>NC_072819.1:16025000-16330000 GCF_027744805.1 Dunckerocampus dactyliophorus | reverse complement strand
ATGACCAAATTGTGGTGTTAATAACTATATCCGGAGGTTGCCCACAGTCACAGCTGTTAATGGCAATGTTTGTTGACTCGGGCGAAGTAAAAATCCAGCCGGCTATTTGCTCTTGTAGACCACGCAACCGGCTACTATAGGTGACTTGATGGTTAACTGAATCTGCATTCAATGGAGCTCTTACTGGAGACTACTTGTCGTTCAATACGATGGTGATGTCACTCTGCTTTGTGAAAACGACAACGGATTTCCATGAAACTTTGTGGGGAGGTAGCTAATGTGCAAAGAAAAAAAAAACAATATATTTTGGCACGGCTCTGAATATAACTGCTGATAGGATAGTTTACTTTTTCCTGTAACAGTACACTTGCTTTAGGGCCAAGTGGTGCCGTAACTAACCAGATCCAGCAGATGAAGCTGCACCTACAGGTCTATACTTAAAGAAGTTGTATTTTATTTCATTGTTTATATTTTTGTTATCTGCCCCTGAACACAAAACCCCCAAAATTGCCCAGGCAATTATATCAAAGACTCCATATACAGTATATCATCACAGGACTAATGTATTTCTCTGGGGGTCAAATGCAGCAAAAAAAGGTTCTCTATTAAAGGACCTCTATGCACCTTGCCCACCACTTGTATGCAGATAGTTGCAATCTGATGATGCAAACTGACTCGACCCCTATTCTCAGGAATAAAAGTGGCTACATACTCTGAGCATGATGCGATGTTCAATGTTCAGCAGTATTTTCTTCTTCTCTCTGTAGTCTCTAATGAGGGCGTGTAGCGTGTCACAGTGGGGCACCCAGCCGATCAGGCCTGAGTTAGTGGACAGGGGGATCACGGCGTAGCGCTGGATGCTGATGGGTATGCCACACAACCCAAAATGTAAGAATCAACAGTCAACTTCATATAATGCACACTCAGCTACGAGGGTACCTGAGGTTCTTCCGCAAAGACGCAGGGTCGTTGGCCAGCAGAGTGTTGACCAGGCCAAACAGCTGCATGACTCTCTCGTCCTGCCTGAGGTCCTCGTGGCCCTTTAACAGGAACATGAACTCATGGCCGTTGCTGCCTACAGAGGGAGCAACAAAAACAACACAGACACTGCAATTTGCATACAACCTTTAATGTTGTTGACATAGTAAAGACATTGATATGTTATAGTTGTTGTATGTTCCCTGAAGACCATCCAAGTACAGCAATGTGTTTCCTGTTGCCATGGAAGTCAGCCAGTAAATCTAGGAGGCCCGGTAGCAGATGACAGGTCTTAATCTGAAGTCTTGCTCCAGAGGTCACTTGATTTATTGCCTTTCATCTTTTACAGCCTATGTTGTGTATCACTGATGGAGAAACATGAGAAGAGGTACAACCACGACGACGACGCTGGCCCAGTGGAAAAAGTGGGAGGTAAAGCCAACCATTTGTGATTAATAACAGCGTGATTTGGCTCGGAGACAAGGTGACTTTACGGTAGTGTGACTTTTTTAAAAGGCGTTCCAGTGTTGTATTTCATACCACGCGGTGTAATGGAATGTTGCTATTATTTATTTGGGCCTTCAAATTATTGTTAAAAGATTGGGGTGGCTTATGTATGCATGCAAATTTTCATCACAAGTACTACTGGAGTGGGAACAGAAAGGTTGTTCAGGCATGCTGGACAACCTCTGATTGGATTGGCTATAACATAATGGAAAATGAATGAATCTAGCATTTTAACATTCTTAGTTGTCATACAACTGTGTTGTGTAAAAAGAAGACAACCACTGATTATAATAAAACGTAGAAACAATAAATAGTATACACATCTGTAATTTTATGTTTGAGAGGCAAGTTATTTCACAAAGAGACTACATTTCTTTTTCCGTTATTAATGCAGACTTAGGCAGATTGGACTAAACAGCCAGGACAGAAACGTGTGTGTAACGCTTTCCACTCACGCAATAAGTAACATTTCTGGTACTACGGCAGTTACCACAATTTTTCCTCTGTGGCAATATCTAAAAAAAAACACAAAAAAAGCCAAGGTTATTCAACTGGTGACCTGCAGGCCAGCGGAGTGCTTCTGTCATACAGTATAAAGGATCTTTGACTTGCGTTTTTGCTGTAGGTCGTTAAAAATAGTGGAGCGCTTCTGTCACGCAGAGAACCTTTGACTACATTTTTATAACAGAGCCTTAAATACAGTGGAGCGCTCCTGTCATATAGAGAATCTTTGACTAGTGTTTTTGCAGTAGGGCGTTAAAGACATTGGAGCACTCCTGTCCTGTCAACCTTTTTACAGTCACGTACCCCATCAGACAATTGACCTGAAGCCATACATCCTCTACTCCTACACATATTAAAAAAACATAAACCTTTTTTATCTTAAGTAACTTGCAAAATTGAACATAATTACTTGGTTAATTAATTTTATAGTAATTCCGTGTCAAAAATATGTATTTTGAATGGTGACATTCTCATACAGTTTCACATTGGCACTGATACATCAATAAGTAATTATCCTACATAGCTTTTATTCCATTCTGTTGTTGGCATCCTTCTGTCTGAATGGGTTGAATTTTAGCTTCACTTTTTTTTGTCAACTCACGATGGCTATGGTTTAAGTGTGCATATTAATTTAATACCAAATTGAAGAGGAAGGTTTAACAATGACGATAAAGGAGTACCCGAAGTACAAAAATACATACAACCAACGATAGACTTATTTTCGGGGGAATCCCCACTCACAATGACAGGTTTTCACCGCTGTGCTATGCGGGGATTGGAACTGCAATATAAATGAAATCTTCGAAATTAAACACTCTTAATGCACAAAATAATCATCAAATTTACTTATTTGTTCATATAATGCACACAGAGCAAGGACCAACTTCATGCTTTGTCTTCTTTCTGCTCCGTTCTTCTTGCGGCGTGAGGCATTCAGGCGCACTTGTAATTGTGAGTGTTAGGCACTAATTGTTTTTTTATTTTTATTCACGTACCCCTGACAATTGGTGTACGACTGGGTGTACACGTACCCCACTTTGGGAAGCTAGGATACAGAGAATCTTTTTAAGCGTTTTTGCGGCAGGGCATTAAAGACAAAGATCGCTCCTGTCATATAAGGGATCTTTGACGTAGTTTTAGCAGTTGGTCCTTACAGATAGCAAGTTGGGCCATGTCAAAACAAAAAAATGTTTTTCAAACATTCACACTAAACTGATGCTAATCCTTACCCATGATGGTGAGTTTGCGAGGCCGCTGCTTGGAGGTGATGACCTGCAGGGAGGGTGCAATGGACTGGATACGGATTATGGGCTGATTGGGGTCATAAGTGCCAGGCACGGCTAATTCCAGGTCGCGACACATCAACAGCTTGGGAGAAACGTACTGCAGCTCCAGGGAAGTCAACTAGTATGCAATTTTGATGAGGAGAAAAAGTTAATGAGATGGGGTGACGATGCGGCAGAGGAAGTGAAATCCTTCTGTTAAAAAAGCTGCAGGGATAAAACTAAAGATATACTACTAATTTTGCACACCAATAAATACACAACTATGTCTCATTAAACAATCACATTTCACATGTTATCACACCACTGTGCACCATGAAGCACATTTTATGGTTTTCCACACTTGTGGATGCTGATGTAAGGCAATTTCATCACTGCATCAACCTGCAGCCTAGATGTGCCCTGAAGTGGGTTTATTTCTGTAGATAACCCGCAGGCATATATTTGCAGCAATCCCAGCACCTTATTATGTCGCTGTATATTTCATAATGTTGCAGCGGGGAGAATCCCACCTCCCTAAAGGCAGCACCCTTGTCACAGTCTGTTATTTATGTTGGGGGTTTTGCTGTGCTTTATTCCTCATGTGCTCTTTGTGATTCTATCTGGTTTGCACATGTGTCTCATCCTCACCCTTGTCTCCTCCAGTCAGCTATCTCCTCCCTCTTGTCTAGTCCAGGTGTGTCCTGTTGTCTAATTAGTCTGAGTATTTAGTTCCCTCTTTTTCTGTTAAGTCTCTGTGTGGTGGTTGTGTGGTGAGTCTGCTTCATGCTAGTTTTAGTCTCTGAGCTCGTCATGTCCTTATGTTTTGTGTGTTCTGGACAGTGAAAACTCTGATTGTATTTTGTCTTTTTGGATCCTAGGTTTATCCAGTGTTTTTGGTAATTAAACCTTTTTTTAGCTGCATTCTACTGTTGCCTCTCCCTGCTGGGCCACTTCAGCTTGCCACCACGCCCCAACATTAGCAGCCGAATCCTTAAGTGTACTGCCCCTGTCAAAATTGGTGTCATTCTTTAACTTTTAAATGTGAGATACTCTCGGTGTGTTGATTTACCTAAACCTCAAAGAGGATGGGGATTGGGAATTGAACCAATTCAATTCAAAAACCAATTAAACCAACCAAACAACCAATCCAATTTAACCAATAAATTGGAAGCAAGCACTAATTGGCGAGAAGCTGTGATTTCCTAAATGTGAAGTCTTACTATATACTCTCAAAAATATAAATGCAGCACTTCTGTTTTTGCTCCTATCCTTCATGAGCTAAACCCAATAATCTAAAGCTTTTTCTGTGTACATAAAAGACCTATTTCTCTCAAATACCGTTCACAAATCTGTCTAAATCTGTGTTAGTGAGAACTTCTCCTTTGCCGAGACAGTCCATCCACCTCACAGGTGTGGTATATTAAGATTCTGATTAGACAGCGTGGTTATTGCACGGGCGTGCCTTAGGCTGGACACAATAAAAGGCCACTCCAAAATGTGCAGTTATATCACACAGCACAATACCACAGATGTCACCTCTAGTATTGAGGGAGTGTGCAATAGGCATGCTGGTGCAGGAATGTCCCCCAGAGCAGTGGGCCGTGAACTGCATGCTCATTTGTCTACTATAAGCCATCTCCAAAGGCGTTTCAGAGAATTTGGCATTACATCCAACCAGTCTCACAACCTCACCAGCCCAGGACCTCCACATCCAGCCTCTTTACTTCCCAAGATCATCTGAGACCAGCTACCCAGACAGTTGCTGCAACAACTGCTTTGCATAACTTTTCGTCTCCGTAACCAACGCGAGTGTGCAAATGCTCACATTGTATGGCATGTAGCACTTCGGAAATACTGCTATATTTCCCAGCTTAGATTTCACCAAAAGCTTTAATAATACACTTTTCATGAGCGATGTCACACACACAGAGGAAGAGAGCAGTGCACAGAGAGAGCACTTTCAAAGCATTTTCTCTTACATACAGTGGTGTGATTTCTTATTTTTTTGCATGTTTGTCACACAAATGTTTCAGATCCTCAAACTAATTTCAATATTATTCAATGACGACACAAGTGAACACAAAATGCAGTTTTTAAATGAAACTTTTTATTATTAAGGGAGAAAAAAAATCCAAACCTACATGAACCTGTGTGAAAAAGTGATTGCCCCCCCCCGTTAAAACATAACTGAGATCTATCAATCTGGAAAAGGTTATAACTTTGGGACTCCAGCAAAACAGAGTAACAGCCATTATCCACAAATGGCAAAAACATGGAACAGTGAACCATCCCAGGAGTGGCTGGCCAACCAAAGTTACACCAAGAGTGCAATGCCAACTCATCCAAGAGGTCACATAAGACCCCACAACGACATCCAAAGAACTGCAGGCCTCAATTGCCTCAGTTAAGGTCAGTGTTCATGACTCCACCAAAAGAAAGACACTGGGCAAAAACGGCCTGCATGGCAGAGTTCCAAAACCAAAACCACTGCTGAACAATAAGAACATTAAGGGTTGTCTCAATTTTGCCAGAAAACATATTAATGATCCCTAAGACCTTTGGGAAAATACTCTGTGGTCTGATGAGACAAAAGTTGGAACTTTTTGGAAGGTGTGTGTCCCATTACATCTTGCATAAAATTAACGCCGCATTTCAGGAAAAAAAGCAATATACCAACAGTAAAATATGGTGGTGGTAGTGTGATGGTCTGTGGCTGTTTTACTGCTTCAGGACCTGGAAGACTTGAATCCTGTAATCCTTAGGTTTAGGGGGTAATCACTTTTTCAAACAGGGCCATGTAGGTTTGGATTTTTTTTCTTCCTTAGTAATAATAATAATAAAGTTTCATTTAAAAACTGCATTTTGTTGTAATTAACTAATTTGTTTGATCTAAAATATTTAAGTGTGACAAACATACAAAAAATAAGAAACAATGACAACACCACTGTAGTTGTCATTTCTGCATGCCATTTGCTGTCATTTCAACACTGGTCCATGTCTTTGGTTCATGTTCTCATTTGCTGAAGTGAACCGAATCACACCAGAGTTCGCTTGCAGGTGGCCTGAAACCTCTTACCGCTTGTTCAGATGATCACGTTCATACCAAATGAACTGTACTAGCAAAGCAAGTTCCTTTTAACCCAATCAAACAAGTTTTAATGCACCCTTAGCGTCCAGTTTTACATACCTGTGGCAACTGTTTGGAAATGCGTCTGAACACGTGGTAGTAAAGGTCCCAGGCCTGGGTCAAGTCTTTCACGTTTCCAGAGCGCATGTACTTCCTGCACCAATCCTGAGCCTCCATCAGATCCCTGCCATAAGCCTTGAGCAATGAGGACAGATTTAGTGTTTGTAAAAAAAAAAAAAAAAGTTCCATTCTGTATAATCCTTGATTTGTCATAAGGTCAGAACTTGCTGTACTTTCCTGAGAATGGCTTTAACCCCAATCTGCCAGAGACGCACCTGATTGAACGAGGTCTCTTTCAGGGTCTGCGGCCCCCTCTCCATCATGGCGTGTAGAGGCTCCAGTACAGCAAACATGCCCTTGACGTTGCGCTCCCCGAAGTAGAGTCGCGATGCCTCCTCCAGGCCCTCATGCCACATCTCGTGCCACAAGATGGCCACTCTGATAAGCTCCTCGCTCACCTGAGACCAAGGACGGAGGAGAAGACCTGGAAAAACTTGCAAACTCAAGGCAGAAAACTTTGAATAATTTATAGTGGTCTAGCAGTACATGTATTTGGTACGGCAGAGCGGCAATATAGTCACATGTCTACTGTGTAAACAAGTAAGTGCAGCCCACCCTTAGGGCTAGAGGAGAAGCCATGAAAGTCTCCTATTTGGCAACACTTGGCCTTCCCGATAAAGATGAAAGCAGTATGTCGGCATACCATTGCACCCCTAATAGTTTACATAGGGTTGACTAGTACTACTAAAAGTCCGTACCATGATGGCTTGCTGAACCAGAGTGTTGCAGTGTTCGCACATGTTCTTCAGGATCTTGTTAGCGGCATTGTGGCGAGCTGTGGTGGTGGATTTGGAGGCCACAGTCAGCGGGTAGATCAACGCCTTGAGAACAGCAGTTCAAATGTAATCAGTGCTCCCAGTTACCGTTTTAAATTTTGGTTTTAGAAGCGGGCTTACTTGGGGATGATAGCGGCCGATGTCTGTCAGCAGTTGGTGGATGAGGCGACCCACCAGAGCACGAGGAGTGTCTATTCGAGCTATGAGTTGCGGGATCACCTAAAATGGCACAAAGACAGGAGACGACTTAAAGGAACACTGCACTTTTGTTGGAATTTTGTCCATCATCCACAATCCTTATGTGAGACATGAACACATATGTCTTTCTCTTTTCTGTGCATTCAAAAGATATAAAAACAGTTAAAAAGACTTGGCTAAGAATGCACGTAATGGGAAACACACTAAAAACAATGTCAACAATACTCCATTTACATATAATGTGACGTGCATATTAACCAGGCTGAAGCGACATTGTTGTTGTTATTATTAACATTGTTACGGCAATTGAACTATGTTACTGGCGTATTGACACCTTGCCACACCACACAGGCTAGCCGGCTAGTAGCTAGCTCGCAGCGCGTCAGCGCCATGTTCACAGTGCCTCAGGCGACTACAAAGCGGTAACCCTACATATTGGAGCTGCTGCTACTGCTGCTGTGTTTTTATTTCTGAGTTTGGGAAAATGACCTCCACTAAGGCATTGGTATCTACAGTACAAGCATGTGTTGTGTTGTGCAGAAATAAGACAACACAATGGCTAAATACAATTTTTGAAATTTACAGTTATATCTATATCTCAAATTATAGTTATGTCTTTGCATTCCTGAACAGAAAACAAGTTTTATAAAGCCCAAAGGTCTGGTAAATAAATTTCTATTTTATATATTACATACTTTTCTTCTTTTACGAGGATATATATTTATGATTTATTTTAGATGATTTAATAAATCTATTTAATAAAACATTAAATAAATGTTACGATTTATTTTAGGTGATTTAATAAATGTTAAGCACATGTTTTTTTTGTCTATAGTAAAATAGTGGAATTGTACCTAGTATTGCTTCCTATCATGAGAAAATGCAAATTCTTATATTAAAATCTGCAGACAAACAAAATCAGTGTAAACAACACAAATTGCTTATAAAAAAAGAACAAATATAATATCCCAGCAGTGGATAGATAGCTTAAGACTAGCTTATGTGCATGTTTTACCTGCAGCCAGGTGTCTATTTGTATGGTTTTTATGCCCTCCACTAGGGCCTCATTCACCTCAGGCCAATGACCATAGTCGAACCACAGAGTTAGAACCCTGAAAAACACAAACAACAAAATAATTATATTGGCGGCAAGAAAGCAGCCACTAGAGGTCCTCTTAAACCCACATTCTAGGTCTACAGTGTGAAGCAGTTTGTTTTCTTGAGTGTGTTGCATTCATTTGAGTCACCTTAGTGTATCCTGCAGGTTGTTGCCTCTGGAGAGAGAGATGGAGCGGAAGAAGCCTTGAACGGCAGGAACTGTGTACAAGAGCAATGTTTTGGAGAGGTCCTGTGTGGCCAAGCACAGCAAAAAAATTACAATTTCTCACTTGTTAAGGCTCACTGTGTGGAATTGATTGATTAGTGTCTTCCTGAAGCAAGCAAAATTTGGCCACAGCCAGTAGAGGCGCTGTTGATTCAGCTTCAAAAGAAGAACACCTTACATGAGCTAAAGACCTACAGCCACATAAACCTTCACTATGGACACCTCCTCTAAGTAAAATGTACTGCACATTTTACTGCTACGTCATTAAAAAGTCTGTGTGTGTGTGTGTATGTGTGTGTGTGTGTGTGTCTGTGTAGACATAGCTCAATGTCCCATTGCTGACATCTTGTTCTTCTTTACAGCGCAAACTAGTTGAGACTGAATAAACCGTGCCTCTGCTGGTTGAAGCCAAGTAGTTCACTTCATTTTTGCCTGAATTTCTTTAAAACGCTATTAATTAACAAATGCTACCCATATCTATTCCCAACCAGGCTCAGTGAATTATGATGTGATGGTGTGGATCTTAGTTGACTATATGGATGGAGGGGTTCATTCCGTCCGACTCTCACTTCATTGACTTTTTTCTGTCCCGCACTGTGGTCGCTGCAGTCCATCTCGCTGTCGCTGTTACTGGCCTCGCTATTGGCGCTGGCGCCACTGGCGTGCCGCAGCTTCTTCTTCTCGTCGCGGGCCTGGTTTTGGTGCTTGTAGTGTAGCACCGCCTCGAAGTTCATCACTGCCCAGGCGTGCCAGGCCTGAAAATAAAGGGGGCAACGACTGGAAATGACTTCGATTAATGGCTCATGATGTCATTTTCCAAGTTTAAGGTATGACACGATGTCTCCACGGGGGTGATCCATGTGTGCTGTGTTATGCAACCAGTCTATTAAAAGGTTAAAAGCTTAAGGGGGTTGGCAAAGACAGATGAGTAGGAAGTTGGGTAGGTGAGTAAAATACAAACATCCCAGTAGCCTGCAGGTTGGATTAGAAGAAATAAAAAACATCTCCTTCTCAGCATCCCCTGAAACCTTTGATATCATCAGGCGAGGCACCATTCACTGATCTACATAAATGAACCATGCAGCCACTAAACAACATTCTTAGGGAGATGTGTTTAAAAAGGCATTTACAATGAAGAAGAACGTTTCTTCTCGTAAAGAAAACCTCCTGCCGACGCACCTGGAATTTTTACTGAGGTCAGTGAGGTTGAAAGTTTAGAGCGTGAGGGGTGACGTGTTTGTTGGGGATGTTTGGGGCTGACCTTGTACCAGTTGCGGTCGTGCTCGGTGGAATGGCTATAATACTGCAAGACTTTGGGAATGGTGCTCTCATTGATGCCCTGCAGA
This sequence comes from Dunckerocampus dactyliophorus, assembly GCF_027744805.1. Taxonomy (NCBI): domain Eukaryota; kingdom Metazoa; phylum Chordata; class Actinopteri; order Syngnathiformes; family Syngnathidae; genus Dunckerocampus; species Dunckerocampus dactyliophorus. The sequence continues at coordinate 16,319,855 of NC_072819.1, read as the reverse complement.
CTGAGCTGCCACTCTCCCAGCTTCAGGAAGCATCTGTGAAAAAGAAAAGCACAGAAAATCCTTCAGTAGGAAAACCAAATCACTAAATTGTGTGTGTGTGTGTGTGTGTGTGTGTGTGGGGGGGGGGGGGGGGGGGGGGGGGGGGGCGGCAAGATGCTACAGGAGGTCGGAGGTCAACCCTGCTGTTTGAAGCTCTGCAGTATCAAGTTCAGCTAGCTCAGTCACAATACAGAATGTTAACACACCTGATAAAATAACATGCTTAAAATAACATATTTTTATGATATGGTATACTATATCCGAATAAATATACCAATACAATAATACAGTGGTGTGAAAAAGTGTTTGCCCCCTTCTCACACTTAAATGTTTCAGCCCATCAAACAAATTAAAATCTTAGTCAGTCACAACACAACTGAACACAACTGCAGTTTTTAAATGAAACTAAGGGAGAAAAAAAAATCCAAACCTACAGTAGATGGCCCCATGTGAAAAAGTGATTGCCCCCTAAACCTAATAATTGGTTGGGCCACCCTTAGCAGCAACAACTGCAATCAAACATTTGCAATAACTTGCAATGAGTCTCTTACAGCGCTGTGGAGGAATTTTGGCCCACTCATCTTTGCAGAATTGGTGTAATTCAGCCACACTGGAGTTTAAAGCATGAACCGCCTTTTTTAATGTCATGCCACAGCATCTCAATAGTATTCAGATCAGGACTTTGACTAGGCCACTCCAAAGTCTTCAATTTGTTTTTCTTCAGCAATTCAGAGGTGGACTTGCTGATGTGTTTTGGATCATTGTCCTGCTGCAGAACCCAAGTTGGTTTCAGCTTGTTGTCACGAACACATGACCGGACATGCTCTTCCAGGATTTTTTGGCAGCAGCAGAATTCATGGTTCCATTTATCACATCAAGTCTTCCAGGTCCTGATGCAGCAAAACAGGCCCAGGCCATCACACTACCACCACCATATTTTACTGTTTGTATGATGTTCTTTTTCTGAAATGTGGCGTTACTTTTAGGCCAGATGTAGTGGGACACACGCCTTCCAAAAAGTTAAACTTTTCCCCGATATGTGCTTCCTCACAGCGTGCTTTGCTGTACTGTTATTGTAAATGGCTCTTATGTTACACATTTATGGCTCACATATTTGTTGATTATTCAGCATTATTCGTTGGTACTGTCTTGTCTGTTGCTATCTACCTATTATGTTGCGGTGTGATGTTTTTTTTTTTTTTTTTAGCTCTTTCTTGAAAGACAATGTGAGTAAGAATGGTATGTGGAATGGGGGGGTAATACAGTGGTAATACACCACTACAGTAGTTGTATAAATTGAATATATTACTTTTTTAATACAATATATATTAAACAAGCTATGCACATTTGACAAAGCCTACCTATTATACATTTCTTTTATATTTATATATACTGGTAAATCATAGTTCATATGTATTTTATTAGTTAATTTTTTTAAATTATATTTTATGTTAAATTTTTCTCCTAATATTCGTCTTATTTTCAAGATTATTAAAAAAAGTAAATCATATAAATATAAACATTATATAAGTTCATATTTACATTTATCTAATTTTATAAAAAAATCTAAATGTATCAATATCTAAATAAAAAATGACAAATAATGCAATTATTTTATTTAAAAAATACGTTTTTAAATGAATGGATAGCTTTATTGTCATTGCAACAAGAACATTACAAAAAAAAAAAACATAAATGACTGATCAAATTCTGAAAAATGCTGATATTTTAAGGTTTGATAAGCAAGCACAAGGGCCCGGTGCATTGCGCTTTGGGTGGCGGTTGAGGGCGGGCCCCTGGGCGACCTGGTCTTCGACTGCCAAATCTGGTTCTTGGGACATGGAATGTCACTTCTCTGGCGGGGAAGGAGCCCGAACTTGTGAGGGAGGTTGAGATATTCCGACTAGATATAGTTGGGCTCACCTCGACCCACAGTTTGGGTTCTGGATCCAAACTCCTCGAGAGGGGCTGGACCTTGTTCTACTCTGGAGTTGCTGCTGCGGAGAGGCGGCGAGCTGGTGTGGGCTTATTAATAGCCCCCCGGCTCGGTGCCTCTCTGTTGGAGTCATCCCCGGTTAACGAGAGGGTTATTTCCCTACGCCTTTGGGTTGGGGAAAGGGTCTTGACAGTCGTTTGTGTGTACGCGCCGAATGGCAGTTCAGAGTACCCAGCCTTCTTGAAGTCCATCAGAGGGGTGCTGGAGAGCACCCCAACTGGTGACTCCATCGTTTTGCTGGGAGACTTCAACGCCCATGTGGGCAATGACAGTGTGACCTGGAGGGGCGTGATTGGGAGGAACGGCTTCCCTGATCTGAACCCGTGTGGTGTGTTGTTGTTGGACTTCTGTGCGAACCACAGTTTTTCCATCACAAACACCATGTTCGAACATAAGGATGTCCATAAGTGCACATGGCACCAGGACACCCTAGGCCGCAGGTCTATGATCGACTTTGTAGTCGTATCATCAGACCTGAGTCCGCATGTTCTGGACACGCGGATAAAGAGAGGGACTAAGCTGTCAACCACCTGGTGATGAGTTGGATTAGATGGCGGGGGAATATGCCGGTCAGACCCGGGAGACCCAAACGTGTAGTGAGGGTGTGCTGGGAATGTTTGGCAGAGTCTCCCGTTCGTCGAGTCTTCAGCTCTCACATCCGGCAGAACTTCGCCTGCATCCCAGGGGAGGACGAGGATATTGAGTCCGAATGGGCTCTATTCCGTGCCTCCATTGCTGAGGCAGCCGATTGGAGCTGCGGCCGCAAGGTGGTTGGTGCCTATCGTGGCGGTAAGCCCCGAACCCGATGGTGGACACCAGAGGTCAGGGCTGCCGTCAAGCTGAAGAAGGAGTCCTATCGAGCATGGATGGCTTGTGGGACTCCTGAAGCAGCTGATAGGTACCGGCAGGCCAAGCGGCACGCGGCTTCGGCGGTGGTCGAGGCAAAAACTCGGGTGTGGGAGGAGTTCGGTGAAGCTACGGAACACGACTTTCGGTCAGCCTCGAAGAGGTTCTGGCAAACCGTCCGGCGCCTCAGAAAGGGGAAGCAGTGCCCAGTCCACACTGTTTACAGTGGGGACGGGGGCCTGCTGACCTCGACTGAGGATATACAGTAGTTGGGCAGTGAAAGGAATACTTTGAGGCCCTTCTCAATCCCACTGACATACCTTCCATAGAAGAAGCAGAGGCTGAGGACACAAACGCGGACAGTTCCATCACTGTGGCTGAGGTATCTGGGTTAGTCAAAACGCGCGCGCCCCAGTGGCAAAGCTCCGGGGGTGGATGAGTTTCGCCCTGAATTCCTCAAGGCTCTGGATGTTAAGGAATTGTCTTGGCTGACACGTCTCTTCAACATTGCGTGGAAGTCGGGAACAGTACCTCTGGATTGGCAGACGGGGGTGGTGGTCCCCCTTTTCAAGAAGGGTGACCGGAGGGGGTGTGTTCCAACTACAGGGGGATCACACTCCTCAGCCTCCCTGGGAAAGTCTATTCCAGGGTGCTGTAGAGAAGGGTAGGACCGTTAGTCAAACCTTGGCTACAGGAGGTGCAATGTGGTTGTCGTCCTGGTCGCGGAACACTGGACCAGCTCTACACCCTTGCAAGGGTACTGGAGGGTACTTGGGAGTTTGCCCAACCGGTCGACATGTGCTTTGTGGACCTGGAAAAGGCATTCGACCGTGTCCCTCGCGGTTTCCTCTGGGGGGTGCTCCGGGAGTATGGGATTGTTGGCGTGCTACTACGTGCCATTCGGTCCTTGTACAATCTGAGCAGGAGCCTGGTTCGCATTGTCAACGGTAAGTCAAGCCTGTTTCCGGCGAACACTGACCTCCGCCAAGGCTGCCCTTTGTCACCGATACTGTTCATAATTTTCATGGACAGAATTTCTAGGCGCAGCCAAGGTGTTGAGGGAGTCCAGTTCGGGGGCCTTAGGATCTCGTCTCTGCTATTTGCGGACGACGTGGTCCTGATGGCCTCATCGGGCTGTGACCTGCAGCGTTTACTGGGACGGTTTGCATCTGAGTGTGAAACTTCTGGGATGAGACTCAGCACCTCCAAATCTGAGGCCATGGTTCTCAGTCGGAAAAGGGTGAATTGCTCCCTCCGAGTGGGGAATGAGGTCCTGCCCCAGGTGGAAGAGTTCAAGTATCTCGGGGTCTTGTTCTCGAGTGAGGGAAGGTTGGAGCGTAAGGTCGATGGGCGGATCGGCGTAGCGTCTGCAACGGTCACCGGACCGTTGTGGTGAAGAGAGAGCTGAGCCGGAAGGCAAAGCTCTCAATTTACCGTTCGATCTATGTTCCCACCCTCACCTATGGTCATGAGCTTTGGGTCATGACCGAAAGAACGAGATCGCGGACACAAGCGGCTGAAATGAGTTTTCTTCGTAGGGTGGCGGGACTCACCCTAAGAGATAGGGTGAGGAGCTCGGTCATCCGGGAGGAGCTCAGAGTAGAGCCGCTGCTCTTTCACATCGAGAGGACCCACCTTAGGTGGCTCGGGAATCTAGTCCGGATGCCTTCCTGGTGAGGTGTTTCGGGCATGCCCAACCGGGAGAAGGCCCCGGGGAAGACCTAGGACACGCTGGAGGGATTATGTCTCAAAGCTGGCCTGAAAACGCCTTGGTGTCCTCCCGGTGGAGCTGGAGGAGGTAGTTGGGGACCGGGAAGTCTGGGCTTCCCTACTAAGACTGCTGCCCCCGCGACCCAGACACGGATAAGCGGAGGAAAATGGAATGGATATTCATGTTTGATATTTGCTGTATTTGCAGCAAATGGAAAGAGAGAGACACTGAGGATAATTATTATTATGAACAGTGACTATGGTGTTACATTCAATGCACTGAGGACCGTCAAAAAAAGGGAGTTAATTCTCCTTTGACTTTGAGAGAATAGCGTAAGGGCATTTATCAAATCTATGACTAATAAACTTCAAATATCTACTAAAAGGTTCCGGGAGCACATCTTTAATGACTTTTTCTACAGTACCACTGAGCTCCGAAGCAGGTCGCACTTTTGACTCCACTTAATCCATCAAACAGCTGGATGATAAGACGCTTCTTACAGGCGGGCGTCTAGTGTCTGGCATCGTCTGCACAAAACACTCATATTTAACCCAACTAAGCGCTTGGCACACATGGTGTTGTCATCTGATCCATCAACTGTCCAACAGTCTAAGCCCCATTTGCAGAATACCTAAACTAAATTGTTTTTGGGAGATTATGTAATTCCTGAGTGCTTTTCCATGCAAAAAAAAAAAAAAAGGTTTCCTAAACTACTGCAAACTGCAAACAGGTTGAGGGAGAAAATAGCTGTTTGTGGGAACAATGTGTCATTTGGACAGAGGACGCCGCCAGGCTTACTGAGCTTAGTCACACACTACATAGGATTCTTCAAGGGAGGGGGACGGCAGCGTTGGGCATCCAGGTGTGCTGTATACTGCGACACGCCGACCTGTGTTCTCCAAAGTGTGTCAGCACGTCTGGAGGTAGCCTGTCCTTGTCTGACAAGATACAGGTGTTGTCGCTAAAATGCATTCCTCAAGCGCCCGGCATCCCTCTTGGGAGGATGGAAGCAGTTTTCCAAAATAGCCCGTGTCTTTAAAAAAAAAAAAAAATCTTGTCACGCTTCTCTGTTGTCATGTGTGACTAATTACAAACAATGATGCATTTTTGTGTGTGTTTCTGTGTAACAAGCCAAAACAGACCTCCACCAAGACAGAACAGTCTTCACGTTGGTCAAGTGGTCGTTCTTGATTCATGTGTTACCAATCTATAACGTTTTAAATGACAATTTACAGTACATCTTCTCAAAGGACAATGCTATGGAGAGTAAACTTAGATATATTTTATAGTCAATGCGCGGTATAGATTTACTATCCACTAAAAATGAGTCAACACACAGCCATAATTGTCTAAATAGACGGCAACACAAGTGAATAGCAGGGTAATTGTGCCTTAACTCGACTGGGGATGCGTGAGTGCTGCGGGCCCTGTGTAAGCTGTGGTTCATTGAGGGAAACATGAATTCCAACATGTACATTTTCAAAAACTGCATAATCTTCTCCCTTTTCTTCTTGAGTTTAATGAGACAAAACAGCATGCAGCATATCATGCATTGTCTGGGCCATCAAAGTATCGTATCACTTTGTGTCTAGTGACTTGTTCTGGTCTTTTGGAGTCTTTTGGCATGCTAATTGTGTCTTGCCTACAGTCAAGCATGGCAGTGGTAGCAGCATAATGGTCTGAGGCTGCATGAGTGGTGCCGGCCGGCACTGGGAAGCTGTGGATCATCAAGGAGAAAGATTAATTCCACCATGTACTGTGACATTGTGAAGCAGAAACTGAGCTGCATGGCAGGTTTCCAAGATGATGATGAGCCTTACCACACCTCCAAGATGACAAGTGTCTTGCTGAGGAAGCTGAAGGTGAAGGTGATGGAGTGGCCAAGTATGTCTCCTTCAGACCTGAACCTTATTCAGCAACTGTGGAGGCATCCTCAAGCAGGAGGAGTAGGGAGCAGTGCAAGGTGTCTAACATCCACCAGCTCCACCAATGATGTCACCATGAAGGAGTGGAAGAGGACTCCAGTAACTTGTGCAGCTCTGGTGAATTCCATGTCCAACAGGATAAGGCAGTGGTAGGTAACAATGGGGGCGATGCTAAATATTGACACTTGGGCACAATTCACTGCAGGGTGTTCCCCTCACTTGTGTTGCCAGCTATTTAGACAATAATGGCTGTGTATTGACTCATATTCAGTGGATAGTAAATCGATACCGCTATATAAGTCGTACACTGACTACTTTAAAGTATATCCATGTTTACATTCTATAGTACTGGCCCTTTACAAGATAAAATAATTAAGAATGAAATGCTTTCTGAAACATCAAAGTACAGTCATGAACAAAAGTCTTGTCATAGGTAGCCAGTATGAAGTAAAAACCTCATAACTCCACCTGCATCTGTTCCATCCATGAAAACCATGTTTCTTCAGAATACTAATGTTCTCAGTATTTTATTAGTACAAGTTGCATAACATTTCATGACACTATCTTTGATCAGTTACATAATGATTACAAAAGGGTAGATTTTCAGCTGGACAAAAGTCTTGTCACGTTTTACACTTTATTGAAATGTATTCAACAAACATTTCTTTGTTTCAGAACAACATCAAAGCATCATAGCAACAAGCATGTTGAACATTTTTACCATGAGAGATTTGATAATTTCAGTATCGGCTGTGGCTTCCCTTTGCTTGGATGACGGTTGACATTCGGCTGGGCAGGGACCTGTACAACTGGTTGATGAAGGCATCTGGGATGGCATAAAACGCGGCCTCACATGCCTTCCACAAGTCATCTAGATTCTTTGGCTTTGTCTTCCAGGTGTCTTCCTTCAATTTTGCCCAAACGTGCTCAATAATGTTCATGTCTGGGGACTGTGCGGGCCACTTTTCGAGAACTTTGTCTTCTTCTGCTGCAGAAATTTCTTGGTAGAGACCGATGTATGGCATGGAGCGCCATCCTGCTGGAAGATCTGACCCCTCTTGTGTTCTGGAATGTAGTGGGAAGCAAGAATCTGTTGATATTTGATGCTGTCGATGTTTCCATCTACTTTGCAGGTCTTCCTTCCTCCTCCATGTCGAATGAAACCCCACACCATTATCTTCCCGCCTCCGAAATTGACCGTTTTCTGGGTGTACCTTGGATTTAGTCGGGTTCCTGTAGGTCTAGGGTGCAATTCTACTGAAGATTCATCTGAAAAGTCAACTTTCCCCCACATTTTGGTGGTCCAGCCTTTCTCAGGGGTGTGGTCTTTAGCAAACACAACTCGATTAGTCAGCTGCTTCTTCTTCAATGCTGGCTTCTGTGCTGCAATACAGCCTCGTAGACCATGTCGACCAAGAATCCTTCGTACTGTTCTGGTTGAGACAGGATTGGACGGCGTCCAGTCCTGCTGAAGCTGCGTTGAGGTTGCAAATGGGTCAGCTGTTGACTTTTGGACCAGCATCCTGTCTTCTCGAGTAGTGGTTTTGCGTGGTCTTCCTGATCTGGGCTTGTCGCGAACATCACCAGTATCTTTGTAACGCTTCTGGATCCTCAGTACATGGCGCTTGGACACATTGAAAGTAGATGCAACATCACCAGGCTTTTTGGTCTTGAGGGCTTTGATGATGAGCAGCTTTGTCTCAGGCTGAATCTTCGGCATGTTGGCTAGTATTCTTTTAGAAGTCTACCAAGCCTACTGTGAATCAATGTGAGCCAAATCTTTGCTTTTATACCCTGGCAAACCAGACCGTGACCAATCAGGGCCTTTCAAACCATGTCTGTACACAAAACAGATGGAAACATACAAGGTGACAAGACAAGGTGTCTATTTGTGACTATTACGTAACTGATTCAAGACGGTTCGAAGACACGTCATGTCATTTTTACCAGAGAATGCCAAGACTAAAGTGATTCATATGAACCATAGTTCTCAACAATAGGAGGATTAGTTAGGGAGTTATGAGGTTTTTATTTCATACTGTCTACCTATGACAAAACTTTTGTCCATGACTGTACTGTACTCACTTTTGGGAGATACTGTAATCAATTTAATCGGTGTCTGACAGTTTTTTGAATAGCTGACAAGCTTTTGAAAGAGGCTTCATGATTTTCCCACATTGGGCTGCACCCTTCTGCCAGAGCTGTCAAGGCAAGCATTCAGTGGGAGGGGTGTGTGCGTAGGTAAAAAAATAAAAATATGGCAGTGTCGGGGTGGAGGCGGCATACAAGATCTATGACTTGTTTAGGTGGCTGATGAGTAGTTGAGTGTGAAAGGGTATCATTTTATGTTGCAAACATTTACTTTTTTTTTTTTTTTCATTCAACGAATCTGGCTCGCCTTGTAAAAGACCATAAGAAGCCAATAAACTTGCAAAAGGTATACTGGTGGTATTTAGAAGATGGGGAAAGAAAGAAGATTTCTTAGATTAGTATCGTAAGTGCTTGTACAAAAACAAAACAAACCTGGCCATCAGTTTGTGGAGCTCCAGCTTGTGTTGTTGGTCCTCAGCCGCAATGGCGTGCTGGGCTTGCTGCTGCATCCCTTGCACAAAGTGCTGCATGTGCTGGAAGGCATCGATCTGAAAAGGAACAAAACAATCTATGAGAAATACACTATATTCACAGCTTCACTCCATCTCGGTTTGTCAAATATATTAATTAATAAACCATGCTGCTTTGTGGTTAAATACGGCCTATTATTAGTAAAAAGCATTAGCATATTTAAGCAAAATTGACAGTTTTTTTTTGGCTAAATTAAGCATTTTCAGGCATATAAATAGCTAAGGAAATTAAAATACAAATATAGGTCATTAAGAAGACACATTCAAACTGTGAATGTAGTATTCTACACCGGTAATTGTTTGGTGAGACAAGCACCAGACTTGATCGCCGGGACAACAGGCTTTTGTTGCAGGTTTAAATAATCTCACAACAGGCACACTAATAATAATAACATAATAGTAACATAAGCTTCTGTTGTGGCTATAACTCATGGCAAGCTAATACTCAACTCTGAACCCCAGATGTCACTTCCTGTCCTCCACAAGGAACACATTTACTGCGACAAACACAAGCACAAGTTTATGCCTTAATGTTTATGTTTATGTTTATGTCTTGGCTTATTTTATCTGATTATATCTACCAATTTGAATAATATAAATGTAAAGGGGACTATCGGTGTTATTTTATGTCTAGAAGATTCTAATAATGTAAAAAAAACATATGTAGAAGGTCTTAAACAGGTTTTCTATGCCACATAAAGAACAAATCCTACTTTGTGGAAATTCACTTATCACGGTCAGGTCTGTAAGCAATTAATCGCGATACATGAGGGATTACTGTATATTGAACTTTGGTGATAATTAACGTTGTGATGGATTAGCTCTCGCCACGTTTTTTAAATTATTATTAAAATATAGCTGCTATAAATTTTTTTCACTGTTCCTCCACAGTGTGTTGAACCACCATTTTACATCTCATCCAGGAGGTTCTCCTCACGACAGTGGTGGAAAATTGGGAATGCGAAGTTAAACAAAGATGCACCAGCATCGTTGAAATCGAAAGTGTGGGCTCACTTTGGCTTTAATAGTGTGGATGTGACAAAGCTGGAAAAGTATGTAAGAAGTATCTCACAAAAATATGACACACGGGCAGCATGACAAACATGCACAGCCACTTCCCTTTCACTTGATCGAGGGTTGGCGCAAAAGCATTTCTGTCCCCCAGTGGGGACATGACAGGAAATCATTGGGAACCACTTCCTTAATGAGAGTTGTTTATGCGTGCCTGGGGATGTACTAGTATATACTGTGTGTATATGCTGTAAGGGATAGGCTGGAACAGCATGTCAATCGGTGCGTAATATGTGTACAGTTCCTGCAAGAGCAATTCATCAAACCGCGTGTTGAACAAACACATGTACAAAGGTGGTATATCCTGACATTAAATGCCTCTTTTAAAATGCCTCTCAGTGTTTGTTGCCAAGGACTAAAAGTACCTAAATCACAAAGAATTGGAGCACAATATTCCAGGAGCCACCTCTTCTGCCAATACTTTAAGTCTTTATGATGAATGAAGAACAAAAAGAGATGTCGTTTAGCTCACTTTCATAGGATAGGATTGCTTGCACAAGAAGAAAAAGTCAAAGTAACGTACACAGCCTGATGCAAAGCCTGTGTTGTGGGTTTTGTTGTAGACATTTATACCTGTACAGATACATTTCATAATCATTGAGTTTTAAAATAAATTGTTCTACCTATGGAAAAAGCTATACAAAAATAAAAAGACATATAGCTATATGACAAGAAAGATTAGCTATACAGAAAGATAAATAGAAAAAAAGGAAGATGTAATTAAGAATACTACCATACGAAATTTGGCCCTGGACTTTTTGGTCCAGACTGGCCCACTACAATCCATGCGCATGTACTGTGCCAACTCGCCCCATTGATGTACACACAAGCCCTTAACAACGCCACTATACTGAACAATATCCCTTTATATTCTGGAGCCTTAAATAAATAAATTAGATTGAAATCAGTTATGGGTGGGCTCACTGGGCTGCTGGGGTTTCTGGTGAGATCATGTCCACAAACTAGGTTGTACTGGGCCTGCCAATTTGATTTTAGAACAGACAATACAGCTCTACATCTTGTATAGACCAGGCATCTCCAACCACCGGTACCAGCTCCGTACCGGTCCGTGGGTGGGGCTGAACCGGGCCGCGGGAAACTTGCAGGTGCAATGATCAAAGAAAAAGCACTACATCAAATTGTATTTAAATGCATATCAATTTTGGAAACATGGGCCATTATTTTATAAAAGTTAGAAATCCTAAAGTTTTTGCATATTTTTGTTGTTTGTTGCGAGCGGCAACCCACTTTGTTCGACGATCCTTGAATGCACTATGGTGCGTGTGCCAACTTTCTTCCACACTGCACAGACAGACTGCTATACTTGTTCCTGTTTTTCGTTCACCTCATATTTGGTCCCAAATGCTACTACATATACATACTACATACTATATGGGAATGAATAAAGGTAAGGTTTGATTACGTTATTGAGTGCTAATAAAACTGTGGAAAGGACAATAAACCAATGTCCTTCATGTCACTTTAAACACTTCAACTCTGCAGGTGACATACAGGTGAAGGGATGTCATTATAGGCAGAATGACTATAGGTATAGGATTATGGGTAGAAATGATTACCAAGTGTGAAAATAGCACATGTACATGCTCAAAACACATCGCATTGCAACATGTGACTTTTAAGCTTTGTAGATGCGCAATGTGGCATTGTTTGATCACTTAAGTATCACTTAAGTGCTTCATAAAAGCAATTAATCAATGAATCAGTATTACTTTGCTTATTGTTCTGTAATACTCATGTTTGCTATTTATTATGTCAAGTAAAGTTCATAGCCAGTTAAGCAAGCGTTCAACTATTTACAGTGCTACCTCGATTCTCCCCAAAAAAGACATACGCACACATGAACACAGATTCCAGGGCTCCAGACTAAATGTTTTTACTAGGAGCACAGTGGCCCCTAACCTAAAATTTTAGAAACGCAAGCAGAACATTTTGGAAAACCTAAATTTACTTGCAAAGTAAATATTCACATTTCCTCTCATTTTCAGTGTATTACTGATAAATACTCAAACAATAAATGACAACTGTCTTCTCTATCCACCCTGTTTTTGTCCCTATTATCTGAAGGCCTCATTGGGGGTTTCATTTGTCTCCTCCTTCCTTTTTTAGAGTTAGTGTGGATTGGCAAACTATCTCCTTTGCAAGTCATTGGGCTGAAGTGTGGAGCACAAGTTTGTCAGCAACAAAAAATACTCATTAATAGGCTCCAGCATACCCCCGCGACCCTAATGAGGAGAAGCGGCATAGAAAATGGATGGATGGAATAAAATAAAATCTCCAAATTAACTGGTAAGGTTGTCAACTTCTGGAAAACGTTGTTGGCAGGGGCAACCAACGCAACACTAAACTCATCATATACATGAGAAATATACAAACATGTACCAATACGAGTTTAAAATAAAAAATAAAAAAACAACTCTTTAAAGTTTTCTCATAAGGCACTGCGTCCGAGTAACGCATTCATTGGTTCGCCCCGGGGCGCTACAATGACATCAGCTTCCCTTTGGGCTCTTCTGGCTCCCTCTGGTGGACAGAGGCAGTATTGCAGAACCATCAATCCATTTTCTATGGTGCTTGTCCTCCAATGAAATGCTTGGCTCAGACAAAATGCATTATGGGAAAACTTAAACATTGTTTTTTCTCATGTTAAACTGTATTGGTACATGTTTGTATATTTGCCAGGTATACCTTTAGAGTGTTAAGTTGCTATGTGATGAGTTTAGTGATGCTTGTAAGATAACACTGTGAGTCAGACTGTTATATTGTTATACTGTTATATATAATGACCTCCTGCAATTTCCAGTGGGTTGACAAGCTCGTCGTGAGTACATTGATAGCTCGTGATTGGCTCCTGCCAAAGAAAGAGCTACCGTTTCCTCACTGACTCACATACGGCACAGTATTTAACCGATTAGTAGTAGTTCTGAAGTTGTGTTCTTTCTAAGATGACACAGTGATTCAGACTGTTATATTGAGTAATGACCTCCTGCAATTTCCAATAGGCTGACAAGCTCATTATGAGTTTTTTCATAGCTCATGTTTGGCTCCTGACAAATAAAGAGATGCCTGGTCCTCACAGACTGGTGCGTGCCACAACATGCCATTTTATGTCGTGGATATGTGCGTCTTATATATGTACAAATCTGTTTTTTCCTCTAAACTTTGTGGGTGCGGCTTATACGCCGGTGCGGCTTATACACCAGAATTTACGCCATGTTTATCTGGTCACACATGCGCAAGCAGATGAAAAATTCATTCACAATGTCTCATATTTTAATTACAAAATGTGATCATTTAGTCTCAGTCTGGAGCCCTGGATTCAAATTTGTTAATGAATATCAACACGGACTCCTGGCGAACTAACAAACACCGGTGTGCCATTTCCAGGTGCTTATGGAGTGACAGTGGGATGGCCAATCACACGTTAGGAACAAAAATGTAATACCTATCGATGAGCTTGTGGGCCGTCTAAAGAGAAACAGGCTTCAACTTGAGCGGCCGTATTCTGCTTGGTCCCAGTGCTTGACCCATCTCAATTTCCACTTAATATAGCATAACATTCAAAGGCGCATAAATAAATAAATAATAATAATAAATAAATAAACGGCCATCCATCGGCCCAATTTTGGCACTCCCAATGGCCAATCCACTCTTGCTACCATATAGAAAAAAGCATATTATGAAAATATTAAAACATATTATAAATCATGGTTGAAAGATTGGTCTGTTTTCAAATTTGATTAAATAATTATTTACAGAAATAAATTAATAAAGAAAGAGAGCTTTTAATTAAAAGAACAACATACAGTAAGTAAAACATGTTTTTCTCCCAAATTTAAAAATTATAGTCACATTTGTATTTATAAACTAGATTATAGATTTAGAAATTATTTTAAAAAGATTATGGATTTCTTTATTTTAAAATTGCCAGTGAAGGTTGTACGAGTACACAAACCCACATATATTCTTAAAATCTTACAAATTGTTATGACGTTTTTAAAATAGTCCCTCCCCCCAAAATAAATAAATACTACTTTTAAAAAACTTTAGAAAAATCTATGTAGCTAGATTATAATTTTTTTTAAATTTTATATTTACCAGTGAAGGTTGTATTAGTACACAAAAATATATATTCATTTGCTAAATTTACAGAAAATATGCATATGTATTTTGTATCATTTACAATTTTTAATAATTAAATTAAATTAAATTCACATCTATCTTTCTGTACATCTAGATTATGCCTTATTTTTTCAGTCTTCAAATTACTAGTGTAATTTGAAATACATATATTTTTGCCATTTAAAATGATTACACATGAATCCTAGTTCTCTTTTTACATGCTAAAAAATGGAAATCTGACATTTTTCTTGCAGCACTTAATGCTTACAGTGCATGGCGGAGGACTTTAATTGTCCAAGAATTTATTGGAAATAAAAAGTGATTTTATCCACACATCAATCATAAACCGCCGCTGCTGAACAACTGACTCATACCCGTCTAACATTACAGACGCTCTTTTACCGTTGTGATGGAAATATAAATGTCTGCGGCACTGGCTCCGCCGACATGCCGAGTCAATCCCGTTCGAGGCCCAGACAGGAAGTGTGAAAATTCTATCAAGGGATCATATGACTGATAGCTTCCAATTGTATTATTCCCATTGAGGACGGCTGGAGTCTTACCTTGCGGGTGCTCTTCCACATGTACTTCATATAAGCGTAGGTTACATGCGGGTGGGCTGTGGGCAGAGGGTGATCCAGTTGCTTGGAGGGGTCAACGCCCAGCAGGAGCACCAGGGTCTTATGGGCTAAAGCCTGGAGGGAGCAGAGCAAGGAAGTCAAAGTTGGCCAAATGCATCACAGCAGGAGGAAGAGCGCTGTCAGAGAATTGGGAATTTTATAGACCATGAACGATGACCCCCGGTGACCCTTTGTTATTTTGGGGAGAGGGGAAAAAAAAAACTCCTTGAGACCTTACAGAGCTTTATTATATAACCGCCATGACACATCCTTAGCCAGGAGGGCATGCATAAGTAATTAGGAAGAGAAGGAAAAAAGGTAGTCTTAGAGGGTCATTTTTTCCAACACCTTGCATTCACATTCACCCCAACAGGCTTGCCATTGCTTTCACTTTCAGTTACATCACTGTTAGCATTTTGTGTGTTTACATAGTGTATGTGTCTAATTGGCTGCGATGCTTAGCAATCAATGACAGTAACAGGAGAAGTCAAACATGGAAAACTACTGGAGTCAAGCAGATGCACAAATATTACTTTTCAAACGTTGATTAAGTCCCTTTCATCAGTGTCAAAACAGCTCCAAATTGTCATGGTAGGAGTTTACTTGTCACAAATAGTTTTTTAACTTTTATATCACGGCTCAGAAAGTGCTGTCACCCGTGCTCTGGCACATTGCATACAGTATGTCAGTATTTCATAATATAGCACTGCATTACTGCAACGTTCCTGACATTGTGGCTTATTTTGAGTCATTCTGTTGATTTTGATGACAAGAAGGTGGATTGAAAATAATTTTAAAAAAGTTTTAAATTACAAGTCACAGTTGTAGCGCTTCAAGAATAAAGTTGTATTTATCGGGAAAAAAGTTGGAAAATTAACATATTAATGCCAAAATTGTTTTTCACGAAATTTCACTCTCGTGCAATTTTTTTAAAACTTTCCTTTTTATTCTTATTATTCTTTTATTCTTATTCTTGTTCAAGTAGGTCCCTAAAACACCTTAGTCCTAATATGCAAGGTGAGGGTTATCATTAATAACTGGTGGAAAGAATGATCACATTAATTACACGATACATCAAGATCGGGCGCTAGTGCATGTGCATGAGCAATTGTACAACCTCAGTCGGGTCAAGTTTGCATTTTGCCTGATTGTTAACTTGTCTGTAAATGTACTGACCAGACGTCCACTCTTGCCACAGAGGCTGGCATATTTCAACCACGTCCTCATGTCCTCGTGGGGACTGATCACCAGGGACCGGACCATGAGGATCCTTTGCCAGTCCTCCACAATACGCTGACAACCCTGAGCGAAAACACACACACAAAAAATAAAACAAATGACAGATGAAATACTCTTTTGTCACCGTAATCAAAGAGAGGCAACTACTCCTGACATTTATGAGATGGTGCTCATGAGGGTCATATTGTTAAAAACCCTGGGGGCTATTATTGCCGTTTCAACACCCCCACACGTGAGGGCAGTCCCACGTGCCAGAAAAAGCTCCCCACACATATAGGTCATGTTTTATGTATTTTCAAGAAGTAACCACTGGCATTCTCTGCGCTGATATCATTTCATGAGGAAGGCAGTATTATAAATTCTTCTTGAGTGTGTAACGCAATATTTTAAGTCTTTTTGCATTGAGGCGATTACCTTATTTCAAGTGATTTTGGACAAAAAAATGACATTTCCTTGGGAGAACTTTTCTGAGGGGATCTCAGTTTTTTACAATTTTCAGTCAACTTGACAGAAGAAAAAGTCTCGAAAAACAGTGGTTCAGGATAGCAGCCTACAAGGTTTCGACAAATGACACAATAAAATAAAATAAAAAGCACAGCATATAAGTGGGACAGGAACTTAAGGGTAGTCTCAGATAAATCATTATGGTAAAAAAAGAAAAGAAACGTGTCTGTCTGTTTGCTCAAAAGATCGCAAAGAAAGTCTCATCTTTGGGGAAAAAAAGTCTGGTCAAGGGTACCTTCATTTTACTGCAGAGGGAATTGTGTGTGTCTGGAAATATTTTCTTTTCAACTCTTAAGTCGGAACGTTTTGAAAAATCACCAGCAGGAATTCTGCCAGGTGCCATTTCAAACCATGAGACCAAGGATCTATCACTACAGTATCTCACAAAAGTGAGTACAATCCTCACATTTCAGCAAACATTTTTATAAGTGTGTATCTTGTCAAGCAACAACAATACAGAAAGCTTGATAAACTTGGATATACTCTAGAGTAGTCAATGTACCGCTCGTATAGCAGTATAGATTTACTATCCATTGAAACTGAGTCGCCACAGCCATTATTGCCTAAATAACAGGCAACACAAATGACTGAACATAATTGTGTCTTGCCACAATCAAGCGTGGTGGTGATGGTGGTAGCATCATGGTCTGGGGCTGCATGAGCGCTGCCAGTACTGGGGATCCAGGGTTCGCAGTGGAAACATGAATTCCCACAAGTCCTGTGACATTGTGAAGCAGAATTTGGGGCACATGGCAGTTTTCCAACATGATGATGAGTCCAAGCACAACAAGATGGCGAGTGTCTTGCTAAGGACGTTGAAGGGAAGATGATGGAGTGACCAAGTACGTATATCTCCTGATGATGATGATGACGATGCTGATCAAAATTGCTATGTCTTCTATGAAGACATGTAGTGTTCCTTCATTCACTCATAATGGCGAAATAAACCTACCTTTACAATATTAAGAAAAGTTAAAGAAGAAAAAGTCCTGCTCCTGCAGCATCATTACCTTTTTCTGGTGCTCCATTACTGTAGATGTGGCGCCACCAGCAAGACGTACAAGGTACTTGTGTTAGGGAAGTGTGTGCATGCGCTTCCCAGCACGCCTTGTGTGTATCTTGATCGCACCGTGAGTGAGATAGTGGTTAGAGCTGATGACCCTCTGTTCTTTTGTGCTGTGTGTTTACGATAAGCTGCTATTGGCAATCAAAAGGGCAAGTGCCGTATGTCACCTGCTCAAGATTACATTTTTGTCAACCAAAAAATATAAGAACACCACCGGCTAGCATATTTTACCAATAATGGTTTAAGAGAACAAATGGAAGAAAAAAAAAATAATTTTTTACAATTCTGAATTAAACTACATAAAATTGACGTAAATCTTTGTTCAGCCCAAATAAGATGACTTCTTCTTAATACTCTTAACACTTAGTCACACGGCTGCCTGGTATTCACACACATGTCTGTAGCATGTCCACACGTAAAAGCAGTCTCAGAGAGGTCACATATTTGCAGTTACAAAAGTCTTCTGTTACAAAAGGCTAAAGAGTAATTCCTCATTTACCACAGTTCGAGACCTGACCGTGATAAGTGAATTTCCACAAAGTGAGATTCCTTATTTATAAATCAAATGTTTTTGGAGTTGGAACATAAAAAACCTGTTTACGACCTTCGAAATACGTTTTTTTAACACTATTAGAGCCCCAGACATAAAAAATCACAAATCTGCGTGAAAATTCGTATATTTTCATAGTCGAGAATGCTGACTCACAAGTATGTGGACATCCAATGAGCTGTCATAAAATATTTATGGAGTGGTAACACAAACCAAAGAAGAAAACTTTGGTGCTGATAAAAATAAGGACTGTTCTATTTTAGTGGACATCTACCTCTATTTTAGTGGACATTCTAGCTCAGCTTGTCACACACAAACATGCCGAATGCCAGTGGATAGTAAATCTCTACTCCTATACAAGCTGTACAGCCGACTACAGAAACCCAATATCATAATGGCACCGGTGTCAACGTAAACGGCAGTAACCGGCTGAAAACACTAAGTAGCAATCGGTGCCTCATTTCCGTGCTGTATGAATGTAGACTCAGCCACCTGCAACAAGTGCTTGAAGGTGATATTGTGCAAGTATCGTCTTGTAAGTAATGTAACGTCCCTACAGAGGCACAAAGTCACACGCTCTTTTTAAACTTTATTACTAATCTTAACACGCAAACAGCAGTGCTGTATTGCAACACTGCATTCTTAAACCCGCACAAACGCTTCTCCGTTGCTCTCTTTGCCATCACACAATACTACCTCATTATCCCCCAATCACAGTCAGCAAGGTGCATTCATGAACACCGAAACACCAAAACCAAACATTACGACACAAGCAGGCCATTAAACTAACTTAATTTTGCTCAATGAATACACGACTTTTGCATGTCAGTTTAACAAGCAAACACACACTTGCAACAGCAGTCTAACATCGCCAGAATTATGTATTAATTGTCAATTTCTGCTAAAATTGTGGGCAATGTATGCTCTTAAGTACTGTAAAATCTTAGGATTTTTTTTTTTGCACATTCTATGTGTTCTGTATTGCTGCTGCTGCTTTGCTGTGATAATTATGAGTCAGTGCTGTGGATGTTATTTCATGATGGTGAATTTATGACTTTTTAAATACATTTTATTTATATCATTGAAGTATTTGAATGACTATTCTGTTTAACTTGCATGTTCCAAAATTCGGGCACAGTTTAGGCACCAGCACCGTTTCAAAAGTACCGGTATTTGGCACCGGTATCGTATAATCTGTAAACGATTCCCAACCGTAACATCAATTGCTCTAAAGTATATCCACGTTTTATTTCTTTAGTACTTTCTCTCGTGAAGATATAATACAGTTGTTGGTCTATCATCCATCTATCTACAGTACAAAACATTAGAATTGGGAAGCAGACGAGCTCTCCATGCTTCCCTGATATAGTCGCGACTCTTAGGCTGTGCTGGGAAAGCACTCGTGCATTCATGTCTGCACAAACGGTATGATGTTAGTCTTACAATGCCTCCCTTGAGCAACAGTAGACCTTTCAACATCTGCTTTAAGCTGCATTTAAGCTTTCACACGTGAGTTCATGGTTGTGTGTGCACACTCCATACATCATACTGAAGGGTTGAGGTTTACCTGAAGCCTCTCCCACCACGTTTCCCTAATAATGTCCCTCCTCTCGGGCACAAGCTTGTACTGGATCACCTCCTCCAGCTCTGACAGCATCTGGCATGACACCATGGCCTGAAAAACACATGAATGTGTCGGTTATGATTCCAAATATTACGATTTATGGGGAGACCAAATACTGTAAATGTACACGACTTGTACACGTGAACATGTGCGGTGGTGGCGCAGAACTGTACAAGATACAGTGGAAATTCTTGGGAAGTCAAACAGCGTTCGTACAATTAATTTTGACTGTATTTTACTGTTTACCCCATAGGCTCGACTGTAGCTCTCTCCAGCCATGGCTGTCAGCTCAGCATCCAGTAGGTCTCTTGCTTTGTCAATGCACTGCAAAACAAATACAACATACTTAGAAGATGCTCTCATGCACCAAAACTGCACGAGTAGCCTCTTTAGTATTGCAATTATTGTAAAATATACATCTGCACCTTGATGTGTACATCTATTAATAGGCAGCAACACTGGCCACACATTTTAATATCGTGCTTTTAAAAATGAATCAAGACCAACTGGTGATGGACGAAGGCTTGACTATAAAAAGATAGTTGACAAAATGAGGGAAAACAAGTTAAGTTTTACTGCTCATATAGCAGTGATAGCGAGCCCTGCCAACAGTGGTGCAGTGGTGTATGACTTAAGACTTTAAATGTGCTGCTAAGTGTTTTATAAGAAGAATTAAATTAACTGTTGAAAGAAACAGTATGGACGTTACGTAACTTCAGGTGTGGGTATACAGTATAGTCGAAACATTGACCCAAGAATTATACATTTAAGTGGGGAAACCCCTAACATTTCAGTAACAACCAGTGCAGTACAGTATATCTCTGAAGGGGCAAAATCTACTACACTGTAGTCAGATTAAAAAATGACTCAACACAGCCATTATTGTCTAAATATAGTGGTGTGAAAAAGTGTTTGCCTTCTTCCTGATTTCTTATTTTTTTGCATGTTTGTCACACTTAAATGTTTCAGATCATCAAACAATTTAAATATTAGTCAATGACAAAACAACTGAACACAAAATGCAATTCTTAAATGAAACTTTTTATTATTAAGGGAGAAAAAAGTCCACACCTACATGGCCTTGTGTGAAAAAGTGATTGCCGCCCCGTTTCCCACACCCAAGCTTTGGGACTCCATCGAACCACAGTTAGAGCCATTATCCGCAAATGGTGAAAACATGGAACAGTGGTGAACCTTCCCAGGAGTGGCTGGTCAACCAAAATTACCCCAAGAGCGCAGTGATGACTCATCCCAAAGGTCACAAAAGACCCCACAACGACATCCCAAAACCTGCAGGCCTCACTTGCCTCAGTTAACATCAGTGTTTGTCTGAAAACATCTCGACGATCCCTAAGACCTTTGGGAAAATGATGAGAATTTTTTTTTTTTGAAGGTGCATGTCCCATTACATCTGGCAAACGCTGCATTTCAGAAAAAGATCATCATACCGACAGTAAAATATGGTGGTGGTAGTGTAATGGTCTGGTGCTGCTTTGCTGCTTCAGAACCTGGAAGACTTGCTGGGATATATATTCCACCAGTGATGTTATCATGGAGGAGGGGACGGGGGTTCCAGTAACAACCTGCGCAGCTCTGCTCAATTCCATGCCCAAGAGGATTAAGGCAGTGCTGCTCAGTGGTGCTCACACTAATTGTTGACACTTCGGACACAATTTGGACAACTTCATCATGATGTGTACTCACATGTGTTGCCAGCTATTAAGATAATAATGGCAATGTGATGACTCATTTTCACTGCATAGTAAATTTATACTGCTATACAAGCTGACCAAGGACTACTCTGACGCATATCCAAGTTCACTTTCTATATTATTGTTCCTTGAGAAGATGTGAAAAATTTAGAAGAATGTGAATTCCTAGGAGGCCAGGGCACACAGCTGTTTCAGGCCAACTCCCAATAATTATTGTTCCACGGGGAAGGGGGTGTAGGCATGGCATACCAAAACACCTATGCAGGCATGCACAACAACAGAAGGGGATTTCAAGACAAGGTTACAATGAGACTAGCTTCTTTACAACCACAGTTAGGGCTCTGTGTACACCTCAATAACTGCACTGGGGCCCTCGGTGGAAATGTGCAGACCAGATGACTCCTGATAAATGTAGTGTATCTGTTCTCTTCCTTAAATATTGTGCTTATATGCACTTGAAAAAAACGTCTATATCATTAAAGCATAGTGTGTAAGCTGCTATATGAATGGTGTGGGACAAATCAGCCTCTGCAGAGACAAACATTGGTGTCAACTCTGTCTGGTGAATAAAACAAAGTTTTGCTGCATGTATACATTAAACACAGAGTAGGAGATCGCTTATATCATGTTCCCTCAGACTGGTGTGGCTACAAACCATTGTCGGGACAGACAAAACACCACAATTTATAGAGCGGCCTCAAATTGTGCACAGACACACAGATGCGCTCTAGGATTGGTAGAGCACATCTGCATGTTGGGGGTAGAGCACGAGGACAGAACCAAACCCCTGTGAAATCAAAAGAAGTTAAGTGCGAAGATTAGGAACCACATCCGGAAGACTAGACTGAGCTCATGTTGACATTTAAGCCTTCGTCCGTGCTCCATCTGCTTTTCATCCCTCATTATTCATTTTGAGTGGCTCGGTGTCAGCTAGAATCAGAAGTCTGCTTTCACAATTCAGTCCTATTGGCCACACCTGGATCTAATCTCTCGCCTTAGAGGGGGGCTAGGTTGAGGACGGAGCACAGAGAGCACAGAGAACAAGATTTGAGGGAGCTTTGTCGTGAAAAGGGGATGCAGTGGATGAATCCCAGGAAATTGGACAAGCAGGCGTTTACTAATGGTAATGCTCAAGCTTGCATTCATTAGAAGTGTTGGCATCCAGCTCCAGTGAGATCATCTCAGCTGTATAGGAAGGGCTCAGTCATTTAGGATTTGTTCGGTCAAGGCAGACTACAAATGGCGTCATCGGGTGCCATTTTGGTTTTTAATCAGGCAATATTCCAGGAAAATAAACTTCTTTTAGGTAACCTTATCTTTCTTAAGACAAATATTTGACACATTTACCATTCAAAGACAGGACTATAAGACAACCCCAAATATAAGACCACTCCGATTTCCTAATTTTTTTGACAAATATATGATGTTTTCAATATCAGTGAAGTACTGCGGGTAGAAATAGAGGACATTTGTCAGCAGCCTAAGCACTCAAGTGGTGCAAAGGGCTAAAGTCAAAGCAAGTCACTACTGGTAGATTGCAATTAAAAGGGATATCACATTTCTCAGCTTCTGGACATTTGGTTGACAACTCTCAACATTAGCATCATCCAGGAATCCTTTGTGTTGATACGCAGACCCTAGTGTTTCCGCCATGGCGGGGAGGTCTGCACTCCAATGAGGAGATTTCGAGTTGAATTGCAGGGCAATAAAGAATTCTCCTCTTGTAGCCATCCAGAGGAGACTAATTATTCCAACATACCTTATAGACATGAACAAAATAGATGCCTTAATTGTGTGAACCTGAAAACTGATGCTTTTACACTTCAAAAGTGAGTTACATAACGCTTACAGTACCATATAGGCATCACATTATTAAAAAAAAAAAACGAACAGAATGAGGCAATAAGGGAATTCAATTGGGTCTGGGATATACGTATAGATATTTTTACGCGTCTTTACAGTGTCCAATGAGGTTAATGCATTGCTTCAAAGACTAATGAAAATTCCAGACCACTGTCAGACTATAGCATATTCTCAAGGCATGTTTTTATGAGACGTTTTCTAAAAATACAGCCGGTAAATGGGGGTGGCGGGTGGAAGTCCGCTTCGTTGGGTGTATTTCAGATGATGTAAACGTACCTGCTGGGCCAATGAGAACAGATCCTGATGCAGGGCTAGCACTGCTCTATAGAAGGCGCCGTCGTGGGTATCTCTCGGGATCATGCATGTATATTCCTCCATGCTGTCCCAATGCCCTGAAAGGGAAAACAATCAAGTCCAAAAAAGACACGCTCAAGGGTGCAATGATCTTTTTAACTTTGCTGACCATAACATAATGTACATACCACATGGACAACAAACATGACATATAAAAGATAGTTCTCATATAGACAAGTCAAACCCACAGACCACAAAGCTCAGGGGATGCTCTTTAACTGTGTTGTTTTCCCTCTACCAATAGACCATAGAGGAAGACTGGACCCTGTTCTTTTTCTTTTATATATTTTTTTATTCTATAGAGTAGGGGTGTTACAGTACATGTATTCATAATCTGATTTTTCAATACGGAACATTTGGTATGGTACAGAGGTATATCAATTTCCCACATGCCACACATTGAGTGAGGGACATGAAGTGTAACTGCCCATAATCACACATCCACTCGATAAAAAAAAGACAGTCAATTCCAGATTTTCGCAAGCAGGAGTCACGGCTAGCAAAAATGCCAAGGAGAAGCCAGCGCTTTAAAACCCTTTTACGTAAAAGCCTCCTGTTTGGGAATACTTGGCCTTACGTAA
This sequence comes from Dunckerocampus dactyliophorus, assembly GCF_027744805.1. NCBI lineage: Eukaryota > Metazoa > Chordata > Actinopteri > Syngnathiformes > Syngnathidae > Dunckerocampus > Dunckerocampus dactyliophorus. The sequence goes on along the minus strand of NC_072819.1, from coordinate 16,295,393 downwards.
TATGTAAACGGATAAGTCTTTAGCAGTGTGCCGGCAATTTTAAGTAGAGATGGAGAAACTGGAACTGTTAATGCTGCATTTCAGCCAATAAGGAATCTTCACTTACTAAAAAGAAAATGTATTATGATGTATGTATTAGAGTGCGAAAAAGACTTTTCAAACTGTTACTTTTACAGTCGTCTGCATCATGGCACTTTCCTAAAAAGAAACTTTATAAACTATTTTTCATATTTATTTTACAGTCGTCCATCGCCACTGTGCGGTCTGAAAATCACGGCCTCACTCTAACGTGGTTGGTAAATTCATTAATTACGGCCACGACGTGTCACAGGCACTAAGTTTGATTGATGTCAACAACAAATATTGCCGGTTAGAATGATCTCACAGCTGGCAAAATATTAACAATAATCATCATAATCAGAATAATAACACGACGGGGTACAGCTGTGGCCATACTCCAGCTAAAACCCAACCCTGAATCCCCGACGTCGCTTCCTGTCCACCCGTCCGGAAGACAATTTCTTGAAACACACAAGCACAAGTATTATTTATGTCTTAAATAGCTTATTTTCTCCGATTATACCTACTATATTGGGGTAAAGTGCACTGTAGGGGTGTTATCGTATGTCTGAGGGCTGTAATATTATTTTTAAAAAAACTTACGTAGAAATTATGTTATGCACAACTATGAAAATCATTGATTTATAAAAAAGGAAACCTACTTTGCGTAAATTCATTTATCGAGGTTGGGTATGGAAACAATTAACCGCGATACATGAGGGATTATTGTCTTAATGTTTTTACTGGGGATTTACAATAAATTATTGTTGTACTGGTATTTGAATTTTTTAAAGTTGTTTACACAAAAATGCAGCAATTTTTTTTTGTTTTGCATTTTGTTCCCTTGCCGTACCAAAAATGAACCCAACCGTGACTTTAAAACTCAGGTACATACCGAACTGTGATTATGGCGTACCGTTACACCCCTAAGTCATCCATTTAGGCCCTATCCTAGGCCCTTACCTAGGCCCCAAGCAGCTGCAGCAGCCATACGAGCCATCTTGGCCTGGGTTTCTTCACTCACGAGTGTCCATTCCTCACAGCACTGCTGGTGTAACTGGCCCCTGAAGGAAAAGAACACCCAATAAAAATTAGCACGTGCTTGAATTGCATATGCACAATCAAAATATTGCCCTTTGGATTTAAAAAAAAAAAATCTAAATGCAATGTGATGTGTGCCTTAAAAAGCCCTAAAAAACATAAAGACTAATTTATTTTGATCCTAGAAATATACAGTATTTGAAGGAAATTGCTGTTTAATTACTAGAGAACGACTTCTGGTAAAGAACAGACAAAATCATGTCAAGTCTTAATGCAATATGTTGTGGTCTTTCAAAATGAAAGCCCTCAGAAATCAGTGCGAAAGACTCATATGTGCTGATTTTAGACAAATATTCACAAGTTTCTATGTTATGTCATTTTTGTTGTAGATGAGACATAGGAGTAACGTAAAATTATTTTAAGAATGTGTTTAAGAAAATATATGCCTCTATGGCTATATTCAACTGCAGGTGAATTCCGATTTTTGTTGCTCATATGTGACCTGTATCTGATTTTTTTCATGTCAGTGTGAACAGCGCAATTAAAAATGTTTCAAATGCGACTCAGGCCTCATTCGTATGTAGATATAAATCCGATATGTATGCGATGCGACTGCAGTATGAACGGTCAAGTCGCATATATCTTAACAAAAAACCCTCAGAAAAATGGCAACAATGTTCCAGTGACCTGTATTAACAAACCTACTGCGATATTGTTATTGTAGCAGCTAACACGAAAAACGATACTTTTTTTCTGGCGGAGTAACACAACGCCTCACTAGCCGCTAGTCTCAGGGTCACTCACAACGCCTCAAGCCACTGCAATGGGAGAGATGGAAGAGTGGATATTCAATGTCCCTACGAAGACTCAACAAGAGGCTCGTTTGCTGTCAGCATTTTTTACCTGAGGACTGGAGCACAAGTCTTGTGCTGGAAGACACAGTCATCCCAATGGGAGCGGACATTGGAAGTGTTGTTGCTGTTTCTATGCTGCTGTTGTTGAAGGAAGTCGCATTAGCTCCTACGGGGTATCATGGACCGAAATTAACCTGACGCAAGACGCTAAATGCGTGCAAAAACTGCCAAAATCGTACAGATTTTCCATCTAAGACTAATTATTTTGCGTTTGATCGGGTCAGTTCAGTCACGGGAATAAGGGCGCAATATAATTTGCGAAAACCAAATTGCGCTGGAAAGTACGGTATTACGATATTATGGCCATGGTGCGTATGAAAGCAGATCTCTGATTGGTCGTGAAACATACTCCCATCCAATCACGATATGTGTTGCAGCAGATCTTCTGTTGCTGTTGGAAACAAATATGGTGGTCCTGCTGCTGTTTTAGCTGGCCGTCTGAAGACTGAACACAATGATTTCTAAGTATTTTGCCTAGGCGGACTCATGTCACTCGGAGCGGGACAACACTAACAATAACAACCCTCCGAAAAAACAAAAAAGAACGGCCGATGACTTGGATAAGCCCGCGGTTTCTCATTTGGCCTCAACCTCAGCAGGCCCCTCCACAGGCACCAGTGACAGTTCCTGGACGCCGACGGTGAGTGATGGACGACAGCTGCCACCGAGACCTGGTGCATCTCATGTCGCCATAACCAGCTTGTTAAAAACAGTTCGGAAGTAGATGAAAGAAATGAACACGGACATTGGTTATAAAGTCAAGGACGACGATTGTGTTTACGAAATTTGGTGTGAGGTGTGCAAGGAACATGGTACTGGTTCAGATCGTGGGTCGGCTCTTGTGACTGGTAGCAACAGGGTGAAAAAGGAGGCAATACAGCAGCACATTAAATCAACACTTCACCAACGGTCGTTAGCAACCAGGCACGCCAAATATTTAGAAGCAAACAAGAAATCAACTCCAACTGAAGACGGCTTTAAAAGGGCTGATGAAAAGACATTGGAAAAAATTGACAATTTTTTTTGCCTGAAAATTGCTTCTTAGATGAGCAATTTGCTTGTAAAGTGAAAATCAACAAGCAACAAATTGCTTCCACTGGATTTTGGCAATTTCTACCCTTGGCTATGTGAAATCAATGCGCATAGGTAATGTTTTTCGGTAATGTTTTAAATCTTCAAAATACGGCAAGATACTGCAAGTATTACATGTTATCATCAATGTACTTGCTAATGCATGATCACAGCAAGTATATAAAACGATAAAACATTTTTTTGAGGACTTCATGGTCAAAATGGTTACCTCCCATGACGTGCATTGTTAGCTGGCTCATACTAACTTTTCTCTTGTTAGAACACACAGAAAGGGAAAGAAATATGTGTTCATGTTTCAAATAAGGACTGTAGATAATGGGCAAAATAAAAAAAAAATGTGCAGCTTTCCTTTAAAAGGTACTCACGGATGTAGGCAGTCATCGAAAGGCATGGTTAATTGTGCAACACTTGGATAAAGGTACTTCACCAATGTAGGTGAAAAAGTTCTTCTCATCCAAAACTTATTTTTAAAAGGTATTAATAAAGCAGTCTCATCAATGTCTCGCCACTTCTGCCTCAGACACTCACCCACACGCACCTCGGAACAGACGTGGCAGCAAGTTGCCTACAAACTGCCAAAGCCAGAATTCTTGTCCTCTTTCTTGTTAATCTCGGACACAGAATCATTTGGTTGAAAAAATATTGACTCCCGTTGCATAAAATCCTTGAAATTGCCGCAAACGCATTAAGGAGCGCACACTAGCAATGTGCAGATTGACACGGAAATATTGATCCTTCCTTACTACTTATTAAAATTTACCAGACACATTCGGTGAATTTGCACATAGTATCGGATCGGTATCGCAGACACCAGCCTGAATTTTACCCAGTATCAGCTCAGAAATGAAATCAATGGTAACGCACATCACTAGAGCACACACGGCAGCAATCTTTACTTCCGTAAACACACGGTTTTGCGAGTGACGTTGTGCTTTTGCGTATGCACGTCACTTTCCAGACGCTTTGCGTTCACATTAACAAGTTGCATTTGTTTAGTAATGTCAACGACCACATAAAAAAATCGGATTTAAACAAAAAAAAAAACTGCATCATAGCCTGCAGTGTGAACGTAAGCCTAAAGCTCACTCATTGTGACTTTACATTTGATGGACTCAGTTGAGAACGCATCAAAGTCAGTGAGTGCAATTCAAAGTGTTCAAAGTTCTTTGATCTGTAACATCAATGATCCTTGAGATAACTTCTATTGTGGCTTGAACCTATAAACAATAAAATAGACTTGACACTGACCTGTATTATTATTATTGATAAAACTGTATTTAAGCTCTTTGACACCAGTTTTGGATTAGCCCAGCGAGGTCCTGTACAATATCCTTTACCCTGACAGGAAACTATGTGCTCGCAAAAATTTGATCTCTTTTGACTCATGACCCTGTCAAGCATTATGTAATAGTCAGACCGTTACTGGTCCTCACGCATAAACATTAAAACACAACTTCAGCAAAATCATTTTGTTACCAAAAAAAATTATATCATTTACCGAAATGACACTGTTGACAAAAACGACACAAGACAGTTACATAAGTAGATGGCCATCTGCTTAGCGTCAGGATTTCTGTGACTATCCGCGTCGTTGGATCCTTTTGACGTGACTGTGTTTTTCCCCTAAGAATACTCTTATTAGAGTGCGAGCCTTCAGAGTGGAGTGTCTGCACCTCTAACCAGAGTCGGCCACAGGTTCATTCTTTCCGGATTGAATTACTTTGGTCAACGCGGAAGAAACCCTTTTTTCAAATTTTTCACCCCCATCAAAGGGATTTTTGTCAGAACTAGTTAGGAAAAGGCACCGTATAGTTAATATATACAGCAGGGGTCACCAACGTTTTTCCTTGTGAAAGCTACTTTTACAAAATGAAAATGGCCAGGAGCAACTCATTTTTGTAACATTTATTTTCAGAGCTTATTTTAAACCCAAACAAAGCAAATATGCTTGTTTTACCAGAACATTAACACAATGCTGGCGTCCACAACTCACATTTTGTATTTCAGAATGGATTTCTTTCTACTGTTCTTTCATTATTAACTGAAAACCTGAATGAAAAGCAGGCTTGCGGGCACCTCATGTGGTCGTGGGGGGCTACCTGGTGCCCACGGGCACGACGTTGGTGACCCCTGATATACAGTATATGACAAAAATGAGTCCGCCCCTCACAAAGTACAACAGAAATTAAGCTTGAATATACTTTAGAGTAGTCAGTGTAAAGTTTGTATGGTAGTATAGATTTACTATCCAAAGTGTCAATAGTGTAAATACCATTGTTTTCTAGGACTGCCTTCATCGTCTTGGGTATGGAATTCACCAGAGCTGCATGGGTTGCTACAGGAATCCTCTTCTAGTCCTCTATGATGACATCACTGGTGGAGCTTGTGAATGTTACACACGTTACGCTCCCCCACCTTCCTTCCTTCCACATGATACCCTACAGGTGCTGAATAGGGTTCAGGTCTAGAGGAGACATACTTGGCCACTCCATCACCTTCGGCTTCCTCAGCAAGGCCATGTTTTTTCGGAAAACTGCTATGCGAACCACTTCCTATTTAACAATAGCACGGTGCATTTGCAATTCATATTTCCTCTCAATAAACCGCAGCTCCCCAATGCCTGCAGCACTCATGCAGCTCCAGACCATGACGCGATCACCATCATGCTTGACTGTAGACAAGACACAATTATCTTGCTACTCACTTGTGTTGCCAGCTAGTCAATAATGGCTATGTGATGACTCATTTTCAGTGGATAGTAAATTCATCCATCCATTTTCTATGCCGCTTATCCTCATTAGGGTCGTGGGGGTATGCTGAAGCCTATCCCAGCTGACCGGGCGAGAGGGGGGGTACACCCTGGACTGGTCACCAGCCAACCGCAGTGAACAGTAAATCTATACCGTTATACAAGCTGTGCACTGACTATTTGAAAGGTACCGGTATATCCCCAAGTTTCCTTGTATAGTATTGTCCCTCGAGAAGACACACTAAAAATGCTTGCTGAAATATGTTGGGTATACTCACTTTTGTACAATACTGTACAGCAGTGGTCCCCAACCTTTTTTGACCCACGGACCGGCTTGTGTTCCCACAAATCTCCCGCGGACCGGGGGTGGGTTCATACATTACAGCAATCTAATTTATCGTATTTATTTTGTATTGTGTAAATCCAAGACATGAATAACATCAAATTAAAAGCAGAAAATGAATGCCGACCCACTATCCACCAGTTCAAGTTCAAGCCAAGTTTTTTCCAGAAAGATTATTACATGGCTGTTTGACGTGTGTGGTAAAAGGCAGTGTGCTAGCATGAATTAACTTGAGACAAATGTGCACATTAGCACTCAATAAGTCATCAAAACTTACCTTTATGCATTCCCACATAGTATCAGCATTTGACACCAAATATGAGATGAAAGAAAAATGGTAAAAATACAGTAGTAGTCTATCTGTGCGGGATGAGATAAAGTTAGTACACGCACAATGCGTCAAGTGAGACGGATGTAACAGAAAGAATCTGGACACTTTTCAAAATAAAACTAAAAAATGAAATAATGGAAATTATTTTTTCTTTCTGTGCGGCCTGGTACCAAATGACCCACGGCCTTGGGGTTGGGGATCACTGCTGTACAGTACATAACTCAAAAGCTGGAATATTAGAAGACCATTAGAAGATAATGTCAAAACAAAAGGTCTCAAAAACATACCATTCTCCCAGGGCCTCTAAGCAGCGCATCCTGCCCAGGATGAGCTCTGGATCCTCTTTGTTCATGTCGATCTTCTTGTCGTACGCCACCAGGGCATCTTCCCACTCATGGAGCTTCTCGTACCAGGTGGCTTGGATTTCCTAGTCAGAAAGTGACATGTTCTTTATTGCGCAACCTTTGTTCCTATGACAAAAATACCACTGTGAAAGAACTGCACCACAGTGCACACCACGTATCTTATTTATTTTTGGTGTGAAGACTTTGCTTAAACCTGTTTTTTATGTTACTGATTTTAAAATATATAAATTATATACATTTATTTACATAAATTGTCACTACATAGTGATGTCACTTGAAATTGATGTAATTGATCTGAAAAAACAAACAAACTGTAGCTTCCCATACAGGATTACCGTGTAAAGATCCTATCTGTATCAGGTATTCAAGACTCAAGATTCAAGAGTTTTATTGTCATATGCACAGTAAAACAGGTAGTTATACTACGCAATGAAATCTTTATTTTGTTCATTCTCCATAAAAAAAAGAAAGAAAAGGTATGTATGCAAAACGGATACATGCAGTGCTGTAAAAAAGTGTTCGTCCACTTCCTGATTTCTTTTTTTTTTTGCATGTTTGTCACACTTAATGTTTCAGATCATTACACAAATTAAAATATTCGTCAATGGCAACACAACTGAACAAAAAAAGCAGTTTTTACATGAACCTTTTTATTATTAAGGGAGAAAAAAATCCAAAGCTACATGGCCCTGTGTGAAAAACTGATTGCCCCTGCCCCCCAACGCCGTTAAAACATAACAACTACGTTTATTTGAGTTTTATCAGTCTGAAAAAGGTTATAAAGCCATTTCTAAAGCTTTGGGACTCCAGCGAACCACAATGAGAGCCACTATCCACAAATGGCGAAAACATGGAACTTGGGTGAACCTTCCAAAGAGTGACCGGCCAACCAAAATTACCCAAAGAGCGCAGCGATGACTCATCCAAGAGGTCACAAAAAACCCCACAACAACATCAAAAGAACTGCAAGCCTCACTTGCCTCAGTTAAGGTTCATTGTTCATGACTCCATAATAAGAAAGACACTGGGCAAAAACGGCATGCATGGCAGAGTTCCAAGACGAAAACCACTGCTGAACAAAAAGAAAATTAAGGCTTGTCTCAGTTTTTCCAGAAAACATCTTGATAATCCCCAAGACCTTTGGGAAAATACACTGTGGTCTGACGAGACAAAAGTTGAACTTTGAAGAAGGTGCGAGCCCCATTACATCTGGTGTTAAAGTAACACCACTGCATTTCAGAAAAAAAAAAAAACATCATACCAACAGTAAAATATGGTGGTGGTAGTGTGATAGTGTGAGTGTGTTTTGCTGCTTCAGGACCTGGAAGACGTGCTGTGATAAATGGAACCATGAATTCTGCTGTCTACCAAACAATCCTGAAGGAGAATGTCCGGCCATTTGTTGGTGACCTCTAGCTGAAACGAACGTGGGTTCATGCTCAAAAATGTGGCTGAACTACAACAATTCTGCAAAGATGAGTGGGCCAAAATTCCTCCACAGCGCTGTAAGAGACTCATTGCAAGTTATCACAAACACTTGATTGCAGTTGTTGCTGCTAAGGGTGGCCCAACCAGTTATTAGTTTTAAGGGGGGCAATCGCTTTTTCACACAGGGCCATGTAGCTTTGTAGCCCTTAATCAAGTTTTACTTTAAAACTATATTTTGTGTTCACTTGTGTTGTCACTGACTAATATTTAAATTTGTTTGATGAAACATTTAAGTGTGACAAACATGGAAAAAAAACAAAAACAAATCAGGAAGGGGGCAAACATTTTTCACACCAATGTATGTGCAGCAGTTATATAATGGTAGAAGTAAAATATCAAGACTTCAAAGTATAGCTCACAGCAGCACTTCAAACAATACACGTCTTCGCAATACATATGTATTGAATATATATATATATATACACACACACAGTCAAACTTGTCTATAGCGGCCACTAGAGGGAGTCTGCAAAAGTGGCCGCTATAGACAGGCGGCCTCTATAGACAGGTTGGTGTCCAGTTTGAATGTTGACCAGTAGAGGAAAAACAAAGAAAAAAAAGGGGAAAAAATAATAATGTTGACCATTAGAGGGCACTGCGGACTGTGGATAAAAGTTGTACAGCACTACTAGGCTTGTTATTATCATGGTTCATGGTTTTAATTCATGCTGAACATGCATGAGTCAAACAGTAGCACATCACATAGTACAATTCACAATTTTGCATGTCCAAAAAGGAGTAGGAAGAAGCAAAGCTTATTTAATCCTACCCCTCATCAGTTTCACATCAGTTGCAATACATTTATTCACTTCTTGTTCTTCCAAGTGTACTTTGTAGTGCAATCATAGCCAAGGTTTTTACTTACTAAAAGGAAGCTAGAGGCTTAATAATAACTGATAGAATATATCCACGACCCACAGAACAAAGCTGTGCTAGTAATGTCTTACGCTTGTTTTTTATATTTTACTTTTTATACGGCAGAGTGTCATTACAGCTTTAGTTCATCAGGAAGTGACGGGAAGTGACGGTGGGCGTCCCGAGCAGGAGAGCTGGGCTCAGTGCTAGCTGTGAGTTTGGAGAGAGTTGGGAAGTGTGTTTATGTTGGCGTGGATGTAAAGTCCTGCAGTATTCTCCGCTGTTAATAAAGCCATTAAAGTGCATCGGCGACGTGAGTCTCTCCTTCCCCACAACAAGCGGCATTACAGTATTGACCAGTGCACACCAGGAAATAAACGGTGTCATTTCTTACAGGCATTGGCTGGACAGCTATGTAGTGGGGCTTGTTTAACCTTTGCCTTGTGGGCAAGCAGGAAGGCGAGGTGTGTGTGTGTGTGTGTGTGTGTGTGTGTGTGTGTGTTCTGTGTGCTCTCTGGTGGCTGCATTCAATAAATAAAGTTGGCAGAAGCAACAGGAGAAGTTTCCTTCTTTGCTTCGGAGCTGAATAACACTGACAAGTTAACAGACTAGTAGCGAACGGAAAAGAAGACGGCTTTTTTGTGTCGAATAGAGAAGATGAGGACTTTGATGGATTTGTGGATGAGGATGGATGAAAAATAACGTGAGTACATTCTAAAATACTTCAATTAAGTACAACCGAAATCAGTTTTGCTCCCGCTGCCGCATGCATGCTAGCGTATGTTTTTTTTTTATTGTAGCGTCGCTGGGAGCACGTCCTGTTCCCAGCCTACTTTGCGGTAATGTTTTGGTGCAAATGCTCTTAAAGTTACATGTTTGACCAGGAAATAGCAAGCTCAAAAGAAAACGGCTTTTTTATGTGGAACAACTGACAGTTTGTGTGGATCTTGTGAATGATTGTGACTGAGCTAGGACTCAGTAATTAAAGTCTACACACGACGGCTTCATTGATTGAAAAACAAAACTTTTTCGTGCATGAAGCTTCTACTTGAGTTGGTAATTTGGACGCTATATGCAGTCAGATATTGACCAAGGGAGACAAAATGGGTGGCCGCTGGCCGCGTTGGACAGGTGACTGCTATACACAGGGTCTATAACATGTAAATTTGCTGCGGGGGTTTTTTCAGCGGCTGCTATAGGCAGATGGCCGTTCTATAAAGGTGGCCGCTAAGACAGGTTTGACTGTGTGTGTGTGTGTGTGTGTGTGTGTGTGTGTGTGTGTGTGTGTGTGTGTGTGTGTGTATATATATATATATATATATATATATATATATATATATATATATATATATATATATGTGTGTGTTTGTGTGTGTGTGTGTGTGTGTGTGTGTGTGTATATACAGATCTCCTCTCAGATCTGGACCAGGGCATCAATGAGCTCCTGGACAGTCTGAGGAGCAACCTGGCGGCGCCGGATGGACCTAAACATAATGTCCCACAGGGGTTCTATTGGGTTTAGGTCAGGTGAACGTGGGGGCCAGTCAATGGTATCAATTCCTTCATCCTCCAGGAACTACCTGCATACACTAGCCACATGAGGTCGGGCATTGTCGTGGACCAGGAGGAACCCAGGTCCCACTGCACCAGCGTAGGTTCTGACAATGGGTCCAAGGATTTCCTCCAGATACCTAATAGCAGTCAGGGTGCCATTATCTAACCTGTAGAGGTCTGTGCGTCCTTCCAGGGATATGCCTCCCCAGACCATCACTGACCCACCACCAAACCGGTCATGCTGAATGATGTTGCAGGCAGCATAACGTTCTCCACGGCATCTCCAGACCCTTTCTCGTCTGTCGCATGTGCTCAGGTTGAACTTGCTCTCATCAGTGTAGAGCACAGGGCACCAGTGGTGTAGTTGCCAATTCTGGTGGTCTATGGAAAATGCCAATCCAGCTCTACGGTGCTGGGCAGTGAGCACAGGGCCCACTACAGGATGTCGAGCCCTCAGGCCACCCTCATGGAGCCTGTTTCTGATTGTTTGGTCAGAAACATTCACACCAGTGGCCTGCTGGAGGTCATTTTGTAGGGCTCTGGCAGTGCTCATCCTGTTCCTCCTTGCACAAAGGAGCAGATACCGATCCTGCTGAGGGTTGAAGGACCTTCTACGGCCCTGTCCAGCTCTCCTGGAGTAACTACCTGTCACCTGGAATCTCCTCCATGCGTCCAGGTACCGCGGTGATGGTCCAGATCTGGGAGGAGATCCTCCAGGACACCATCCGTAGTCTCATTAGGAGCATGCCCCGACGTTGTCAGGGATGCGTACAAGCACGTGGGGGCCACACAAACTACTGAGAATCATTTTGAGTTGCTACAATGACATTTTAGCAAAATGGACCAGTGTGCTGCATCATTTTTTCACTTTCATTTTTGGGGTGTCTTTGATTCCCCCCTCTATAGGGTGATCATTTTCATTTCTATCAAATTATGTGGCATCATTTTGTTACTAATACATCACCCACGTATTATCAGGAAAGATATTCAAGATCATTTTCCCCCCAGTTTAGATCTGATGTGTTTTCCAAGTGTTCCTTTAATTTTTTGAGCAGTGTATATATATACATACATACATATATATATATATATATATATATATATATATACATATATATATATATATATATATATATATATATATATATATATATATATATATATATATATATATATATATATATATATATGTGTGTAGTACTGTAGTACTGTACTGTAGTACAGGACAATCACAGCATGCATCACAAGCATGCATATAACATAAAAAACTGTGTTTGTAAATAACTAAACATTGTTATTCTCACACTTTTTTTTCAGTCAGACGAGCAAATGCGTTTCCCACATGCTGTGTTTTTAGAACAGGGTAGGCGGCTCAAATGACCCTGTATATTAGGAGAAGGATACCCCATGAAGAGGTGTGTGCAGACATAAGACCACCCATGATACAGTTCATTAAGGTTGTATTATAACTGAAAAAAGGGGAGGTTTTCTGTACTTGTGTGTGTGTGGGTGTTGCTGTTGGTACTGTTGACAGGTAGAATTACTAAGTCCAACATATTCAGAAACTAAGATAATATGGTTTCCATTTGGTAGACTCGTTTTCTCGTCTGCCCTGACACTTTTAAATATACATACAATTATAAAAGTTTGCATTTGTACTTGTTGGCTTGACTACGCTGCAATGAATGAAACATTTTGGCTTATTAAAATGACAAATCCTGCGTATTGATGACTAATTGCAGGTTAAGTGCTATCTGTCAGTTTTGTTGAACTTAAGGAAGCAAAACACTTACCAGTTCACCAAAATGTTTCATGGCGTACTCCAACACACCCGACGCAGCTTCCGGCTGTTGCAGTTTATTGTTGATACTGCAAGAAAAAGAGACAAAAACAAGCTATTGGGACATCTTATACAGGTAGTCCTCGCGTTATGTATGAATTCCATTCCAAGACTGTGATGGAAGTCAAAATTGGTCGGATGTTATACCTAAATTAACTCCTAAGTCACTCACACTACACACAGAACGCATGAAGGATATAAAATATAGTAACACTAAATACAAGAATTAAATTAAACAGTATTAAAAAACAAAAGCTAAAGCACAAGCAACCTTTCCATCTCAATAATAAAACCACTACACTGCAAAGTTATTACTGTCGCTTTCAGAGTATCAGCGACCTGACAGTTATGTGTACACTACTGTTGTGTTAAGAGTTTTGTGTGTGTGTTTGTGTGCGTGTGTGTGCCGAGGGGGGCAGTTACGTGCAGAGGGGACAGTTGAGTTTGCTCATGTTGTTTTGGCGTGGTTGTGGCCAACAGTCGCCTGTTTCGTTTTTGCACATTTTTTTCCATCGACCACCTCCGGGTCATCCAACGTCAGGGCAGACGTTAAAATACGACCTTTACCCTTAATGATGATCACGATAGTCAAGCAACTGAGACAAGTGCGGCAACTGAGACAAGTGCGGCCAATACTGAGCACATACACATTCTGTGGCACACCGCACTATAACTAGTGCTCGTGTTTTCCAATTATTTTCAATTAATTTATGGGAGCTGGTATGTAATCATGGAACGCCGTAAACGGAGAACCAAATTACAAAAGAAAATATACTCTTAATTATTGTGACATATGCAGGCTTTTAGTAAACTTTCAAATACTGTCATAAGATGTAATAATTATAATACAAGTTCATTACCGAAGAAACACAATTTTGACATCACTTTAGGGTGGCCAGACATCTTTCCAAGGTGTCCCGCCATGTTACATAATGTCTGTACTAAGATATTAACTTGTTATAGATTAAAGTGTTACTATATACTACAGTACTATGACAAGTTGTTAATAAAAAAAAACAAAGGCTTTGATTGCATCATCATATGTCATTATTGTGTGTCGCCACAACGCAAGGTTAGATTTTTATGGAGCGTTATGTACGCCATCACCTGAAGTGTTTTCTCTCTGAACAAAATTGATCATTGTTGGGGGAAACAGACTGATTTGCATTTGTCACACTTTTCAAAAGATGTGTTATCTGTCACAATCACACCCTGAACTCACACACACCTCCCCCCACATCTGGAAACACTCCTGTGAAAGGCAACTCTACTTCCTCAACGGGTAAAGAAGCAGGATAGAGTAGAAGTGAAGGAAAGTAGAAGCGGGCCGCCCACAACCAGCCAAAATGAAGCGTTTAAAAAGCGCTGGTATGTGGCAGAGTTCCTGAGGACAGTGAAATCTGTATTTGTCAGAACAGTAGCTTTAACGCACAGTCAAGGTTAGAATGTGATGAAATGGATCAGCAAATGACCACTGCAAGCTGCTGATGCTGAACTCAATACCTGACAGGTACAATTAATATTCACAAAAGGTGGCTTGATCGGAACCAAATGCAACCGCCACACATCATACAGTTATCGTGAGAACACCTTTTTAGCAAGGTCCGGAAAGGAACATTAAATGAAGGTAATGAATTGGATTTGAATAAAATAAGTATTTGATCCTCAAGCAAAACCCTTGTTGGCAAGCACCAATGTCAGACATTTCTTGTAGTTTGTCACCAGGGTTGCACACATCTCAGGAGGGATTTTGGTTCATTCCTCTTTAAAGACACTCTCCACATCCTGAAGGTTTTGAGGTTGTCACTTGGCAACTTGACGTTTCAGTTAACGCTACAGATTTCTATGGGATTAAAGTTCGGAGACCGGCTAGGCCACTCCAGGATATTAATGTTGTTGTTATTGGCTTGCCTTGGCCGTATATAGTGGGACTTTGTCATGCTGGAAGACCCATTCACAACCCATAGGAAGTCAAATATTCCTGTACCCTAAGGGCATATGATAATTATTTCCAACTCCTTAATTTGCATCTTCTTAAGCGACACCTTTGTGGCCTTAGCGGTATATTTTGGGTCATTATTATACTGCAGTATAACATATAACAATGACCCAAAATATACAGCCAAGGCCTTCCATGGAAGACCCATCCACGACCTATCTTCAGTGTTCTTCCTGTGGCCATTACGTTGTAATCAGTGATTCTAAGGTAGATGGCCCTGTTCAACAATCTTCCTGTACCTCAGGGGATGACATACTTAGCCTTGAATTTATTTATTTTAAACTTAAGATGCCAAAAACGTACCACTTCCACACAAGATGGGAGAACTTTTTTCACTCTATCATGTCGGTCATACCATGGCTGACATCATGACTTCACGCAATGTTAGGTAATGTCTCAATATTTTGTGTTTTACTGCCATCTACTGACCAGCATAATACATATCACTTGTATTTCAATATGTTTGACTCTTCTGTGGACCCTGGAGACATAATTGTCCCACAGTGAAAGCCATCTGGCTGCCAGGTTCCCCACAGAAAACACATCCAGATGACAAGGTTCACACACTATGTTCTCCATCAAACTATTAATGAGCACATAACTTCTTGAGACTACTGTCATGCTTCTCTATTGTGGTGGGTGTGCACGCATCATATCTTAATTCAAAGCTGGTGAGGCCAAGAGTGGACTTGAAGTCCACTATCAATATGTTCAGAAAATGTATCATTTATCCTGAATAACATTGCTTAAGAGGTTGAATTACATCTGGATATTAGTAGTCCGAGTCCTCAACTAAAAGAGAAGAAAAAGGAAGGGATTGGCCAGCCAATTGCCTTTATAATGTAAACACGACAAAGTAACCCGAGAGACTATTAGACTGAAAAAAGGGCAATTTCATACCATATAGCTATATATATTAACTCACAGTGGGTCTCCGAGTACTGAACAAACAGGTTTGCTTTTAAGCTTGAATGACGGAGAATATTTATAACCATTTCGATTACAAAAACAGATTTTTGCCCGACTTTTGTTCTTCAAATATCCAGAGGGAAAATCGAAAGTGCAGTATACCGTAAAGTGAAATCATTATGAATCACCAAAAATGATCTTGGCTTTCAACAATTACTACAATGACTGTGAAAGCAAGCTCTTTTGAAAAGTGAATCTTTCCATTAGGTAAGTAACATCCATGCTTACTTGAAAGCCAGCGTTGGACCGATATAGAACAATATACTTTACTACTAAAAATAGAAGAAAGAAGGCCAAGTCCCTCGTTTAATAATCTCTAATGTATGCAAAGCAAACAGAGAGGGATACCGAGCCTTGAAACTGAAACTAATCTAATTATTAAGGAAAATCCACCTGATCCTGGATAATGTAAAGCATAATATTTTTAGAAGGGGGACTGGCAATGTGCAGTTTAGAAAATTAATATTGGTCGATCAAATGTATAGGTTTGAAATCTCCGGAGACATTTCTTCAGGAGGAATTAATTTTTACTCCATAGTGGTATTCTTGTAAGTGTCAGTCAAGTACAAAATGGATCGGGATGTCATCTGAAATCGAAAAACTACAATGGAATCCCACAAAATGACCGCATCAGAGCCGTAACACAAGCTGCCACAATGATACGCCTTTGCCTTTTAAAGAGAAACCACAGAAGGATGGACATTTTTGCAACATTGAGCTAGCATCCTGAATTCAAACGATTGAGATGAGGGACGACTTCAGTGCCAGCATCTGAGTCATGGAATTCTTGTTGGACAATTGCTTTCAATACAAAGCTGATACAATTCAATACATTTCTGATACCACTGCCAAAGGTGGAATGTTGGGGGAAGAACATACACAGTTCTATGCCATTTATACAGAACAGTGAAACACAATAAAACTGAATTAAGGGTCCAGTATTCTAGTATTTTTCAAGTTTTTGAAATCTCACCGGTCGCACATTAGTGTATTGTAAGTGTGACGTCCAGAATTTATGCTGGAAAATGCTGGAATTTAAGCAGTTGAAATGTGCTTTTAAGCCCTATTAGGACCACGCCGTTTTGTGTGTCTGTAACTTTAATTCTAATCAGCCGTGTTTGTCCACGCCTGTCTCCAACAGAATGCGTGGCTCTAGGAAGTGCTATTGTGCACTTCATTCATTTTTTTACAAATACACTAGAATAGCTACAGTATATGAGTTACAGTGCCAACATTACAGTCACATTTTAACAACATCATGCTAGGTTAGCCTATTCGCTGAAGAAAAACAAAAAGCTCTAACTTACAGAGCCCACAACTGCAGCTGACTGTTAGTTGGCAGAGCATCAGTTTTTGTTTGTTTTTTTTAGATGTGTAGCGAAGCCTGCTTTTTCATTCATGACGTCATAAAAACCACACAATGGGCACTTACAGTACTTATACAGACGCCTGTTACTGTTAGAACATCATTATAGAGTAACTTGCGCATAATAGGAGACCATTACTGCCAGTTTGAACAGTCTAGAAAAGCGGCTACTGAAACTGATACTGAAATTGCTACTCAATCAATGAAGAGTACCGTTCAGTAAAAGCAGGCCTTTGGAGCTGTCTAATATAAACCCAACCATAACCAAACCTATGCTTCAAAAGTTTCAATTTTTATAACTATTTCTTGAGCACTATGACTGATATTTAAAGGACCATTACAATGTTAAGGGAATGTTGAGGGAATACAGAGCTTAATTTATGTCATGACATAAGCAGCACACATATCCTAAACATGATTTAAGCAGGAAACTAAACTTGTAATACATGGTCTCTTAGGGAAGTTTGGCACGAATATGTGTTCTATGGTAACGATTAAGAGTTAAGCGCCTGTATTAAACACAGATCTCAGCCTCTCTGCGACAGAGAAAGCGGCACATAGTTGGATGCGATAAGCGTGGATGCAAAGGAAGTTACATCAATACTTGGTGACCTGTGTCCTAGCAAATTGTTTTGGGATAAGAGTGGCTTGGGGGGAGTTTCGAGGAGGTTTTGGTTTTGTTGCCTCAAGCAAGTTAAGAGTGCTGGGCCATCAGCTGGAAATACTATTGAAACGTGATCACCAAACTGGGAGAGACCAACGCAGGCCAGTGTTTTCTGGGCCTCTGCACCTTTCGGGTCAAGAGGCCAAAAGAAAAAAGTGTCTCTGGTGCACCTCCCCACCACCACCACCCCTGAAAACTGGAAGTTACCTCATTGGAATGCTGTTGTTGCCATGTGAACAAACAAGTCCATAGTCAATGTTTTTAAGCCAAATATTAACACAATTGTCAGTAGGATTGTTGGACATAATGTAAACTCCTTTTTTTCTCCATTTAAATTAAAAAGCCAAACTTTATATCATATATATATATATATATATATATATATATATATATATATATATATAAGATAGGAGTGTAATGGTACATGTATTCGTAATCTGTTTTTCTTTTTTTTTTTTTTCTTTTTTTTTTTTTTTTTTTTTTAAATGGTACAGAGGTGTACCGAGTTCCCTTTCTGTACACATTGAGTGAGACACAGGAAGTGTCACTGCCTTGTTATAGTCATGTGTCCACTCTGTAAATAAATACAATACAGCCCAGGTTTGGCTAGTGAGAGTCATAGCTAGCAATAGTGCCAAGGAGAAGCCAGAGCTTGAAAACCCTCTTCTGTCATTAAAGTCTCCTATTTGGGATCACTTGGCCGTCCCTGTGTAATACATCAACTGACAACTGGATAGGAGAAAAGCAGTCTGCCACTGTTCAGTAAAGATGGGGAACTGTGCTACAATCTGGAACAGTTTATGCTGCAATTCAGCAAATAAGGAACTTTCATTTTCAAAAAAACAAATAAATAACTATTCGAACTGTTGATGTTGCATATGTCAGCATCAGTGCACTTTCCTAAAAAGAAACCTTGTAAACTATTATACATACATTAAATTGATTACCGTAGTTTATTTTTGTTGGATAATTGTGTGTATTGGAGAACTACCTTCAAGCAGTTTGCATTTCTTTGTTGCATTTTAAAAATCATTAATGTTGTTTACTAGGGATGCTCCAATCAGGGTTTATGCTGGCGATTCCGATACGCATCAACCAGGACCAAAATCGGCTGATACCGACCACATGGATTAGTTATACATTTTTCAATGTATTTATGATGAGTGCTATTGGCCATATGATATGAAAAAAGAAACCATAAACTCACCTTAATTTAGACAAAAACATATTTGACTTACTTTTTCAACAGAACATATCTTACTGGTGAAACTTGCAGAGGATGAGACGCCTTCTTTAAGGAGACTTTGGATGTGAGAGTATATTGGTAGAGCTCAAGCAGGACTTCCAGGTGAGTAAGAGAGCACTCGGCGAACCTGGTGTTTTCGATAACCGAGAAAGGCCGGTCATCTCGTCCAATGAATTCAATCTTTTCGGGTTATTTGCGTAGACATCTGACTGTCACACACCTTCGGACGGGTGTCCACATGGCTGCGTTAGCTGCCGTTTGACTGATGATCACACTGTGAGCCTCAAAAGCTCACCATACTCCATCAAGTGTTTGTTCTTCAAATGCAGTAATAAATTACAGCTTTTTAAGGTGCTCCCTCCCGCAAGTTAGTAGTTTTCGTGGCATGTGTTGGTAATTAAGTTCCACACAGCAGACATGATGTTTTTGTTTTGGCACGTCTGCACACTGTGAAGGAAAGAGGGAGAAGCACGATGTCAGAAATGTTAGGGCAAGACTCTACATTACATGCATGGATCCTTGCGGGCTGCAATAGTACTAGCCACAGGTGATTTTTTTTTTGTGATTGGCGGTGAAAAAGTACTTATCACCATATGCCGACCACATGATATTTTTCACGGAAATCGGACGATACGGATCGGTGGCCGATCGATCGGCGCATCCCTATCGTTTACACAAAAACTGAGCAGTTTGATGTTTAGCATTTTATTTCCAAAAATGGCCCAAACTGTCACCTTAAAACCGAGGTACGTACCGAATAGTGATTAGGGCGTACCGTTACAGCCCTTAGGCACAAGGTACAAAATTATATGCTGCATACAAATTAACAAAATTATTTATTATTTAAACCAATTCAAATGTCAATATTTCTGTCTCTTGCAGTAAAAGAACCACAACATCCTCACATGTCATTAGTCATTTATATATACCCCGTCATGCCATTTATCTTGAAGTTATACCACACATAAAAGAAAAAAAACAAACCGCTGTGAATACTCTTGAGGACTGCGGCCAATCTATGCTCTATCCGTTCAGGATGTTTGTCTGAGCTACTGGTTTCGGAGAGTGGCAAACTGTTAGCTGACAAAGAGTTGGCTGTACAACTGATACCAGCTGGCAGTCATCACTAACTTAAGCCACCAGAGTACCAGAGGGCCTGCCAAGACATGAAGTCAGCCAGTCAAAGCTACACAATACCCCCAGTATATTCATATCGTCTCCCCAAAATCATGGAAAATAGTACAGAACAGCATGTTAACCCCAAGTCGCCAGGCTTAACCAGGTAGAAGGTCAACATTTATTGGATTATTTTGTTCGAAATGCAAAGCTCTGATTATTCCACTTTTATTGTGGTTTCTTACAATCTGATCAAACTTGGGTGCGGACCACATCATTGGATACAGTTCATAGACCAGATTTGGTTCATTTCGATTTTTTACATGAAAGCAAAACAAACAAACCCAACAAATGATTCTGAATGGAAGTTACGATTCAAAGGGATTGTAGTATCTTGCACCACCCTTCCTCTACCATTCCCTGAAAAGAGCCGAAATGTGGTACAGGTTGTTATTTTGGTACACGTCAAAAGCCATAATCTTTTGACAACAGAACATCGCAGTCAACTGAACTTTACAGCTTATGGAAACAAGGCTTTAGTAAGTTAATGCTGCAAAAGTTCACTATAGTATCAAGAATGTTGAACCCTGTGTTTTAAACCACTATCCATCTTTACATCTATTGGCAATCTTTGAGCACAGAGGCCTACCTCAATCTCCAACCTCAGGTTTAATGAAAACCATATTACTCCACGGTCACATCTACCTTTGATATCCATCCAATATTCATATACAGTTTATCCCATACAGGAGGTCATAGGGAGCTGGAAGCAAGCCTAACTGATATTAGACAAGAGGCCACAGGCTGGCTGCCAGTAGGACTGACGTATGGAGATAAGCGTACACGTAAATGGGCAACTTAAGCCATTGGTTAGCCTCACCTTGTGTTTTTATTCGATGAGAAGGAGCAGGAGCACAGAGACTAAAGCCCCGGTCACACCGCCCGAATTTTGCTCTAGCGTCCCTGGGGCGGTGAAAAAAATCATCACTGCTCGTAACCGCGCACAAAATGGTAAAAAAAAAATAGAAAACACGGGCGTTGTCCTAGCGGTGCACAGCTGAAGCCGCCGTTGCTTTAGTGTTGGTTTAACGGTAGCGAACGTTGGTCTAGCGGTGACGCGAGCCTTGATAGAGCGGCGTTCTGCGCATGCGTGCTGGTGGCATCCTCATTGTTCTGTGGGTGGTGTCGAATAAACAAGCCTACTAGTTATTTATGACTTTAATCACCAGGTCTGCTCGCATGCATCATACAGTACAGCTCCACACTCACACAACTGTTGGTCCCATTCGCAGTCCCACAGTGCCCTCTACTGGTCAACATGTAGCAGTATAAATATAATGTGTCTGCAAACACTACACTCATGAAGTGCTGGAAGGCTCATTCCACAGCTCCACCATCAGCTTGTCATATCCATGGTATTACAGTTTTACTGTAACTTGGGGGCAAATTCGATATAACTGAGGTCTGCACTCAAAGGCTATTCCAAATGGGCTCCTGGCCCTCCCCGTATTAATAGCGAAATTATGCTCCGCCTCCGACACCTCCATACTAACAGCAAACCAAAGTTCATCACCGCAATGGATCGCTTTCCATACAAAGCTGATACAATTCAATACATCAATACACCGTTCTAGCAATCCCGTGTCCGCTCGTAAAGCGCTTACAGCCGCTCCAACTAAGTTTTTGCAATGTTTAATCACCGCCTGGGCAAAGCTGGCGAAGCAGCAGTGGTCCAGCGTTCAAGATTTCTGCGTAGGCGTAGCGGACCCAAAGGTCCACGAACTTCTGTTTAGCGGCGCCAAACTTTGACTGAGCGTTGTTGGAGGGTGATTAACTTTGCCGTAGCGGAAAATTGCCCGCTCCTCACCGCTGGCAATATTTTGTGCAGCTCAAAACTTTTGGAGCGGTAGGAGGGACCATCATCGGTGGCCGAGCGTATACGGCGTTGCCTTAATGGGGACCAACTTCTGTTAAACGGTGGTGCGAGGTTACGAGCGGTGATGAATTTTTTTCACTGTTCCAGGGACGCTACAGCAAAGCTCGGGCGGTGTGACCGGGGCTTTAGGAAGACCATGTGAACTGCCTAGAGAAGGATTTTGTGAGGAAACTATGCCTATTACAGAGTGTCAGCACGTTATCCAAATATCTAAAAATAAACTGAAGGAACAGATTGGTACAAATGGCAAAAAAACAATGTCAGGAGAAAGACATTAACAGTTAATACAAGTTATGTAATTCTTAAATTCGGAGAGACCAAGAATCTGCTGGTTTCAACTCAATGTAATTGAACCCATGAGTGCTCTGCTGACAGCTTGGCTCAGGTGGTTACTATTTAATACCAATGGAGATATACTGACATAAAAGCTCTTTTGGGCTTTTTGTAACTAAAGCATTATGTCAGCCACCATTCCACATAAGGTAAATGCAATTAGCACCACAGGGGGTCCAAAGTGACATCACCATGGGCCTATAAGAATTTGGTAGGTAGGGTGCTCCATATCGTGCAGAGTCTGATGAGTTAGACAGTAGTTTAAAGGAGGTGGTTTCCAACGGGAAAACGAGCATGATGATAAACATGCAAAAATAACATCCAGCATCCAGCTAGGCCTTTCTGGGCTAGCACCGAATGACAAAGTCCAGGGCAAAGGAAAGAGAAAAAGTGATGCCTGCGATGTATTGTTGGCGAGTGAGATGTGACTCACGGAGCAGTTAGGCAAATGAGGAAATGTAGGAAGGCAGAATTTACTATGTTTTTCCGTAAAGAGAGACTGACGCACATCAGTGACCTAAGGACTCATGAAACGGTCAACAATCATCACCCCCATTGTTAATGTGGACACTTATACATTTATAAAACAATAGAAAATTATATTATTGTTATTTATTCATTACGTGTACCTTTTTACACCTATACACATACACAACAATACGCATACAATAAAATAAAAATAACAATTACAAAAAGTCTAAGCGAAAGGATTAACCATATTAATTGGTTAGATTATCTGTATTCATTATTAATTATAAATACAATAAAATAAATAATACACATATTTTAAAACTTCACTGTATAGTACAATAAATGTGTAAATTATTTGATGGTGTTCAGAGGTAAATAGCACAGGATGTATCTGGAATTTCTGTCATTGATGAAGTCTATCCTGCTATTTATTATGCAGCATTATGGTAAAATATTTATTAAATAGTATGTTTAGCTTTTTGCATGTCTGTAAAAACTGTAAATATTAAACACTGATAAGTGTTTTCTGCTTTAACTTCCAAAAAAATAAAAATAATAAAGCCCAACAACAATCGGACTATGTTGAATCGATCTATCTACACCTCCAAACTGATTTTAGAGGAATAGCACTCAAGTCACGAACCCTTCAAGCATTTCACATGTCTTGGCATGTGAGGACCAGATTTATTGAAGAAATGGTCCTCCCCCAGGATATCATAAAAACAAATGTGCAATGTGTAGCTGACGTGTAAACGCGGTGAGGGGGAAATGACAGCGTGACCATAAAACCATCAATATGTATTCACAATACTCAAGGACTTTTCATAGCTTCATCATTAAATATGATTTACACACTAAAAAGGTGACTTAAAACTGGAAATGCGATGCCATCTGGCAGTACTTTCTTTACTTCTGTTGGTACACCTGTGGTTATTTCAAACAAATGCAAAAAACAGAAAAACATTATGTCGCAACAGCCAAAAAAACCTAACGTAACACAGGTCTACCATCTGTGGAATGAGTGAAAGTAAGTTGGGACAAAAAGGTAGCAGGGAAGGGATGAGAAACCTCTCCACCCAGGGAGGGTTGGAGAGTCCAGTGACGGGTGTGCACTGAGAGGGAAGGGGGAGGACCCATATGTGAAATACTTAAGATGGTCTGGGAGAGGAGGTCTTCACTGAGGAAATCAGATTTGGGTCAAAGAAGAGCTACTGGGCAACCACATTTTGAATTGCTACTAAAAACAAGAGCTTTTCCCAATATGTCAAAAATCAATCTGAGCATTGCGGCTTTGCTTTTTGCCCTTGTTCTGGTGACGGTGACATGGGCCCAGAGCCCCAGGAAGACACTGAAATCACCAAAGCCCTCCAAGGGCCAGTGCTGCGACGAGGTGCGCTCTCTCAAGGTCCAAGTGGCCAACTTGACAAGCCTTGTCGGGGAACTGAGTCGCAAGCAGGAGGCCGACCTGAGGAGCGTGGTGAGGCAAATCATGGACCTGGATAAGCAGAATCGGCAGCAGGAAGCCCGGGTCACCGAGGCTGAGAGCAAGTACTCAGAAATTAACAACCGTGTGGAGATCATGCAGCTTCAGACTCTGCAGTCGGCACCTCAGACGACATCAGGTAAGTAGCAGCAGTTTCTCCATCTTGGATCTGAGTTATCTTTGCTGTTAAATAACTTTAAAGTAGACTCTGTCGTTTAGCAAATATTTCAAAGGTCAAAGTTCTTGTGAGAAGTCATAATCAGTCTTGCCCATCA
Source organism: Dunckerocampus dactyliophorus (assembly GCF_027744805.1). Lineage (NCBI taxonomy): Eukaryota > Metazoa > Chordata > Actinopteri > Syngnathiformes > Syngnathidae > Dunckerocampus > Dunckerocampus dactyliophorus. The sequence goes on along the minus strand of NC_072819.1, from coordinate 16,270,903 downwards.
ATACAGCTCCCAAGTTCATTTCATTCATTAATTTTGAGCTCTAAAGTCCAATCTGCATGGCTGTCAATCATGTCTTCCAACACTTTAGTACGCACACAACATTAATCAGCATGGGCTCCCATGGCAATGGTATTGTTTATTATTTCAGTACCTTGACTGGGTGGTCTCACAGGATCACGCCTGTATGACCAGGAAAGCGAACAGAGACCTTTTGAGTGAGACATATAGACAGGAAAGCAGTAGATTTAGGAAACTGGTTGGTTTCCTATCTTATTTACAATGCCTAATTTATTTTTTGTGGACATGAAAATGATGATACTTCGTTTTTCCCAGATGCCATATATGACTGTGCATCACTCTACAGCAAGAGCTATAAGATATCCGGCGAGTACAAACTGCCAAAAGACGAGTTTCTGGGAACTCCTGAGCTCAGCGTGAGTACTAGTACTACTACCATGGGGTGTTGTGGTCAAAATGCTTTACAAGTCACTCGAGCATTGAATTAATACACATATCTTCAAAGTTGTATAATTATTAGACAAATGGTCAATGACTTATGGACAATTAGCTGCTAAGCCCCACCTGTGCCCCTGCAAAGATGGAAGCCATGTTTTTCAACTAATTCTGGTCAAATTTTATGGACATGTGTTTGTCAGTCCCCAAAACTTTGTACCAAAGGTGATGATTCGGCAAAACAATCTTAGTTTACAGTGGGTGCTCTGTAGAGCGTGTTGAGCTGTGTGAGAAATTTCAAGTCATTCCAACTTACAGGGATTAATAAGCGCAACCATGTAGTGTATTTGTCAGAAACAGCGTGTTTTGACAAATTTCCATGGCCGCCATCAAGCAACGCCTTTGCAGAAGCAAGGTCGGGACCTGGCAAATGATTGGCCATACATAAGTCATTGACCATTTGTCTAATGATTATACAACTTGGAGATCTGTATTGTAAGTATGCACTTCCATAACATTTTGACCATAACCAAAAGGGGGATGCCACACATGGGCTGTCCAAATTTTTCCATGACCGTATATGATCGTCCATGGTAAGACACTTTGGAAATGCTTTGTAGGTGTTCTGCGACATGGAGACAAATGGAGGCGGATGGACTCTGATCCAGAGACGTAAAGTGGGCCTGATGTCATTCAACCGCGACTGGAAGCAGTATAAAAGTGGCTTTGGATCCATCCGCGGAGACTTCTGGCTTGGCAACGACAACATATTCCGTCTAACAAGGCGGCCCACTGTGCTCAGAATTGAGATGGAGGTAGGTTTTAAGAAAAAAAATATCCATAAAGCATTTTGAACACATAAAAACTAATACGTTAAAATGCTCACAAATGCAGGACTGGGAAGGAGAGAGCCGTTATGCTGAGTATGGCTTTTTCACTGTGGCCAATGAGCTCAACAGCTACAAGCTTTTCCTGGCCCACTACAGTGGGAACGCCGGAGACTCCCTGCGCTACCACAACAACACCAACTTCAGCACACTCAACAAAGACAACGACAAGTGTGTGGATGACTGCGCTTCTTTACGTAAAGGTAATCATTTGTAACTTCAAAACCAATGCATCTTACAAGCACATTTTTACAATGTTCGTGTTTTCGTAGGTGGTTATTGGTACAACTGCTGCACCGACTCCAACCTGAACGGCGTTTTCTACCGCTATGGTGACCACGTGAAGAGCACAGACGGCATCACTTGGTACGGATGGCACGGTCCCAACTACTCCTTGAAAAAGGTGGAGATGAAGATCCGGCCAGTTGGGTTTCAGCCTTAAGTTCTACACCTTATGTCCTGGATGGAATGATGAGGCTTTCCCTTGGCAGCCAAAGGAAGGAGATTCATTCTTTATGTTGGCCTGATTAAGTTTGATGAATTTTTTTTTTATTTGTATCATGTTTGACTGTAAATTGCAGACTGTGTGCGTGTGTGTGTGATTAGTCTATTTATCAGTAAAATGTTTTATTTCTTAAAATCTTACATATGTGTGTGGCTGGATTGTGCTTCATTTATACATAGGGCAAGCAAAAACAAGTGATACGTAGCAACGATTGTGCTCAAATGTGGTTTGAAATTGCTGGAATGGGACCAAATATTATTGAATTATGCCACATTGTACTGGTATACACTAGCCATTGATTGTCATTGTTGTAAAATGTGTACAGATGTGTGTTTTTATATGTGACAGAAAATAAACATATTTTTAAAAGAAAGTGACAATTTTACTATCTCTGTGGCTAGTTTGAAATGTAACTAACATAATGCAGTATTCTCACCATTCATTGCCAGTCTATTTGCGCCAGTCACTGACCTCTGACTCTTAGGTCACATCCTGACATTCAACCCAAAGCGCTCCTAAGCAATGGTAGGAATGAAGACCACACACGAACATGCTAGCTAGCCCTTTCATCGCCTTGAGTCAAATAATACAATTTTGCTATGTTATAGGAACAAAAAGATGGCTAAAAGTTTCAGGAGAACAGTCAGGCCAAGCTCAGGAACTTTGCCGTAGGTTCGGTCAGATTCTTTGACATTAAGTTGTATGACATCCCCATCAGCAGTGTAGTGCATCAAGAGTGACTTACGCCCCCAATTGGTCCCGTGAGCTCAGTTATGGTCGGATATCAGTGAGGAGGAACGTAGTTCCGCTAAGTTGCTGGGGCCATTTAAGTAAAGAGTTTGGCTTCTCAAACCTACATGCCTTCAAAAGAGTAATACATTTGCATCACAAAAATGCCAAAAAGAAATCAGTCGCTTGGCGTTATATTTGTCTCCAACCGTATCCCTGCGCACTGCCGCCTGTGCATTCCTGTGTATGTGATGAAGACACTAGCATCTTCTTCCGTGACGGAGCACCATGGCCATCTTGTTTACGTGTGTGTTCCACAGCAGAACAAGATGCGACCGTCTTCATCGCATACACAAGAATGCACACAAGAATGTGACAGTGTGCAGGGATACGGCGGGAGACAAATATAATGCCGAGCTATTTGTGAGGTCTGATTTTTTGGAGGAGGCATTTTTGTGATGCAAATGTATTACTCTTTTGAACCCATACTGTTTTGAGAAGCCAAACTCTTTACTTAAATGGCCCCGGCAACTAAGCAGAACAACTAAGCAGATGTCATACAACTTCATGTGAAAAAAAATCCAAACTATCCCTTTAAGTCACGGTAAACATCTAATTAAGGTTGTAATGGAGCCCCTTCCCTTGTGGGAAAAATACCATTGCACCTAAAGACCTTTGTGAGAATGTGACAGATGTTCTACTAACCCAAGTCTATAAAAACATGGAACACACTAATGTATAAATCTCAAAGCGGTATATTTATTACAGTATATTTTCTCAAGGGACATACCGTATTTTCCGGACAATAAGTCACACTTTTTTTCATGGTTTGTCCGGTCCTGCGACTTGTACTCCGGAGCAACTTACATATGTTTTTTTTCACACTGACAGCTGCGAAAGGGCGCACACTTATGTGCAAGTATGTGCTATTCCTATCACTCCTTTACCAATGAAAATTTACTATGTAAACATCAACTTGTAAAGACAACTGAGGCCCTGTCCACACGAATACGGATATTTTAAAACCGCATATTTTTCTATGTGTTCTGGCCTCTCATCCACACGCATACGGAGGTTTTTGTACTTAAAAACTCAGCTTTTGGAAAACACCGGTCAGGTTGAAGATTTTTTTAAACTCCTGCTTCAGTGTGTTCGTGTGGATGGCGAAGACATATCTTTTAGCTTGTCGCTTACAGATGACGTAACAATTATGTGCCGTTATTTCCACATTAGATAAGTATAATTTAATGTGTGCAATGGCACACATAACATTGCTGAATGAATTTTTGGCTGTATAAGAGTAAACATACACCTACTTTTGTTTTACATTGGCCAACAAAGGCGCCATCGTGGGCTTCGGAGGATGCTATGCAGCTGCTGTTTTGCTCCCGAAACGGCTAAGACATCCCCGCCAACCATTGCGGGCAAGACCCAACCGGACCTCTAGCTGATGGGACAACTTTCACAAGCATTTGTTTGTTTGGAAGAATGGCGTGCGAATGTTAGCATGACAAGAAGCTTGTGATTGCTTCTACTGTTCATCGCCATGTTTGTTATGATATATCTACGGAAATGACGACATCTGCACCTCTGGTTAAAATTGCCTTCACGGTCTACAACGCCCCCCTTACTTTGGCAAGCTCATGACAGCTACAAATGCCCCCCAAGAGAAAATCACATTCTGCAGATTACAAGCTGCAAGTAGTGAATTTTTCAGCCGAAAACGGTCATCAAACAGCAGAAAAAGTTTGGAGTGAACGAGAAACTTGTGAGGGATGGGAGAAAAGCGGGGGATACTCTAACTGCAATGAAGAAAACAAAGCTAATAACTGACCACAGCTTGTGGAACAAATTCACAAATGGATGCTTCAACAACGTGCTGCCGGGAGAGGCTTGTCAACAGTGCAGTTACGTCTCCACGACCAGGTAGGTGTCAAGGCGATGAATATAGATGGCTTTGCAGGTTGTTTAGGTTATAGTTATCTGAATAACTATAAGTTCCGTTAACATACCACCTATGCTTCTCCATTTTATTGTTATCACTAGAACTTGCCTTTCAAGATAAAATGTCTGTTCTTGGTCTAAGATTTTATAAAATAAATTTCCCCCCAAAAATGCGACTTATAGTCCAGTGCGATTTATATATGATTTCTTTCCTCTTCATTGTGCATTTTTGCCTGGTGCAACGTATACTCCGGAACGATTTATAGTCCGGAAAATACGGTACTATAGAATGTAAACTTGAATATACTTGAGAGTAGTCAGTGTACAGCTTGTACAATGTACAGCAGTATAGTTTTAATATCCACTGAAAATGTTATTGCACAAATAACTGGTAACACAAGTGAGGGGCAAAAAATTGTGTATTGCCTAGAGTCAAGCGGTCGAGTCAAGCAGTCAAGTAGTGGTAGCGTCATGATCTAGGGCTGCTGGATAACAATGGTGCTCATTATAAACATTCACCCCAAGGACACAATTTGGACACGTAGACTTGGACTTGTGTTGTCAGATATAGACAATAATGGCTGTGTTGGCTCATTTTCAGTAAATCTATTTTGCTATACAAGCCGTACTACTGTAAAGTATATACAACATCATTCATTTCTACAGTACAGTATTGTCCCTTGAAAAAATATAAAATGCTTGCTAAAATGTGAGTGAGTGACATCATAAGAGGAGCCAACAAGCAAAAACTTCCACTCCCTGAGAACAAGATGGATGAAAGACTCACATGTCTGCACAGGAGACCAGAGGACAGGGTCTCAAAATGTTGGCGATGGTCCGATGGGCTGCTACACAAAGCGGAAACACTGCTGTGGTCAGCTCTCAAGTGCTTTTTTGGCTTGTGGTGCTTAATCTCTGTAATTTGGAGGTTTGTTCTTTGTAGTGTTTCTGTTGCTTTAGCATTTTTAATTAGATGCGGCATTGCAGTAGTTTTACTACAATTACTGTATTATTACTGCAATTACTAGGGTTAACGATAAACCGATGCGACAGGATATCCGGTTTGATGAAGGACAATTCCGATGCGTCAGTGGAAGCCTCCTTTATCGATAAGAATCAGCCATAAATATAATACAATAATGTCATAATTATTTAATGTAATTTTTTATAATTATATAAAAATATAATTATACATAATTATATTTATATATTATATACATAACTGGAGAAGGACTTGGAGAGCGCAGACCTCCGCCAAGCGCCATAGTTCCCTCCATATTGTGAGTCACACCGCAAATAATAATCCAAATTTTTTGGATCAGTCTTTGATATTTTGTAGAACATGTTGGAAACTTGTCTTGTATTTCTTTTCCAAGTGCTCTGACCATTTTTTGTGTAGTTATATGCACAAATGCCAAAAATCTCTATCTCGTAATGTTAAAAGAATCCTTAAAAAAATTCCTGGATCCAGACGGCGATGCGGATCACCCCCAAAATTGTATCCGTTCTTCCATATCCCATTTCCGAAAATTCCTGAAAATTTCATCCAAATCCAGTCAGAACTTTTAAAGTTATTTTGAACACAAACAGACAAATAAACGCCAGCAAAAACATAAATTATAATTAAATTTCTCTTGGAGATAAATAATGAATGTATGAATGCATGCATGTATGAACGAGAATGGGTGTAAATGGTTGCAGGCTCATAAGCTAGCCAACCCCCAGCCAGTGCGCCTGCTACTATTTACCGCAATTTACTACTCACCGCCTAGCTAATCACAGTGAAAGATTTTCAACACATACCCCCCAAAAAACGAAAGTTTGGAACGTCTTTGGATTTTACAAGAAGGGTGCAAAACTTGAGCAGCCAGACCAAAAGAGGTGAGTATGGTAACTGTTTTGCTTTGTAACTTGTTTACTTAGAAATGCTTCACCTTAGTTACCTACCTGGAGTGTTGAAAACACTATCATGCTCAGTCTGAAATGTTGCACTTAATTATGACATGATTGAATTATTATGACATTTTGAGTAGTTTACTTTTCCAAACTAACACAGTGTATTGTTGATTGGACTGACGGCTAAGACTGTTTTTTCATTGTTATATTTTATACAGTTCTATGGATGTTTATTGTCAAATTAGTTTGGTGGCTCCACTTCCATTTCTAGCAACATTCTTAAATACATTTTTAAAACTTAAATGTTCCAAATCTACCAGGTATAAAACTACAAATAACCGATATAGAATGTAAAATATAGATTTTTTTGGTCTGTGTCTAAACAATATAAACATTTGACATGTTATTCTGTTGACTTTATTTTTGCAGTGCCTTACAGCATGCATGGGGATATGATGTGGTCTTTTACACATTTGAAAATACTGTAAGAATGCTACTTTCATATACAGTAGATCCGTTCCGAGAACCTTTATGTTATAGGGATTTTATGTTTGGCACTTCAAAATATTCAAAGTCCACCAAATATGGTGGGAAAATATAAGAAAACGTTAGCATAAACATAGTAGAGTAACATTCCAATATAAAATAAGGTAATAAATAAGATTACTGTAATTGAATAAAACTGAAAAACAAAAACAATCTTACTGTTCAGGAGAACGCAAGTGGAGGGGAGGAGGAGGACTAGCCTGAGTCGAAACGCGACTCAAAGAGTCTAAGAGTCAGCTGGTCTCACAGACAAACGCACACGCGCTACACGATAATGCTGTGTGAAAATAATAATTAGCCAATGAGAGCGTGAAGCGTCAGAAGGCGTCACCAAGTGTACTCTGTTAGTCTCTCTGTCGCTTGCACCGACTTGACGCTTTACGTTATATGGAATTCCTTTCGTAATACGATGCAAAAACTGTACATAAATTCTTTACGTTCAGTGGAATTTACATAAAAGGAGGTTTACGTTATGAGTGGTACTACTGTAATTGGCATCTTTATTCTATAATGCAAGATTTATGTCTTCATCAACATTAACCCTTGAATCAAATCGAATGTTATCGTTTCTACACTGCATCAAATCATATTGAGTTATTCTGTTTAAAAATATATAATTTTTTTAATTGTATCGTAACGTGTATCTAGATTCGAATCGAATCCTCTATCACAAAGAGATTTACATCACTAGCAATTACTGCACAATTTTATTATACAGTGGTTAAATTCAGTACAACAGTTAAGAATGTTAAAACTTAAACATGATCTGTACATTTAATAAAGGTTTTGTGTTGGTTGAATTATTTCATGTTACATTATTTCTTATTGGAAAACTGTTTGAAAATACAAATAATTTGGAATGAAATGTGATCAACTTTGGAGGTTCCACTCTTCTTGGCATATAATCGAAATATATAATGATAATGTTACATTTTTAAATGTTACTGAAATGTTTCATAATAATTGTAATAATAATGTCCTCAGGTTTAAAGTGTAATGTATTTTAATAAAAATGCCTTCTAAAGGTTTAATTAAATTGTTACAATATTTATATATTCAAGTTGGAACATTCAGATGGTGCGATAAGGATCCATGTGACAAAAATAAAATCAACAACTCTTGCAGTAATCAGAGGGTCATTAACACACACCATGACTAATGACATATTCAGAGAATCGCGCGTTGCCTCCATTATTACCACAATGGGGATCAGATACCGTATGAAAGCTTTCAGAGTCCTTTCTTTTCATTTCAAATACAAGTCACGACTCATTAGAGCCACGTTTACGTCTTGCATTTTGCACACCGGCCCAAACTCTGAAAGGAGGTGAGAACCAGATGCGGAGAGTGCCTGCTCCCATCATTCATCATCATCAAGGCTCCCGACAAATTGAAAACAGGACTGCTGAGAAGTCCAGAAACTCATCGTAGATGAAAAAGAGGCAACCGTCCAAATTAGATGCCTGGAAAACAGCTTTCAACACACCATTCTCCCAAAAAACAGAAATAAGAAAAAAGAGGGACGGAAAAGATGACAGACGACATCTACAGGTCATGGGACAAGGGGGTAATACAAGTATGTCATTCAATGCTGTAATTATTTGATTAAAAGTAGGCTGCAGGATGTTGGCTTGTAATGCTAATCACAGAGTCCCCAGTCAAACTTTATTGTTGTGACAATGACGATGCTCATCCACCAACGATTCATATGAAAGACATGTGAATATGACCTCAAGTTACAATCGATGATGTTATGATCTTTAAATTAAAGTGACTTAACATTAGCAAACCCATATGAACAGCCACATATTCATCTAAAAGGTTATTTAACTTAAAAGGTTCAATAGTATAGTATTACTATACTATTACTATATCTGTGGCATAATGTTAACGATGTATGCATGTCATCTCGAAGCTGTGGACATGTATGGCAATGTTGTGGGTGAGGGGTGGGTTTCAAACGCCCTTGGGGTCGTCAGGTGGGCACCTGATGAGAGAATGAGCTCAGCAGTGAGGAACCGACCTGGGTACAACCACTATCCCGCTGGACAGGATATGAAGGAAGAAATCGTCACACTCCAACAGGACATCGAGAGCAAGCTAACAGCTCGCCGCAACAACCTACACGAGCAGAAGGTAACTCTGGCCGGGGCTCTGGGAGGCATAGCAGAGATTGAAGAGTAGAGGACAGGCACCGGGGAGGCGATGATAGAAATTCTAGACCAAGTGAGCCGGATGCAAGAAAAACTGACAGACCTCGAGGGAAGATCCAGCCTGAACAAAATCCATATGTTCGGCATCTCCGAAGACACGAAAGAGGGCCCTGTGAGTAGATTCATTGAACAGTGGCCAAAAACAGAACTACATCTACCCGAGGACCTGCAGCTCCAGCGTGCCCACCGTGCTCTTGCACAAAAACGTAACCCGGATGCTGCACCAAGATCCATTATTCTCAACTTTCAGACGTTTGAGATGCAATAAGCAATTTTAAAGATGGTGTGGAAGAGGAAGGTGCATATAGGAAACAAGCAAATTTTTTTCAACCACAATGACACAACAACAGTCTTATATGAGCATTAAAAATTTACTTAAGAAGAGAAGGGTTCAGTTCCAGACACCTCTGGTTAAAATGCTAATTCATTGGAGCGATGGAGTGAATACCTACGACCGCGCCACTGCAGCCGCACAGGAGATGAGAGCAAAGGGCTGTCATGGACACCCCAAAAGACGACCAGTAGTGGCAGAGAAGGAGTGAGGAACACCGGAGTGCTGGTGTGTCAGACAAGGAGAGACTTGACCTGAAACGGCACTACGGGCGAGGGAAAAGTTCCAGGAATTCATCAAGAAAATCTAAATGAATGCGGGAGGAGAGCAGTAATACTACGGGCCCATTAACAAAGACTTCTTCATTACTCAAAATAATAGTTTCACCCAGCTGGGAATTGTTGATGTTAATAATGTATTCGGTTGGCGCCTTTAACACCATCCAGTCTCAGCTCCTCTGGGACAAACTGACACAGATGGGAGAAAGTTCACATCTTGTGGCATGGATCACAGACTACCTGACTGGTAGACCTCAGTATGTGCGACTGGGGAACTGCAGGTCCAACACTGTGACCAGCAGCAAGGGAGCACTGCAGGGAACTCTGCTCTCTCCTGTTCTGGTTACCCTGTACACATCTATCTTTGTACAGAAGTACGCAAACAATACGGCCATCGTGGGATGTATCAGGAATGGACAGGAGGATAAGTACAGAAAACTGATCCAGGACTTCGTCAACTGGTGCGACGCAAATCACCTGCACCTCAACACCACCAAGACCAGGGAAATGGTGGTGGACTTCAGGAAAAATAGGACATAGCCAGAACCTGTTCTCATTAAAGGTGACCGTGTGGAGGTGGTTTACACCTACAAATACCTGGAAGTGCATCTGGATAACAAACTGGACAGGACTGCCAACATAGATGCTCTGTGCATCTATGTTGGCAGTCCTGCGGATCCTGAGGCGTTCCCAGGCCAGTTGGGAGACATAGTCTCAAACATGAAGTCTGTATGGTATTTATTGCAATCACTACTATGACAATGCCTGTATGTCATGAAATAACCCTCATAATGAAAAAAAAAGTGAATGTTGCAAAAAATAGTTTGTTGTTATATTTGATTGTGGTCAACCTCCTGTATGTTTATCATCATTAATTATTTTTTTTTATTAGTATTTTTTTAATACTTTTAAAATGATCTTATTCGAACAAAATGTGCTGTAGCGTAAAGCTATGTAATTTAAATTAAGAAAAACTGTTGTTGAGATGCTTACAATAGATCTCTGTGAAATCTCATCAGACACGGTACTAATTCCGTAGGATATTATTACATTGCATTGTTTTCAATTCGGGAGAAAATCAGGATGAGGGTGACACTTTACCTCCTCTGAGCTATTAGAAAAGATATGCCTTACTAATTATGTGAAGGAAATGAAGGCAATTAGAAATCCTAGATGTTAACCATTCAGGTGACAAACTGACGTTTTAGATTAGGCTGATTATAATATGATATGCAGAGATTAATCAACCAGCATTGCACTCCTGAGTTCAATTACTATTTGGCAATTCTCAGGCCAAGTAAACACGGGAACGCTCATGGGATTTTTTTTTGTGGGTTGAAAAAAAAGTCACGTCCACACTGTGCCAGATTAGTAAATATTTGCATCCAGACGGGAACAGATCACTGGGTGAAAACGATATAATACACAAAGAACACCTATGTGTGGCGCTGTAAACACACATGCAGAGCCACATGACACACCAAACTACTGAAGAGAACATATGCGCATAAATCCTTCGTCTTGTGGTTGGTTTTCAAGGCTCATCTAGACATACGACAAAGTGCAATTACTTCTTCGATTCATTTGGGAGAATAAGACGACAAAATATCAGGGAATGTTGACTGGGGTGTGTCATGTCCGTCGAAATATTCTGATATTATGTTGGCTTGTTGTCAAAGCTCACTTCAAGTCACGTGACAGCGACGGGTCTGTGATGTCATCATTTCTGTAAAACCACGGTTCGGCCGTCTATATGGAAACAACAAGCTGGCGTTTTCAGATTTCCTCCACTGTGGAAGCCGTTTTAACAAAATACAGTTTCTGGTCACCCAGAACGTGGATTCCGAGTGGAGGAAAGGCTGAAAGGATAAAATACTTGCCTGTTTTGAACTGAAAACGTTTCCGTGTGAATAGCCCCTCAGTCTAGTTAGGAAAGGAAACCTCTTACCTGATAAGAGACTCCAGGATGAGGGGTGAAGCACCTTTCTGGAATTCCAGCTCTTTGTAATGCAAAGCTTTGGCGTAGGCGCGACATTTGGCAGCCCTCTCGCCAAGCAGCACAATGCCATTGTCATCTCTCAGAGGCAGAGGGCCCTGTAAAGGTGAGCATATGGTATCAAAAACAATTAACAGCACCTACTTTTAATTTATTTACCTACTGTAAATATGCTAAACGTTAAATCACAACAGTTGTCAATAAACTAAAATCCTATCTATACGTCCATTCATCCACTTAAGCGGGCCTCACAGCCCAACGTATGTACACTCCTGATCAAAATCTTAAGACCAGTTGAAAAATTGCAAGAATTTACATTTTGCACATTTGGATCTTAAAGAGGTTTTAAGTAGAGCTACAATATGCAAAAACAAGAAAGGGGAGTGAGACAAGAAGCACTTTTAAAAAGTAATTTATTGAAAACAACAATTAAACTGAAATAGGCTGTTTATCAGCTGATCAAAAGTTTAAGACCACCTCAAAAAATAAAAAACTCTCCAAACCAGAACAAAACATACTTAGTAATGAGTAGCTCCACTGTTCTTGTTAATCACTTCAAAAATTGGTTTGGGCTTGCTTGATGTGAGTGTTTCCAGGAGGCTCGTGGGAACATTGCTCCAAGTGTTGAAGATGGCTTCACGAAGGTGGTCTGGTCTTAAGATATTGACTAGGAGTGTATTAAATATTTAATTAAAAATATGAGGAAAAACGTAACAAAAAAAAGTCACAAAAAACCCTAATATAATTCTGATAATATAATTCAAAACAATAAAAAAAAGGAAACAAAAAAGAAGAAAAATGTTTCCTTTGGGATATGTAGCCACAAGCAGTCCGATAAGAGCTACAAAAAGAAAATATGACCTGTGCAATCAGCTGTTTGAAATACACAACAGGGAATGAGTGGTTTCACATTCAATGCTGACCTTGTCACTGTGCTCCATGAACTCTGCCAGGTTGAGCAGCGTCTGCGTGACCTCAGCGATGTCCTGCGACGTCAGCGCCAACTCGATGCTGCGGATCAGCTCGTCCTGCTGGTCTTCGCTTAGCTCGGACCAACAGGACAGGAAAGCAGCGTTGAAAAGATCCCTGTGGACAAAGACACACCAATATGACACCAGTAGATCAACTTGTGGATACCTTAAACTGAATGACAAATGCAATATGATTTACATTTAGACGATTACATTTGCACAATATTCGTGTTTGCGATTCACAACGTTTGCTAACCGTTTTTGTTTTGTGGTTTGCGTGCGACAAAATGATACATTATGATACAATTTGTTAGGTTAATATTGGTTAATAAAATAGAAGGAATTGTATACAGTCGTCCCTCGTTTATCGCGGTTAATTGGTTCCAGACCTGGCCACAATCATTTCCACGAAGTAGGATTTAATATTAATAAACAGAATATTTAAATAGCTAGAGCATAGAAAACATGTTTATAATCTTCTACCGTGATGTACCAAGGGAAGACTGTACAGCCCAAGAGCGCCTCTGATCCCGCCACTAAAAACAAATAAAAGCTCAAAACTGAGCTGAGCCCAAAAACATTTAAGTGCAAATGCCTATAATACATAATAGAAAACATTTGTTCAATCCTTGCATCGTCTCAAATTTAGTACAGCCCTTGGAGGCCTGTAATAGGATTTTACATTTTTGGACAAAGTTTTGGGGACACACAACCATTTAAAGTTCCTTTTTTTTAATCCCACATTCATCTTCACATAAAATAATGTAATCCGTTTTCTGCAAGGGTGCCTTGCTACTTTTTTTAAATAAAAAAAAACAAAACAGCTATATAAACAAATTGGCCTTTAAAGGGTTAAAATTTCCAAAATATAATTAATACTATTGTTTGGCTACATATGCCCTGGCTGGCAACCAGACCCTAGTGAGGACAAGCGGCACAGAAAATGGATGGCTGGATGGATAGTTAATATTTGATACACACATTTCAGGGGGAAGTAGTTTGACAATATTGACACACTTCTAGTGAAAAAAGCCCCCCAATATTTTTACTGTGGTTTTTGGAAGGTTGCCATTTTTGTCTTGAGGACCTTGAGTGTGAGTTTATAACAAGGTATGAAAATCAATGTTGCTGACAATCACTGTATCAAGGTCCAATAACAATAAGCAAATATGACTCAATAAAAAAAGCCGTGAGTGTATAAAAACATACTGGCCAGTAAAGGGTTAAAAAACACCAAAATATCAATATTTCATATCTATGTTTTAGGCAGAAGTAGTTTGAAAAGACAGGCTCGTTTGAAGTGTAAAAATATATTAACATATGTAATATTTTTACAGAAGTTTTTGGGAATGTTTTTGTCATTAGGGACAAACGAGTGAAGACATTTGAAGAACCTTGTAACGGTCAGTCAAGTGTTTGATCAATCAGGGGTTAAGTAGACCCTGTAGTTTGCAATCCCTTTAAGCGCCAAAGTTCCAAAATTGCGACAAGCAACACTGCTGAATTTAACAAGCCATTGCTGCAAATATGGTCCCTCATTTAGTCAATACTTTACACCGGGAGATGGGGGACATCTGTAACTTCAATCTGAGCAACATTTGTAGGCGTGTTTTTATGCAAAGTTTAGGAGGTTATAGACTTTGAAGCATTGTGTGCGTGCGGCAGCGAGTCCACTAGCCACAGTCCACACGCAGCATATAATTGAGCCGATGCTTAGCTTCACCGTGTTCAGGGTGGCAGGAGGGGACAAGGTGGGTTGTCAAAAAAACGCTAATGATGAGAGGGGTAGCGGGAATGTAAAAAAAACACGGAAATAGCGGCATCACATTAGACTATCCGTGGGAGACTCCTCGGCCGAAAACGCAATGCTAATAGACAGAAATGACCTGAGAACACGACCTGGATGAATGATAATATTCACAGGGATGATACATAAATACTTTATACCTATAAAGGCAGCAGTGGTGTTCAAGATGTCGCTGTAAATGACGATAATGATAGCTGGGTTTGCTTGAGAGATGAGTGGAATAGTGGATCAGACATTTTGATGACCCGGTATCGTGGAGACAGGGATCTGACAAATTTGGAGCATGGCGATGTCATAATATGCAAATTAGATGAGTACATTTACTCTCATCACAAACTTTGGGTCATACTGACAATTTTTCGAATTTACTTTATGTCTTTATCTCTAACCATTTTCAAGTTACAACCTTTTGAAATAGTAATGTCAAAACTGAAAAAAACTCTGGCACCTAAAAGGTTAAATCTTCCTCTTACCTAAGACACTGTGGACGAATGGACAAAAAAACAAATCCCAAAGACAAACTCTAAACTCTTCCAAGTTCGTAATGGCCAGGTGTCCTAACACTTGATAGTGTGTGTGTATGACTGATGTGGTGGCGTACCTGGCCAGTGGGATGTAGGTTTGGGCCAGCGACCAGCATGATCGCAGCGCCGGGGAAGAAGACTCCTTGAGGAGGACCACGCTCAAGCGCCTCAGCCACTCCAGCCAGTCGTCTTTGGAAACCTTTCGTGCGGCGCCCCAGGCCTGTGTGCAGGGAACACATTGTTTTCGCTGAGAACTACGTGGGAGCAAAACACATTTTTACAGTCTGTTGGATGATGGACACTTGATCATCCAAGATTTCAAAGGAAAGACTCTTTTGATTCCAAACTGATCATCCAAGATTTATTTTAGCAGGAAGGCGAGAGGTGTTGTTGTGATTGTTGTTGGGAGGTTTACGTAAAAAAAAAACGACACATTTGTACAAAACTTTGTAGAGTGGTGGCATGTACCAAGAAAGAATCCAGTACATTTTGGAAAAGATGTAGTAGATAAAGGAACCATTTTAAGTAACTATGGAATTTTAGGGTCATCCAAGAATGGCAATGGTAAAGTCTGTCCATTTACTTACAGTCTTCAACACAAACTGCATTGGATGGATGGATGGAATAGCCTGTGTTTTTCCACACTGTTTACCAGTTTTAAGTTGCTATGGGATTTTGCTGCTGTTCATCCAAGAACAAAAACAGTACACTGCTATGGGGCAAATGAAAATGGTCAATTGTTGTGTCTTATTAGCAGAACAGTATTATTTGCTGCTACGTTACAGCAAAGATATACTGCACTGAAGAAAAACACTATACAGATAGCTGGCAGAGCACTAGGTTTTAATTTAAGATGTGTAGCAAAGCCTGTTTCTTCTGTCAATAGTGGAGCAACAGAACAGTATTAATTGCCGGTGAACTACAGCAGAGATACCCTCAACTATATTGCAGGATTGGTTGAACCTTGTTGGAGGTCTTTATTCAACAGCATTAATGTTGGTTTACATGCCATGGAGTCATTCATTTACCCACTGTGCATCTGCTCACATCAGACTTTCCCACAAATCACTTGGGGTTTTCCCACCCTTCTAATTTGTTTGTTCCTAAGCCACCACCCGGAGTAAATTGTACACCAGACTGCAGGTGGTTTGTTTACTCTATCCAATCACATTGCAGTCAAAAACAAAGCCTAATTTTGTCATGGTGTCATGATTCTTTCTGACCTTCTGAAGAGCTGTCGTGCTGACGTGAAGCTTCTTCATGGGTCCCGCCTCCACGGGTCCGCTGACCAGGGCATCGCCTTGGTTACCTCGTAGCTGGCGGTGTTGGAAGATTAGAGGGTTGTCTTCCTCCTCTGCCAGAGTGTAGCCCTGTTATGAACATGCGAGGACCACACACACACACACAAAAATAAAGGCCCCACACACAAACAACTGTTGAATCAAGGTTTTTTTTGTGTGTGAGTGAACAAGTGCACATCCTTCCTGAGGGATAACTAATGATGAGCTAATTATTTGCTTATGTTGCATATGTGCTGAGAAGGTTGTGCTTGATTATAATTATGCAATCTTTTTGGAGTCAAACATGTGGTGCTGTGCAATGTCAAGAGGCCTTTACTATTTTGACCTTACATATGCGATCAGTGCAATTTAGAACTGTTGAAATGGAAATACAGAATCTGAACACCATACACACCACAAGGAAAAATGGAAATTAAAATGATATGCTCCAGGGTCGAGCTGTTGCCCACATTATTATCTGTACAGGAAACATTTCAGGTAATATCTTAATGGTTCCATATTGCAGTATTTGTCACCAATTTTAAGTAACAATAGTGTATAGGAAGTGTCCAAAATCTAGCCTTGATGCTGGCATATAAACAAACAGTTTAAAAGTGCTTTTAGGAAGCCCTACTGGGAACACACTATTTTAGCAATGTGAGCTACAGTGCTAACAGTACAGTCGCATTTTAACAACAACATCATGACAAAAAAAAAATAAATGACCAAACTTATAGCTCCCATGTTTATACCTGATAGAGCGACTGTTGGCAACTCCAGGCTTTATTTTTAGATGCGTAGAGATGACTTTTATACAAGGTGATGGGCTTAGACACAAGGCGGGCTCATCGAACTAAAGACGGGTCAGGGGTAGTATCAAGGAAGAAGGTTTTTCCATTCATGACGTCACGTCTTCTTTTAAAAGTGGAGCATACAAGTGAGGGACATGATAGATTTCTTTCATGCTTGGTGCTCATGAGCAGCCACTAGGAACACGTACTACTGTTAGAAGAGCCATTTTGCATAATCTGAGACCTTTAATTTTCTTTACAGTCAGAAATGCGTAACAAACCAAACATACACACTAATCCTAATAGCTTAACTGAACTCTAAGAATCTGACTTTTTATTTGACATGAGTGGCCTGAAAATTGTGTTTTAGTTTCCTTAGCAGAATTTGTAACGTCAAGTTGCTTTCTGCGTTTCATATACAAAAAAAAGGGAGCTCACCTTAACGATGCGACATATCAGTATGTCATAACGTTGGTGGTTGATCCGGTGCTTCAGCATCACTTTATTTACCATAGGGATGAAGATCTGGTACTGCAAATAAGAGGGAAGGGGCGGAAAGTAAATAAAAGGGTATATAAGTGTTTAATTATACAGTTTACCGAAAATGCCTCCTTTTCTTTTACCATAAGCCAAATAAATAAGGATCAAAAGCTTCCATTTCGCATGTTGCCAGACGTGGCTACACAAGGAATGCTAACGATAGTGTTGATGAAAGAGGAGGGGGTAACTCTGACCTCATCCACGCTCATAAATAGCACCCCCGCCCCCGACAAACATCAGTCCATAACATCAGTCCATGACATCAGTGGTCTGGCAGGAAGCAATAAAAGGCCATGATGTACTGTAGCAGCCAGCAGTAGGTAGGCTGGAATTGTTCTACTGAATAATGGGCTACCTTCTTGCCCAGCTGGAACACCAGCGAGGACAAGGTGTCCATGGAGGTGGAGCGCAGCTCTGGCGTGCTGTCCAGCGTCCGGACGATGGGGTGGATAATGCGAGAGGCGTAGTCAGTAAAGTCCAGGGATTCCGTCAACCTGTCCAGAGTCTCCAGAGCAACCCTGACAATCAAGTTAACACAAAACACTCAACTTTAAAGAGTATTATTATTATGCAGTATTATTCAAAATTCAATTATTCATAATGTTCTAACCCGTAGAGCAGGGGTCACCAATGTGGGCACCAGGTAGCCCCCCACGACCACACAAGGTGCCCGCAAGCCTGCTTTTCATTCAGGTTTTCAGTTAATAATGTGAGAACACTAGGAAGAAATGCATTCTGAAACATAAAATGTGAGTTGTGGATACCAGCATTTTGTGAATGTTTTGGTAAAACAAGCGTATTTGATCTGTTTGGGTTGAAATAAGCTATGAAAATAAGTTCTACAAAAATGAGTAGCTCGTGGCCATTTTCATTTTCTAAAAGTAGCTCTCGCAAGAAAAAAACGTTGGTGACCCCTGCTGTAGAGTCTGTTTACAAGCACCAAACGTGAGAAAAATCTATCATCTCCCTCACTTGTTGGCTCCACTTTTGAGAGACGAGACGCTCAAACGCTCACTTGTGAAGTTGTGACTCTTCAGGTATGCTTTCCAAAAAAACACTTTGCTACACATTCGTCTGTGTAGGCTCTCAGTCGTACAGGAGTTGTCCATCGAGGAAAAGGCTTCTTGAGACGTCATCTGTACTTCTGTGTAGAAGGTGTCGGACGTTTCGCTCCTCATCCGAAGAGCTTCGTCAGCAAACTAATAAGTGCTGGTAGCTTAGGCCTTAAATACAGTAAGAGTGGGCGGAATTGGTGTGCCAACACCCTCCTCCTATTGGTTCGTTACACTAAGCCTGGGCGGAGCAGTGGTATAATCCTATCCTGTTATTCACACCTACGATAAAAGGGAAGTGTCGCTCCCTGAATTGGGTATGAACGACTCTGATACTGGCTTGTTAGCATCTATTGTTCTGGCTCGGCCCTGCCTTCACCTCATTTGCAAGACTAAGAGCTGTGGGTTTAGGTCTCAGTAACCTGCTGAACACAGGGTCCAAATTAAACCTCAAACCACCATTCCGGTTCAATGATGGGTTCTGTTGTTTGACAAAAATAGCTTCCTTTACTCCTCTTTCAAACCATCTGTTTTCTTTGGCCAAAATCTTTACCTCGCTGTCCTGAAAAGAGTGATAGGTAGCTTTCAGGTGTAGATGTACTGCTAGTGGTCCTCAATCAGCAGTACATCTACACCTGAAAGCTACCTATCACTCGCTGTCCTGAAAAGAGTGATAGGTAGCTTTCAGGTGTAGATGTACTGCTAGTGGTCCTCAATCAGCAGTACATCTACACCTGAAAGCTACCTATCACTCTTTTCAGGACAGCGAGGTAAAGATTTTGGCCAAAGAAAACAGATGGTTTGAAAGAGGAGTAAAGGAAGCTATTTTTGTCAAACAACAGAACCCATCATTGAACCGGAATGGTGGTTTGAGGTTTAATTTGGACCCTGTGTTCAGCAGGTTACTGAGACCTAAACCCACAGCTCTTAGTCTTGCAAATGAGGTGAAGGCAGGGCCGAGCCAGAACAATAGATGCTAACAAGCCAGTATCAGAGTCGTTCATACCCAATTCAGGGAGCGACACTTCCCTTTTATCGTAGGTGTGAATAACAGGATAGGATTATACCACTGCTCCGCCCAGGCTTAGTGTAACGAACCAATAGGAGGAGGGTGTTGGCACACCAATTCCGCCCACTCTTACTGTATTTAAGGCCTAAGCTACCAGCACTTATTAGTTTGCTGACGAAGCTCTTCGGATGAGGAGCGAAACATCCGACACCTTCTACACAGAAGTACAGATGACGTCTCAAGAAGCCTTTTCCTCGATTTGCTACACATTAAAATACAGCCCAGAGCTCTGCCAACTATCAGTCAAAACTGGGACCTGTAAGTTTGATCATGTTGTTTTTCTTCAGTGAATAATAGCAAGCATGATGTGGCTGTTACAATGAGTGTGTAATGCTAGCACTGTAGCTCACATACCTATGCTAGTGTTGCTAATGTTTGTGTCCTCCTGTCCAGAGTTACTGTACACAGTGGCGTGAAAAAGTGTTTCCCTGATGTCTTTTTTTTTTTGCATGTTTGTCACACTTACATGTTTCAGATCATCAGACAAATTTCAATATTAGTCAGTGACAACACAACTGAACACAAAATGCTGTTTTTGAATTAAACTTTTCATTATTCAGGGAGAAAAATGGGGATGGCGTTGTCGGCGCTATCTCCGGCGGTGGCTCCTGTGTTGGAGGTGCTGGGGTGGCCATTTCTGGTCGAGATGGACTGGGTGCCCTGGAGGGCTGGGTGGGTGTGGCCTGCGGCCCATGGCCTGCCCGGGTCTTTGCTGTGGTGGGTGGCCTGCCGGTCGTGTGTCCTCGGTTCCCCTTCGCTTGGTTCGGGTGGGCACGTGGGGCTCCTGTCCTTCCTGCTTCACTGCACCAGTACACCTACATATAGGACTTTGGGGATGGTCTACAGTCGGACACCCCCAGAGCTTTTAATTGTATAATAGACACATCCCATCTCATCGCATACACGGGTGGAGTGTGCTGGATCGGGGTGCCTCCTGCCTGTTCCATGACAACTGTCTGCTGGGCAAGGCTGGAGCTGCGGTTGTGGACTTGTCCGCGTACCACCAGGGCGCGGTGGCTCAATCGGGGCGGCCTAACCTGTGGGGGTTTTGGTCTGGCTGACCTGCCTTTCCCGGGGAGACCCACTGGGGGCCGGATGATGCAGGGGCTTTCGCCGGGGGTGCGTCCTTGGACCGACCTGGGCTGTGGGTATTTGTGTGCGCTTGGGGTTGGGTCCCGCAGTCTCCGGGGTGCGGGGTCTGTGCTGCTAGCGAGCTGCAGGCCGCCGTGGTGGGGTGGCCTGAGGATGCTGCGCTGCTTTGGCTGCTGGGTGAGCTAGGCTGTGATGTGGGGTGGGGCGTGGTGTCTCGTTTGCAGGGATCGTAGGCCTGGGTGTGTGTGTGTGTGTGTGTGTGTGTGTGTGTGTGTGGTGGTGGTGGTGGTGGTGGTGGGGGGGGGGGGGGGGGGGGGGGGGGGGGGCAATTCGTCTTAGGTCGGGTCTGTTCACTAGTATAGTTAATTGTTACTACCGTTACCACTAATAAGTATGACAATACTTATTAGACAATACTTATTTCAATACAGTATTATCACTATGGCTGTTGATATTATTTTGTCATTTCCATTACGGCCTTTACAGTGTTCCATCGCTCTATCGCGGTTCACCTTTTGCAAAATTTTTTAGTGCTTCTTTTTTTTTAATCACAGCATACAGTATGAACGCTGTTACAGGCCAAGCCTAGCCCTTTAAGAAGAATTGCATTGTGGGAAGTTGAGTGTCACTTTTTCACGCAGGATTATTTTTGTCCCTTAATAATAAAAACATTCATTTAAAAACTGCATTTTGTGTGCAGTTGACTAATTTGTTTGATGATCTGAAACATTCAAGTGTGACAAACATGCAAAAAAATAAGAAATCGGGAAGTGGGCAAACACTTTTTCACACCACTATATATAAAAAAGTGGTGGTGGCATCTGCAATATGCAGCGTTACCTTTCGGTAGTGGCCTGAGGTGTTGTAAGCGAGTGTGTGGTGAAGCTAGTTGCTAGCCTGTGTGGTGTTTTAATAACAATAACAACAACGATGTCGCTGTAACTTGCTTAATATGCTGGTCACATTATGTAAATGGAGCATTGTTGGGGGTTTTCGGAGGTTAACGTTTGGATATTAACCCACACACTTAATACACTATAGTTCCCCCTCGCAATATTGCGGTTCGATTATCACTACCTTCCTGTATCACGGTGTTTCAGAAATTAATTAATAAATGATCGCTGTTTCGTGGTGGACTATGGCCTATTATTAGTCAAGACATATTGAAATACAAGTGATATGTAGCACTGTGGTCACTAGGGGGCAGTAATGACATAAAAGATTGATGAGGCATTACCTTACATTACATTACCTTAAAACTGTATGAAGTCATGAAGTCAGCCATGGCATGTCTGACATGATAGAGTGAAAAAAGGTCTCCTCCCGTTTCGTGTGGAAGTGGTATGTTTTTGGCTTAGAAGAAATACATTTGGAGGCTAACTGGTTAGCTCGCTAGCTTGTTAGTGAGCTAGCTTTCAAGCTAGCGGCCGTCTCGCGTCCATGCAGCATAAGAGTGCGCAATGTGATGTAAACAATGAATAATAGGACAGTAAAGGTGGCTACAGGCGTGTTATTTCATGTCTACAGAGCTCTAATAATGTTAAAAACTGTATTTAAAAAGTCATAAACACGTTTTCTATGCTCTAACTACAAAAATAATCCATATATTAAATTTGAATCCTTTATCGCGGAAATTCATTTATCGCTGTCTGGTCTGGAACCAATTAACCGATATAAACGAGGGACGACTGTATTGTGGGATCTCTGACATATGTTTAAAACTGTTGAAAAACACTACAATATGGAAACACTAATGGGTTCCTTCTTCCATGTACCACCCCTCTACAAAGTTTCATGAAAACCGGTGCTTTTTTAAAAAATGTAAAACATGCTGAACTACTAACAATAAAACCACAAAGCTCGTGGTGACCTTAGATTTTTGCATAGCACTATAAATGCACAATAGCAATTCTCTAAGTTAATGGGACGCGACTGCCGTTATATTGTAAAGCTAGTATGACATTTGAACATTGAAATGCAAAGTACAGTACTGACTTGCGGGCCTGCAGAGGAACATCGGGCGCATCAAACAACTTGACAATAGGAGGCAGTAACAGGTGGAGGTAGTCGTCCAGGTTGGCGCCAAACAGCTGGATGGCGTTCAGCAGCTGTAGATGAAAGCACACCACACGAAAAAAACAACAATTTAAGGTGTTGTTGTCATTTCTATAGTTTAGTATGATAGTGTATGTAATGCTGCAAGAAGAGGGTGAGTGAACAGATGATGTATGTTGCATCCGAACGTCCACTCCAGACGCCATCTAACGTCATGACCACAGCTGATTAGCCCTCTTGTTTAAATGTGCACACGGCGCGACAGCAGGAAGCTGACGTGGAGGAGCTCTGTGAGATTATGGTAGCTGGAACGAACAGCCCCTTGAAATGATGGAAGTATGTTTTTCTTTTTGCTTTCCTTTAGATTAGTGGGTAACCCGAGTCCCATTTCCCTGATTTTAATCCTCGGGAGGCTACTCTCCAGAATACCTGACCCAGTCCATAGGCTGCTGTTATCCAATAGTCATGTCTCTGTGGCTAAAAGCAGGAGGCAAAAAGTTTTGATAATGTATGGTGGTCTTTGCCCTGAAACCATAATTTAGGACTTTAAGGGAAACTCAAACTAATACTGGCAGCAACAGCAGCTGAAACAAGAGAGAGTGCCATTTACAGGTCTATATCATCTTTGACCTGCTCTATTATACACATGTATGGTATAAACCTGAATGGGCTTGAAGGAAACCGCAAAGAGAAAACATAACTGGAATAAATCAATGAGAGTGGAACCTCGAAAGTGAAAGTGAACATTTTTCAGGAAAAATGTGCCTCTAAATTGATAAAAATCTTGTGCATGAAACCATGACTCATCAGCCTATTGTACGAGGAAGGATCAGAGGATTTTTCTTTAGCTTTTTTGCAGCAAAAGATGAGTACTGTAAATCGACTCACGTTCAAAGCATTAGGACGTCCACATCCTCACTAGCTATCTACAGGTAGTTGTTCTAGCTGTTGTGATGTTGCCTATGACAATGGTGCACAATTATTTACTGTCATGCCCCTCCTAGGGAACAGAACAGAACGAATTTGATCTACTATTGAGAGCATAATATGACCTGTACAGCACTGCCCTATGGGAAGTCAACAAAAACTGTGTTTAACTATAGAAGTCGCTGTGCACCTATGTTTTTGCAGCAAAACAAGCGCATTTAAAAAAAAGTACACACCAGCAGAGTTAAGTAATCCACCTGAATACCAAGTATAGTATCTAAGACAGGGGTGCTCACACTTTTTCAGCCTGTGAGCTCCTCTGAAATTACCAAGTCCCAAAGATCTACCTCGTATTATAAATATTTTCCGGACTACATGTCACACTTTTTTTAATGGTTTGGCGGGTTCTGTGACTTGTACTCCAGAGCGACTTTTTTTTCCCCGCACTTACAGCCTCGAGAGGGCTCTCTAGGCTTGTGTGCCAGTGTTATATAGTGTATGTGTCATGTTGTTTCACTTCAATGCCCCTAGATGGCACTAATGTGTTGGGCATCTGTGGAGTATGTCTGTTGTATGGAGGAGCTGTTAGTTGTGCTGTCGCTATGCTAGAGACAAGATGTTGCCACCCACACTGAAATAAAGCAATAAAGCAACCCAAACAAGAGATAAGTTTCTCTCTTTTTAGTTGATATATAAAGATATCACAGCCAGTATCTGCTACTCCTATCACTCCTGTACCACTGAAAATTTACAATGTAAACATTAACGTATAAAGACAACTCAGGGGCTATCCACATGGAAACATTTTCCGTTCAAAACGGCAAAGTATTTTATCGTTTCAGCCTCTCATCCACACAGGAACGGCGTTCTGGGTGACCAGAAACGGCTTCCAGAGTGAGCGTGTATACAGACAACGATGGTATCACCGACCCACCACCGCCTCGTCGCCGTCACATGACCAGACGTGAGCTTTGATGACAAGCCAACATAATATCTGAAGAGTTCTATGGACATGACTCATCTTAGTCAACATTCTCCTGATATTTTGTTGTCTTATACTCCATAATGACTTGCAGAAGTAATTCCACTTCTCGTAAGCCGAAGACGACAGACTTATGCGCATCCGTTCTTTGTTGTCTATGGTTTGGAGTGTCGTGTGGTTTCGTCTATGTGCCTGTTCACAGCACCACACATAAGTGTAGAAAGACGGAACACAATTGCCCCCAAAAAGAAAATCATATTCTGCGGATTACCAGCTGCAAGTAGTGAAACATGCAGCCAAAAACGGTAATCAAGGAGCAGAAAGAAAGTTTGGAGAGAACGAGAAACTTGTGAGGGACTGGCTAAAAGCGGAGGACACTAACTGCAATGAAGGCAACAAAAAAAAGCTAATCACAGGCTAAATGGCCACAGCTAGTGGAACAAGTTCACAAATGGGTGCTTCAACAATGTGCTGCCAGAAGAGGCTTGTCAACAGTGCAGTTACGTCTCCACACCCAGGTAGGTGCCAAGGCCATGAATATACAGTAGATGACTTTGCGGGTTGTTTTAGTATGTTATGTTAACATACCACCAATTCACGTTACGTTAACAGACGCCTGTTCAGCCTGTTGTTCTCCATTTTATTGTTATTAGTATAACTTGCCTTTCAAGATGAAATGTCTGTTCCCTGGTCTCTGATTTTATGAAATAAATTTGCCCCCAAAAATGTGACTTATTGTCCAGTGCAACTAATATATGTTTTTTTCGTCTTCGTTGTGAATTTTTGGCTGGTGCGATTTATACTCCGGAATAGACGGTACAGTCAAACTTGTCTATAGCAGCCACTGGAGGGAGTCTGCAAAAGTGGCCGCTATAGACAGGTGGCCTCTATAGACAGGTTGGCGTCCAGTTTGAATGTTGACCAGTAGAGGGAAAGAAAAGAAAAAAATAATAATAATAATAATAATGTTGACCAGTAGAGGGCACTGCGGACTGCGGATAAAAGTTGTACAACACTACTAGGCTTGTTATTATCATGTTTCATGGTTTTAATTCATCCTGAACATGCATACTTGTATGAGTCAAACAGTAGCACATCACATAGTACAATTCACAATTTTGCATGTCCAAAAAGGAGTAGAAAGAAGCAAAGCTTATTTAATCCTACCCCTCATCAGTTTCACATCAGTTGCAATACATTTATTCACCTCCTGTTCTTCCAAGTGTACTTTGTAGGTCTACATGACAATGTAGTGCAATCATAGCCAAGGTTTTTACTTACTAAAAGGAAGCTAGAGGCTTAATAATAACTGATAGAATATATCCACGACTCACAGAACAAAGCTGTGCTAGTAATGTCTTACGCTTGTTTTTTATATTTTACTTTTTATACGGCAAAGTGTCATTACAGCTTTAGTTCATCAGGAAGTGACGAGAAGTGACGGGAAGTGACGGTGGGCGTCCCAAGCAGGAGAGCTAGGCTCAGTGCTAGCTGTGAGTTTCGAGAGAGTTGGGAAGTGTGTTTATGTTGGCGTGGATGGAAAATCCTGCAGTGTTCTCCGTTGTTAATAAAGCCATTAAAGTGCATCGGCGACGTGAGTCTCTCCTTCCCCACAACAAGCGGCATTACAGTATTGACCAGTGCGCACCAGGAAATAAGCGGTGTCATTTTTTACAGGCATTGGCTGAACAGCTATGTAGTGGGGCTTGTTTAACCTTTGCCTTGTGGGCAAGCAGGAAGGAGAGACGATGCTGAGAGATGTGTGTGTGTGTTCTGAACTGCTGTCTGGTGGCCGCGTTCAATAAATAAAGTTGGCCGAAGAAACAGGAGAAGTTTCCTTATTTGCTTCGGAGCTGAATAACACTGACAATTTAACAGACTAGTAGCGAACGGAAAAGAAGACGGCTTTGTTTGTGTCGAATACAGAAGATGAGGACGTTGATGGATTTGTGAATGAGGATTGATGAAAAATAACGTGAGTACATTCTAAAATACTTCAATTAAGTACAACCGAACTCAGTTTTGCTCCCGCTGCCGCATGCATGCTGGCGTATGTTTTTTTTTTTTTTTTAATTTTAGCGTCGCTGGGAGCACGTCCTGTTCCCAGCCTAATTTGCGGTAATGTTTTGGTGCAAATGCTCTTAAAGTTACATGTTTGACCAGGAAATAGCAAGCTCAAAAAAAGACGGCTTTTTTATGTGGAACAACTGACAGTTTGTGTGGATCTTGTGAATGATTGTGACTGAGCTAGGACTCAGTAATTAAAGTCTACACACGACGGCTTCATTGATTGAAATACGAAACTTTTTCGTGCATGAAGCTTCTACTTGAGTTGGTAATTTGGCCGCTATATGCAGTCAGATATTGACCAAGGGAGACAAAATGGGTGGCCGCTGGCTGCGTTAGACAGGTGACTGCTATACACAGGGTCTATAACATGTAAATTTGTTGGGGGGGATTTTTCAGTGGCTGCTATAGGCAGGTGGCCGTTCTATACAGGTGGCTGCTAAGACAGGTTTTATTTACTATATTTATAAATATTTGATATATGTAAATATAATGTATACATAAATACAGTGGTGTGAAAAGGTGATTGCCCCCTTGCTGATTTCTTATTTTTTGGCATTTGTCAAATCATTCAATACCAAAGACTTATTCATACGTTTTTATTAACCCAAACGCCCTATCCCAAAGACGTATAAACGTCTTTTACTTTTTTTTGCGCAAGAGGCAAAAAGAGGTGATGACGCAACTGCACAAAAATAGACTGTCACTGCAGTTTTAAGCCAGAAAAACCGCCACAAGGTGCATTTGAGCTTGGCATGAATGATTTGTATGTGTTAACACACTCAACAGCAAGGAGGAAGTGGAAGAGCATGGAGGAGTGTAGCATGCAAAAGGTTACGCATTTTAGGGAAATTTTTACGAATGTACACCCACACAGACGCACACATAGTTTTGTTCAAAATGTGAAAATTGTAAATAGTTAATCGTGTTATATTTGTAAACAAATTGTTATTTTAATGTAAAACAACCATCTTTTGTGCTGTTCAAGTTGTGGCACAGCTGTTTAGATATTTTAGCTGTGACAAAAGCAAAAAATTTGTGTCAAAGTGAAAGTGTTTTTCTCCCTTTCCTTGTTGGGAACTGATACTTTCCTGAAAATGAGATATGTACTACTGCTGATTACAAAAGAACAGAAAAAGGAAAAAAATAACTTTTTCTGATGAAAAACGAGAGCCTGTTTCTTTTGGTAGGTTCCATATTTATATAGCCATAGAACACATGTGCCTTCTGTGTGCCTTGAAAAATCGGTCAAAATAGTCTAAAATGGCTGGTACTGAACAAATGTAAATATCACTCAATGACAACATAACAGAACATAAAATGCAGTTTTTAAATGAAATACTTTATTATTAAGGGAAAAAAAAATCCAAACCTACATGGCCCTGTGTGACACAGTGAGGGCCATTATCCATAAATGGCAAAAACATGGAAGAGTGGTGAACCTTCCCAGAAGTGGCCGGCCAACCAAATTTACCACCATAGCGCAGCAATGACTCATGCAAAAGGTCACAAAAGACCCCACAACAACATCCAGCACTGCAGGCCTCACTTGCCTCTGTTAAGGTCAGTGTTCATGACTCCACCATAAGACACTGGTCAAAACCAGCCTGCATGGCAGAGTTCCAAGACGAAATACACTGCTGACCAAAAAGAACATTAAGGCTTGTCTCAATTTTGACAGAAAACATCTTGATGGTCCCCGAGACCTCTGGGAAAATACTCTGTATGGTCTGACGAGACAAAAGCTGAACTTGTTAGAAGGTGTGTGTCCCATTACATCTGGCATAGAAGTAACGCATTTTAGAAAAGAAAGAATCATACCAACGGTAAAATATGGTAGTGTGATGGTCAGGGGTTGTTTTGCTGCTTCAGGACCTGGAAGACTTGCTATGATAAATGGAACCATAAATTCTGCTGTCTACCAAAAAAATCCTGAAGGAGAATGTCCGGCCATCTGTTTCGGACCTCAAGCTGAAACGAACTTGGGTTCTGCAGCAGGACAATAATCCAAAACACACCATCAAGTCCACTTCTGAATGGCTGAAAAAAAACAATATGAAGACTTTGGAGTGGCCTAGTCAAAGTCCTGACCTGAATCCTATTGAGATGCTGTGGCATGACCTAAAAAGGCGGTTCATGTTTGAAAACACTCCAATGTGGCTGAATTACAACAATTATGCAAATAGAAGTGGGCCAAAACATCTCCACAGCGCTGTAAGAGACTCACTGCCAAGTTATCACAAATGTTTGATTGCAGTTGTAGCTGCTAAGGGTGGCCAGTTACTAGGTCATCGCTTTTTCACACAGGGCCATGCAGGTTTGGATTTCTTTTCCCCCTTTATAATAAAGTTCCATTTAAAATTGCATTTTGTGTTCAGTTGTGTTGTCATTGACTAATGTTTAAATTTTTTTGATGGTCTGAAACATTTAAGTGTGACAAACATGCAAAAAATAGACATCAGGAAGTGGGCAAACTCTTTTTCACACCACTGTATATGAATATTTATGTACATTATACATGTATATCAGGGTGCACCCACTTTCTCAGCATGCAAGTTACAAGTAGACATGATCTATCTCTGACTATAAAGCATAACACATTTACAAAATCTAACCAGTAAACTTTGAAACTACTATCGTAAATACTAATAATTAGTATTTCACATTCACAATTTCAAACTTTACAGGTAATCAAAGTAGTAGCAATGATTAACAAATCATTTACAAAGCAATTCAATGTGGCAATAAAGATAATTACACATAATTCCTAAATACTTATGTACATAACCGGAGTACTGGTAATATCAAAATATCAATATCATTCAAAAAAGCTACATACACACAGTTTTACACAAAGTTCATGTATTAGCCCAGTTAGCATTTTCTATCAAACATTACCAATACACAAGAAATTAAAATGATTATTTAAAAGACAATGCAGCCGAAGTCAAGGCAACATATAAAAAAGTCTGAAGTCAGCTGGGATAGGCTCCAGCATACCCACAACACTAGTGAGAGTAAGCGGCATAGAAGATGGATGGATACATAACTAGCCACTGCAGGAGAACGGATAACTTTTATTATAGATAAAGGCATCTTACCGCTGAGCTAGTTTATCCGTAATCGGAATAATAAAGGTAAAAGTTGCATCGCTGTGTGTAGTGTGAGACATCTCTTCACTTAATCTTTGCCGCGGGAGAGCAAGAGCGAATTAGTAGGGGAGAATTAATATATATCTACAACAGACGTTTATGAGACCAACCGAAACAACCTTCGCAATCTACCCCGATCTAAGCATTTCAGTTGCATCACAAAAACGGACAAAATAAACAACACAATCAATATTATTCGGACCATGTGCTACTGAATAATGCCAACGATTAGGCAGTACGACCAACAGTACCAATATCCATTGGGTATCCATGCATTATCCCCTAAAAACTAAAGTGTGTTTCACCTACTATGCATCTTTCTGCAGATTTTTTCGCCAGTATGTGTAGTTGCAAGTCAAACAAAGATTGTTGTTTTTGCCACGTCAGCCACCCAGCACTTACCTTAATGGTAACGCTGCGCCCGGTGCTGTTGTCGTGCATAAAGACACGCAACATGTGCGGGATGAGCTGAGGCAGGTAGAGTTTGAACTCTCCACCCAGTGCTACCACGATCTGCTCGATCAGAAGGATGATGGTGTTCTGCATCGGGTTGTTGGGTGTCCAGTACTCCTGTAACACACAGAATAATATAGTTCCATGTTATTGTTCCTATTGCCTTTTGAAGGTGTGGTCCGCCTGCATGATAAATCAAGAATAACTGTACACTTGTCTGTTCCAAATGCACAATCTCGGTGTGTATTGAAAGGTGAATGAAATTCCAGTGTCAGTAACATTGTGGCTGTTTCTACTGTATGTTGGAGTCATTTAGGTTCAATTTAAAATTGCGATAGGTATGCTTACAGACCATATAAAGCCTGTGTAATTCTTTCCTAGAAGGTGTGAGATCGTGTTGGAAACCTTGCAGTGAGTACAAAATAATCAAAAATTTCTATTAAACTATAGGTCGCCAGTGGCTAACATCAAGGCTCTGTGCTCAGTATTCATCTGTGAAACATGTGGATAGACTCAAATGGACAACAACAAAAAAACAATGTGTCGACAAGAATAGCCTTGAAGCCTGCAGCCCACCAGCAGCACAGACCCCGCAGCCCGGAGACAGAATTTGTCTGCCTGGTTAGTCAGATGTATTGGATATATATTTATATATTATATTTGGAAAGAGGAGCTTCCTAGCTTTCAAGTGATACTCTAGGGCAGTGTTCACCAACACATCGATCGCGATCGACCAGTAGATCTTTGGCACTTTGTCGGTCGATCGCGAGAATATTAAAAAAAATGTATTAATACATCAGTGTCCTCCCCTCGCAGAGAGTGACCAACAGGCAGGTATTTGGACCACTGAACACGCCCGTAAGCTTTGCCACTCTCCAGGTACGCAACCTTCAAGTTCCAACCAGGAACCCAGTCCCCAAAACCCGGCCGGAGGTACGACAGCACCCACACCGGCTCGCCTTGCTCCGCAAGCAACAAGCGTTTAGCGACAAGCATGCAGAGGTTAAGAGAGAGGGGCTGAGAAACGTTGCATATTAATATGGCTCAAAATCTGCCTTTGCTACCTCAAAATTAAGGCACAAATATAACTCCATAGACATGCACCTCCAAAAAAATCTTCGAGCTGCGCGGACGCGGCTCATTAGGGCTGACAGTTGTAACGCATTGACCTGCCCCTCTCTCCTCAATCACCATTGCTGGCCCACGACACTGAGCCAACAAGCCAAATAGAATTGTGGTTTGTTCATAGAGCCAACGCCACAAGCCCAACCCCAACGAAGATCCACAAAAGTAGGGGTGCCCAGGGCCAAGTGCGGCCCAATTTACAAAACAGCAAAAAATTGTTAAAAATAGAGCAAAAGGCCCAATGAGTAAAGTTTGAAATGTTGATACCAACAACTAATGTATTTAAATACAAAGCTTTAATAATGTATCACTTTTTACTTTACTTTAAAAACATTTCTCCAAAAATAGAAATATATATATACTGCAGATACATTCCTGATCAAAATCTTAAGACCAGTCGAAAAATTGCTAGAATTTGCATTTTGCACATTTGGATCTTAATGAGGTTTTAAGTAGAGCTTACAATATGCAAAAACAAGAAGGGGGAGTGAGACAAAAAACATTTTGAAAAAGTAATTTATTGAAAACAACAATTAAACTGAAATAGGCTGTTTATCAGCTGATCAAAAGTTTAAGACCATCGCTCAAAAAATAACAAAAACCTCTTCAAACCAGAACAAAAAATGTTGTCAGTAGGACTCAGTAATGAGTAGCTCCACCGTTCTTGTTAATCACTTCAAAAATTGGTTTGGGCATGCTTGATGGGAGTGTTTCCAGGAGGTTAGTGGGAACATTGCTCCAAGTGGTGAAGATGGCTTCACGAAGGGCACCAACTGTCTGGAACTGATGGCCATTTTTATAAACTTCCCTTGCCATCCATCCCCAAATGTTCTCTATGGGATTTAAATGAGGGGAACATGCAGGATGGTCCAAAAGAGTGACGTTATTCTCCCTGAAGAAGTCCTTGGTCAAGCAAGCATTGTGAACTGCAGCGTTGTCCTGTTGAAAAACCCAGCTGTTACCACACAGACGAGGGCCCTCAGTCATGAGGGATGCCCGCTGCAACATCTGCACGTAAGCAGCCGCCGTTTGACAACACTTCACCACCTGAAGCTCCAATGTTCCACTGAATGAAAAAGCACCCCAGATCGTGATGGACCCCCTCCACTGTGCCGGGTAGAAAACATCTCAGGTGGGATCTCCTTGTCATGCCAGTAACGTTGGAAGCCATCTGGACCGTCAAGGTTACATTTTTTCTCATCAGAGAATAAAACTTTTTCCCCCTTTCAATGTCCCATGTTTGATGCTCCCTGGCAAAGTCTAAACAGGCAGTTTTGTGGCATTGAAGGAGACGAGGTCTTAGATTCCTTTTTTGTTTGTTGTTTTCCTGCAGATGTCGTCTGATGGTTATTGCGCTGCAGTTGGCACCAGTAAGGGCCTTAATGTGAGTGGAAGACCGCCCTGTGTCTTGATGAACAGCCAATTGGCTCCTCCGGCTCTGCGCAGGTGTGATTTTTTTGGGTCTACCACTTGACTTTTTTGTTCTGTAATGCTCAGGATCTTTAAAAAAAAATTAGAATGACTGATTTACTGCACCAAACCGCAGAAGCAATGGCACGCTGCAAGAGGCCTTGCTTATGCAGCTCGACAATCCGACCACTTTCAAAAAGAGAAAGCTTCTTAGATTTAGCCATCAGGAGGGCATGACAGTGTGAATGCCTGACAGAAAATGAAAATTTTAAGCAGATTTTGGCTTTTATAGCCTGTGGTCTTAAACTTTTGATCACATAGGGTCGTCCGGTGTGGGTTGTGGGGGGCGGCCTCTCCCCTCGGTGGGGGCACGGGTGCTTGAGCCCAGCTGCCTCTGTAAAGCCATCTCCGCTGGGTAGGAGGGTGGGTTGAGGGAGGGCGGTTTTAATTTTTCTGTTTATTTTATTTTATTTTTTTTTATAATAAAATAAGTAATAAGTTAATTAACTTATTACTTATTTTATTGTATTTTATCTATTTACATTATTTGTGTATGGTATGTGTGGTATGTGTGACATGTAGAGACTGCGTGCTGCCCTCTAGCTCTTGTGACTCTCCCCCCGATGACTGGGAACTTTCCGGCATTACCGGTTGCTCTGGGGACCGTGCCGACCTGGAGGGCCCTGCTCTCTTTGTGGCCTGCATGCTGGGATGCCCGGGGTGCGCAGGGGTGGGGGTCTCGGATGTGCAGTTTGGGCTTGGGATGGGGGTGCGTGGTGCTGGGGTCGGGGGATCCCTTCCTTCCTCCCTTCTGGGGCATGGCCGCTGTGTTGTGGTGGATGGGGGGGGGGCTGCGGGCGGATGGGTGTGTGGGTGCCCGTGCGGGCAGGGCGCTGGCTGGGGTCGGCGGGGGGGATGCTTACTCTGGTGTGGGGTGATCGGGGGTGGCTTTGGTGGGGGGGTTGGGAGCGGGTCTGGAGGGGGGCTGATTGGCGGTCTCCGCTACTTGCTGGTGTCTAGCTACTCTCTGTTTCCTGGCGCGTGGGCGCGGCTCCTGCTGTTCTGGTGGTGGTCGGGTCTGCCTTGGGGCGTGTGGCTGGTCCGTGGTGTTTGGCAGTGGCGCTGTGGTCCGGTAGGGCTCCGGTGTTGGGGGTGCTGAGGGTATCGCCTCTGGGGGGGTTGGACTGGCCGTCCTGGGTAGGACCTGTGGTGTGTCCTGTGGTCCGTGGCTTGCCCGAGCCTGTGCTGTGGTGAGTGCCCTGCCTCTCTGTTTGGGCGGTGTTGGGGTGTCCTTCCTGTTCCACTGCACCAGCTCACATACATATAAGACTTTGGGGGGTGGTCTACAGTGGTGAGGGAGTGGAGTTGCCTTGCGGAGGTTTCTTTGCCCCTGCCATGCCACTGACCTGTCGCCCCTCAAATTGAATCGCACAGTCGACACTTAGGTTGACACTGTGCGTGTGCCCTGGGGCCGGGCGTCCTGGGGGGGTGGTGCTCTGCCGGGCGCTTGGGCATTTGTCACCGCTGGTCTTTGTGCTAGCTGGGCCGCTGTCTGCGTCTTTGCCTCCCGCGGTCTGTCTGCGGGCTTGTCGAGGGTGGGGCTCCAGTGCGCGGGTGGTGCGCCGTCGGCTCTGGTGGCGTGTGGGTGGTCGGCTTCCGGTGGAAGGTGGGGTCCGGCGGCTGGTCTGCTGCTGGTCTCGCGTCCTCGGCTGTGGTGCTCGGCCTCCCTCGGATTGGGGGTGCAGCACTTCCTCTCCGGGGTTTTGCTGCCCCGCGGGTGCCGGTTGGCGCTGTTTGGTGGTTCTCCCACCTGCTTGCTCATTTGCTGTCACTTCTGGCGTGGGCGGGCTTCTTTACAGTTGTGGGGGCGTCTTTTTTTTTCTCTTCCTCTCTATCCACTCCTACTCCTGTCCGGCAGCTCCAAATTTGCATGATAACAAAACACCAAAGCCAAATAAATTCTGTGTGAAAGGGGAAATGTATCTCACACTTTTTCCTGGCAGAGTTGGCAGATTAAATCTGTTGAGCACGTGAGGGCATTTAGATCAACAATTCTATCTGCCTTAAAGGCTGGACAGGACAGGGAAAAAAAAAAACAAACAAAAAAAAAACTCATTAAGATCCAAATGTAAAAAATGCAAATTGTAGCAATTTTTCAACTGGTCTTCAGATTTTGATCAGGAGTGTCTTGAGTTCTGGACTCCTATAGAGCAGCTACACACAATAACCCGCAAAGAAAGCTTTCTAGATCTTCCAGACTCTGCACCTCTTCCTGCAGTGTTTCCTGCCTCCCGCCCAAATTGTCTGTGTAATTTACTCCACCCCCGGCCCTCCTCCAGGTACGCCTCGTGCCGAACGCACTCCGCTGTGACTGGTCACACTCCCAAGCGCTGCCAGGGACTGCCGGACAGCTGCCCAACCCCTTTTGTCCCATTACTTACACAAAATAAACAGTTAGGACACTGATAAGTTGTTACTTACAGCTTGTTCTCCTGACTTGTTCAACACGACCAAGTAACATTGGAAAGGTGTCAGACTTCAGCAACAGTTTGACGGATAGTCCAGCTCAGTATTGGCCCATGTTAACAAAACAGTCCCGTGTGAAATGCCGTTGACAGATGAGCATATTTTTCTATTGCTGCCCGGCAATCAGCAACTTCAACCACTTCTGCCTGATGCTTGCGTCTTTAGGTACACCTGAACAAACATTTCCTGGGAGCCATATGTGCTAACACGGTAAACAGAGCACAGTGACGCAGAGCGGGGGGAGGGTAAGCCTACAGCCTGCCCATATAAGGAAGTCTGGGTTGCACTGACGTCAATGGAACTCGGTGTTAAAAAAAAATCTGTAAAACACTGCATGAAAAGCCGTCCAAAACTGCTTTCAGGTCTCACTTCGAAATGAGCAAACCCCATTATCTGACAATTGGCATCGTTTAACACGAGAATCATAGTATCAACATTTATAGGTCAGAAAAGCAGGTGCTCTTAAATGTTTAAGATCATCAAACAAATTTAAATATTAGTCAATGACAATAAAACTGAACACAAAATGCAGTTTTTAAATGAAACTTTTTATTATTAAAGGAGAGAAAAAATCCAACCCTACATGGGCCTGTGTGAAAATGTGATTGCCCGCGAAACCTAATAACTGGTTGGGCCACCCTTAGCACCAACAACTGCAATCTAGCATTTGCCATAACTTGCAAAGAGTCTCTTAGAGTGCTGTGGACGAATTTTGGCCCACCCATCTTTGCAGAATTGTTGTAATTCAGCCACATTGCCACAGAACCCCCTTTTTAACATAATGCCACAGCATCTCAATAGGATGCAGGTCAGTACTTTGAATAAGCCCCTCCAAAGTTTCATTCTGTTTTTCTTCAGCCATTCACTTGCTGGTGTGTTTTGGATCATTGTCCTGCTGCAGAATCCAAGTTAATTTCAGATTGAGGTCACAAACAGACGGCCAGATATTCTCCTCTCCATTTTTTGGTAGACAGCAGAATTCATGGTTAAATTTATTATAGCAAGTTTTCGCAGGTCCTGAAGCAGCAAAAACAGCCCCAGTCCATCAAACTACACCACTGTATTTTACTGTTGGTGTAATGTTCTTTTTTTGAAATGCGCTGTTACTTTTATGCCAGATATAATGAGACACACTTTCCAAAAAGTTCAACTTCGTCAAAATTGAGAAGAGCCTTACTGTTCTTTTTTTCAGCAGTGGTTTTCAATTTGGAAC
Organism: Dunckerocampus dactyliophorus; assembly: GCF_027744805.1. Lineage (NCBI taxonomy): Eukaryota > Metazoa > Chordata > Actinopteri > Syngnathiformes > Syngnathidae > Dunckerocampus > Dunckerocampus dactyliophorus. The sequence goes on along the minus strand of NC_072819.1, from coordinate 16,234,089 downwards.
TCTGCCATGCCGGCCATTTTTGACCAGTGTCCTTCCCATGGTGGGGTCATGAACACTGACCTTAACTGAGGCAAGTGAGGCCTGCAGTTGTTTAAATGTTTTTGTAGGGTCTTTTGTGACCTCTTGGATGAGTCGTTGCTGCGCTCTTGGGGTAATTTTGGTTGGCCGGCCACTCCTGGGAAGGTTCACCACTGTTCCATGTTTTCGCCATTTGTGGATAATGGCTCCCACTGTGGTTCCCTGAGTCGCAAAGCTTAAGAAATGGCTTTATAACCTTTTCCAGATTGATAGATCTCAATTAATTTCAGTTTAGAGTTTCATTCAAAACTGCATTTTGTGTTGTCATTGACTAATATTTAAATTTGTAACATTTAAGTATGACAAACATGCAAAAAAAAAAAAAGAGAGACAAATCAGGATGGGGGAAAACACTTTTTCCACATCACTGTATATAGAGGTGCTCCGATCGATCGGCCGATTTCCGTGAAAAATCACGAGATCAGCGTATGCGTAAATGCCATTCAACACCGATCACAAAAGCCGATATCACCTGTGACTAGAACTATGGTTCATGGTTCATGGTTTTGCTCTAAGTAACTATTGCAGCCCGTTGCAGCCAGAAGTCTAAGCTAATACCCTAAAAAATAATTGAATTCATTGGACGAGATGACCAGCCTTTCTCAGCGGTGGAAGACACCTAGTTCGCAAAGTGCTTTCTCACTTACCCGGAAATTCCACCAATGTACTCTCACATCCAAAGTCTCCTTAAAGAAGGTGTGCCATCCTCTCCAAGTTTCACCAGTGATATATGCTGTCTTCAAAAAGTAAGTCGAATATGTTTTTCTCTAAATTACGGTGATTTTATGGTTCCTTTTTTCAAATCATATAGCCAGGGTCAGGGGTAAAGCCGGGAATTCTGGGTCCCATGAAAAAAAGCTCTTGCACAGGTTCATGTGCGAGACCAGGGATCTTGGGCTGAAAAGGGTTGGTGACCACTATCTATAGGGTAAAGCAATGCATGCACTTATGGCCATGGGTATGGGTTTCTTGAGTCATTGATTGAATAATGAGCTCAGGATTTGACGAAATTATCAAATACACTTGTTTTGGTGTATTTGATTACGTCTTTTAGAGACATTAGATTGTTTGTATTACATTTTCATATGCCGTTAAGCTACATTTTCCGCTTCGATGCCTACTGGTGGCACGTTAGGATGTGTATTGTTTATTTATATTCATTAAAGTTTTCAATGTACAAAATATTAACACTAATGTAGTTGTTGACGTGCATTTTGTGCATGTTGTTTCAGGTGTTCAGTAAATGTAAAACACAGTCAGTCACTTAAAAATATGCATCAAATCGGAGGCATTTAAGACCTGCCATGTAAATCTAGATTTTACTTTATGTGGCCAATATTCTCATAAAAATCCATCATACGATCTAAAAGACAGCACATAAACCAAAAAAACAGATGAGTAAGCTAAAGGTTTCTTCCAAAATATGAGTGACCTTATTAAATGCTATTCCAATTTCTGGATATACTGTAGGGTGATTCATGTTGATAATATTTAAAGTGTGGATTCCAAAGCTTTTAACCGGTTTGGGTCAAGTGCAGAGAAAATGGGACAAAATGTATTTCCACTGAATTTGAGAGCCAGGAACAGTGAGTGCCACAAAGCTGGAGAAAAATAATAGTTTATTGGAAAATAAGACTATATCACACCTCTACGATGTTTACGACACTGGTTCTGGAGTAGTCGCATAGTGTACGCTAGAGATAATGGCCTTTGGAACACCTGAAAGTCAGGCCATATGAGCTCTTGTAGAGGTGTATTTGGGAAAGTCACAAGAGGTCCTGGGCAGCTTCTCACTTCCTGCTGACTACAAAGCAAATGAGTGTACATTCTGAATGGCTATTGCAGCCCACTCATCTGGATGCTGCAGTAGCTAGGTTGAAGAAAAAAAAAAGTGAATAGATTCTTTGTTTCCCTTGCCTTTTATTAACACGGGGGAGGGGGACCGGTTCTCTCAATTACACCCCTCTAAGATTTATCGCCCTTTGTAAACTTTAATGGCAAATACGAGGACAGTCATGTGATATGTTATGCCTTGCTATTTAATTATGTGCTTAGGCAGATGGGTTTGTACTGTATGGCTTTTGCAGTCATTCAGCATCATGTGAGAAGAGTCATTGCCGGTATTCGGCGCAAGAAAGAACTGGACGTTTTGAATGGAAAACATACCTCAACAGCTGTTAACTGCGGCTAGTCGTGTGTAATTCGCTGTGTACAAGTGGAAAGAATTTAATGTCCACATAAAAACTTGATTGGATATTTGACATTTCCGATTCCTGTTAGTGGAGTGAGCACGCTGTGTACTAAACTGCTACAGTATGTGACGCTCACCACTGTGGCCAGAGGCCCGGAACGACTTACTAGCAGAGAACCCAACAGAGTTTACAGCTGTTCACATGACTCAGGTAAAAGAGACAGACAGTTGGGTTGTTCATGACACCAATCAATGAGCTGTTAACTCATTGAGTACAGGAAAAATGGACTGTGGATACAAAATAACGGGCTTATATGATGCACAAAAATGAAATCGCAATGAATCATTTTAAATCAAGCATAGAGGAAAAAGTGTGACGATAAGCATAGAGCCAGAAGTTTAATTTGCGACACAGGAAAGGGTCTGGCTGCTCAATGCTATATGAACAATCCAATCAATTAAACATGGTTTATATTTTTAACAATAATAATTATTATATTATATTATATATTATCAATATTATCAATTATTATTATATCAATTATTATAACAATAATAATAATAATAATAATGTATATACCGTAAATGCTCCAATTAATGCCTCTACTGAATCAACTGGCGAGTCTCTTAGTCGCCATGTGGGTGCTGGTCTACAAAAGCAAATAACTGCTGGGGTCTCTAATTAGCACCGGGTCAAAAAACACTGGCATTAACAGTTGTGGCTGTAGGTAACCTCCTGATGTAGTTATTATTTTTTAATTAACTCCACAAGATGACAGTAGCGCCATTTGAAGTATCTTAAGTAGTCAGTATCCAGCAACTTTATCTATGTCTGCATACTCTTTAAAAGGATGTTTGTGCTACTCAGCTGTTGAGTTGAAACTCATGCATGTTACCCCCACTGCACTGAACTCATCAGTGCTATTAATGCTGACAGAGCAGTTTGCTCCTTACCGCTATTACAAAATTAGTACTGTTGCTTCTATGTTGTGCAACATACTTGATAACAAATGGCCATGTGCTATGTTTTCCTTTCCACTTTCTCATAAACTGAAAATTATTATTAATGCTAAAAAAAAATTAAAAAAAATAACTTGCGTATAACGAGTTTTCAAATTGTACAAATACATATAAAAACACCACTAGGTGACAGTAGGTGACAATATATGACCAAATATATTATATTACCAAATATTAGGTCGGCTGGGGCATTCGTAAACCAAATTTGTTTTCTTATTAATATTCTTTTTTATTTATTTGTTTATTCTTTGTGTTATTTTGTTTATTGCAGTATATTTTTTTTCAACAAAAAACATTTATGTGGCGCATTCATTTTCTATATGCACTTTGAAAAAATTAATCTGCCATCAATGTTTGCCTATGCTCAGTCCAATTATAGGGGAATATTCACTATAAGTATATGTAACTGTATAAGCAAGACTTTGGATAAGTTGCTGACCAACATTACCATTTTTTATTTAATGTACACAGGCAAATTAAGGGTCTAGCTAAGGCAAGAAGGCAAAAGCTAAAGATTGTACAGGCAGCCTCGGCTACCTTTAAAGCAATACAAATAACGGATTGTATTTTTGCTCTAAACTACACTAATAAAAATGTACCGTCAGACCAGATGACTAATCAATAAACAAGTTCCAAACGACAGACTTTCCAAAAAACATCTGAAACCAGCCTTTCTCAGAGCTCCTCTTAAAGTCATCTCATCCGTGACACATTAAATCATTGGAACTTCCACAATGATGAGGAGTAAAGGGGAGGGCGGTGGACACAATTAGCAGAACGGAAAGTAAACATAATTACTCACTCTGATGAGGGTGAAGATGTCATCCATGTAGGGGCGGATGTGGATCTTCACAAAGCACACCACCATTCCCATCTGCTGAAAGAGGAACTGGAGGACCACAGGGAGGAAATCAGCATCATTACCAGTAACATAAACCAGTAACTCATAAACTCTATCACTGCCTACCTCTCGGATGCTGGCGTCGCACACCCTGATCACGTTGAGGAAAGTGGGCATGACCTGCGGCAGGAACTGGACGCACTTGAGGCCCAGAGATTTGAAAATGAAGGTGACAGCCTGGACCACCATGGTGTGGTGGTTTGAGAGGGACGGGTCTCTCAGGATGCGCATCAGGGTGACGATGGCCACGGCCGGGTAAAACTCATCCAGGGGCAGGTTTCCCATGTTGACCAGCATCTCACTTGTGCTGTAGTCGGCTGGAATAAAGACAGGAAAGACAAGTTGACTTTGCTATGTTGAGGTTTTATCTCAAACTTAATGTCACGATTTCTAATGTTATGATGACTCAGTCTAAAGTTTGGAGACACTGTCTCATGCTAAAACATGAGATGGTGTATCTAAACATTGTTTGCTTGTATGCATTACACAAAAAGGACTACTGACCAAAAATGGTGGCGAACCCATCCATCCATTTTCTACTGTATACTGCTTATCCAACTCAGCGTCAGAGCTGGAGCCTATCCCAGCTGACTTAAGATGGGCATACACAGGGTGACTTAAGCTCGGAGTTTCACCAAAAATGGTGGATAATTGCCTGCCCAGCCCTCCATCAATACATTTTGTATACTTCTTATCTTACTAAGGGTGATGGGAGAGCTAGAGCCTATCCCAGCTGCCTCAAGATGGGCATACGGAGCGGGAATTTACCCTGGAGTTTCTCCAAAAATGGTGGAGACTTGTCCACCCATCTGTCCAATACATTTCTATACTGCTTATCCTGCTCAGGACTGCGGGAAGGGATGGTGCCTATGCCAGCATACGTAAGATGCACATACAGTGCAAATTAAGCTCTGAATTTGACAAAAAATTCTGGAGAATTGCCTATCCATCTATACAAACATTTTCGATGCTACTTATGCAACTAAGGGTCACAGAAAAGGCTATAGCCCAATCGCAGATGACTTAAAACAGGTACACACTCAAATTAAGCCCGAAGTTTAATAAAAAACGGTGGAGAATAGTTCATCCATCCATCCGTTGGGATGGGCTCACACGAATGACAGCAAATGTAATCCAGTCAACCATTTGTTGACTTTGCTGCATTTGACCAAGGTTTGTGACTTTTTCAACGCTCATGTTAGGTATCTGTTTGAATCCCCTGGATGGTTTATTTTCAAACACTAATGGTGGTTGGTGATGGGCTGCGTCCTGTTTCATCTTCTTCAAAGCCTTCCATGGAAAAGTATGTGTCGTCCAACATAAACACAGTTTCTCTGCCATTGAGAGCTTCATGCGGTAATCATCACAATATGGGGAATCGGGGTCTACAGTATGGTTATTATTATAGCTTTAAGCTTACAGCCTTACTTTGTCACAAATATATAATAGTGCTTACTCACAACTTTCTGGCACGCATATTAAAGTGAATTAATTTTTTTAAAACCATGTGTCCTCATTGGGGTCATGGGTGAGCTGGAGCCTATCCCACCTGACTTGTGGGCACACTCTGGTCTGGTCACCATTCAATCACAGGGCACATATAGACAAACAACCATTCCCAATCACATTCACACCTATGGCCAATTTACAGTCTTTAGTTAACCTAACGTACATGTTTTTGGGATGTGGGAGGAAGCCGGAGTAGCTGGAGAAAACCCACGCATGTACAGGGAGAACATGCAAGGAAGATTCAAACCAACATCCACTAGATCATCGTACAGCCCACATTAAAAGCTGAAACTTGAAAACATCCAACCCCAAACAATGTCACAGTGCATGTTGCAATTCATGTTTCCCTTCAATGAACTGCAGTTTCCCCAGTGCTGGCAGCACTCAAGCAGCCCCAGACCAAGACGACCACCAATTGTCTTGGTACTCACTTATGTTACCAGATATTTAGACAAAAACGGCTGTGTTTTAAGTAATTTTTAGTGGACAGTAACTCTACACTGTGACACAAGCTGTACACTGAATTCTCCAAAGTTATATCAATTTCTATACCATTGCCCCTTCGAAGATATAATAAAAATGGTTGCTGGAATGTGGGGGGTGTACTTACAGTACATATAGCTGAAAGAGCGGTTTCATCTCTTAATGAAAACCATCAAGGACAGCACACATCCACAACACTCATTATTCACACTCCTACCGTCAGGCAGACGTTACAGGAGTTTGAAGTCCAGGACCACAAGGCTGGCAAACAGCTTTTACCCACAGGCCATCAGGCTCCTCAACGAAGCACTCGCACACGCCGCACGCACACACTCATAGCACTTTATTTATTTATTTATTTATTTATTTATTTATTTGTATTATTTGCTTGTATTAATGTCTCTTCTGTTGTTGTTGCTTAATTTATTGGTATATATGTTTATGTGTTTATGTTTCTTATGTTCTTATTCTTTCATTTGTTTTATTTCTTTTCTTGGGAGAATGAACAGAATAAGATTTTCATTGCATGGTATAACTGCTGTTTTACTATGCACATGACAATAAAACTCTCTTGTATCTTGTATCTTGTAAAACCTGAGACAACAACCAAACTTTTTAGTATTAGCAAAGCATTTGGGCAAGTCAATTGTCCTTTTGTAGAGAATAAATGTGGCTACATGAAATGAGTCATCAGCTGTTGCATGAGCAGTTGCACCGCATGTTCTCCTTAATTATTTTCACAAATGTTTTCTTTGACAGGTGATGCTTACGGGGTTAATGTGTCCATTTAGCCATGCAGAACTAGTGAGTTTTACAGGCAAAATAAGCCCACAGACGTCTGGTATTCAGAGTTTTGCTGACCTTCTCCCTGAAGACGCAGGTTGTAGACATAACAGACTGACAGAGGCTGCAGAGAGAGGCTTCATTATTGGCCCTTTTATGAATACCATTCAGGCCTATCACAGGTTTGTAGAAGACAAGCTGTTTATTTATACCTGAACAGTCATCACTATGGTCCAACGAAGACATGGGAAAAAATTAAAAATTATAGCCATTTTCTGCAGCTATAGGCAATAATCGGTCAGTTTTAAGGCCTTGACTTTCAGAAAAGAGAGATGGGCAGAACGAATGACAAAATCTGTGCCCTAAAAACCTACTCTCTCCACAGTGACACAATAAATCCACCAACACATACAACCTGATCCTAGGGTCTGGCTGGATGCCATTCAGTTGGAGAACAGATCTGGTAAAACTATTATCACGCAGACACAAGACACATAGGGCTGAGCTCCTCTATTTGTGCATATGTGCAAATGTGCAAATGCAAATTCACGGTTACGCTGCACAATCATTGCGTGTCACTTGTTACTTGCAAATAATTGGCTCTGTGAATAAAGGTCTGATATAGGACCTGCTTTGATTCTTTCTTGAAAGCATGGTCGTGGATGACCATATATCATAAGAATAGTGCCTTCTATCCAGCGGAATGCCATTAGACGGTTCTAATACTACCTTCGGATGTGGAAAATTGCAGTGCAGGTGCCGTTTATACAAAACTGAGACAGAAAAAAAGGAGGGCAGGCTTTTGCAGGCAAGTAGATTCTTCCGTACGGAGAAGCTGCACATCAGAGCCATACCAGTAGTTGTGGAATTTATACGCATGTGCCTTTAATAAAGTACCCAACAACTTGGGCCAGAGTTGTATGCTATTCTTAGGAGGCAGAACATTTTCAGGTCAAGTTTGTAACCCTCACCCCATTTCAAGGAAAAATGGCAGCTTTTTTACTAACAGTATCTTCTTTCACACAAAGATGCTACAAAATAGGCATTCAACCTAAAAAGCGACATAGACAAAAGGAGGAAACATTCTGGCATTAAGTAGCCTCTTTCACACAATGATGCCACACTCTGCCTAGTCTCAGTTTAAGTGCTCTCAGCAACTTTGTCATTAAATTAACAGTTTTGCAATGGTTGTTGAAAAAGTTATATAAATAAGTTAATAAATATATTAATAAATCATAAAAATTATTATTTGTCATGACAAAAAAAATTGCAGACGCAGAACCGGCACAACACAGTGGCGGCAGTCCGCCCTCCTATGCAGCCCGCAACCACAGCCTCAAAAAAGTCCTAGGGGAAACCCTGCGTGACCGCTGCAAAAGAGACCGTGTTAGAAGAATCCTTTTTGATGAGAAAGCACCGCAAAATCCAACTGGCATTCAGTCAACCCAAACAGCCAAAAAAGAGATTCCCATCACTATAAAATGCCACATTTTACATCTGAGATACTGTATGTGATTTGCTTTTGAACACATTTCCCACCCTGTCACATGTTCTGATTTTAGCGTCCATAAGCATTTGACCGTCCACGGTAAGTTTGTCCTAGTAAATGCACTGTGACCTCCATGCCTCATTGGAATATATATTTTCAAATTCCTATGTGAACACTATGTATTATGGCTACAAATGTCCTGTGGTTATCACGCATGTTAAAATCTGGCAGACATCATAAAATGACACCAATTTGTCTGTATATGACAATATCCATCTGGCTTACGCGCACACTCACACGCACGCACGCACGCACGCACGCACACGCACACGCACACGCACACGCACACACATTGCAGGCACAGCTTAAAAAGTCCCGGAAGGATAGCCCAAAATGTACATGTGTGTAAATAATGACCATAGGCAGACACTTGTGATGTAGGCGTACAGACTTTCCAGCTGCTAGGTCTGAGAATTTAACACCACGGTAGTTTTAAAGAAAATAAAAAATAAAAATCAATATTACAGAGCACAATGAAACGTGTTCCCTACGCATAGAGTTTAGCCATGGTGATACAGTTTACAGTAGGCATACCTGAGTCCTGACTGGACTTGGACTCGGAGAGACTGACGGCAGACGCATCTCGTGACTGGTCGATCATGCCGATGTTCACCTTGTGTTTGTATGGGTCCAGCGCACCGAGCAGACCCAGTACACGGATGGCCTGTCGGTAATGCACAAAACCACAGTAAATCGTCTTTTAAATAGAGGCCATCTGCCAATATTAACGAATACTTCGTGAAAACCTCCATCAGTATTATAAAACCATAGCTGCAATTGAAACCTTGGATCTAGAAATGTAAGATTTGAATGAAATCTACAGTACAAAAAAAATGTGACAGAGTCTAAATGTGTAAAGTAAGATTTTTCAAGTTAGACTTAAACTTCCACACAAACTAATAATGAAATAATTATAATAACAATGTCAAATCATTTTATTCAGATAAGATACTTTTTAAAATCTTGACAAAAATTTGTATTATTATTATTATAGTGTACAGTATATATAGTTTTGGCAGATATACATTGTCAATGTGTAGTTTCTTTTGTTAGTATTACTGTTACTATTGTTATACTCCATTTTCCTGTAATATATATACTGTAGTTTAGACAGATTTACATTCTTAATGTGTAGTTTCTTTTGTTCTATTCATTCTTAGTAATTAATTCATATATTAAAATTAAATACAATAAAATTAAAATACGTAAATCATTTATTTATATGTGTGTTTGTCCGCAACCGAAATGAGGATTAAGCAGCACAGAAAATGAATGAATGAATGAATGAATGTGTGTTTGTGTACATTGATTTCAATACTTTTTAAATTACTGTTTGTAATATAATTTAACATATATGAATTCAAAATTTGAAATGAAATATTATACTATTAAATAAATAAATAAATAAATATTTTTTTGTTTTTGTTTATTTAATTAAGTACTTCTTCAACTACCTTTTAGGGATTCTCCATGTTAAATAAAAATAAAAATAAAAATCTGTTTACTCTGTGTGGCTGCTTTTAGCATTGTCAAAAATGTGTAGACTGTTAATTTTTTGTAATATTAGTCCGTATGAATTAATTCATAAATCAAAATGTAATTTACATTTTTTTTTACATTTCTTTATTATATTTTAATTGTTGTGTATTCATTTAACTACTTATGGATTCTCCATCCCCAATTCTGTTTACTCTGAGTGGCTACCAAAAAATGACCACATCGTCCCTGAGCCTCTCATTATGTAACAGGTAAGGAAACAAACAATTTTCAATTACATCAGACTGAAAAAATAGCAAAAAAAAGTTTCAGGTCTCTATGGAAAAGTGCAGTGTTTATATTCATGCAATGACAATTCAGTGTTTCAAGTCCAAACAGACAGGCAAGCCTTAATTTGTTAAGCATGTGTGTGCAGTCAGGCCTCATTACAAGTTACTGAGCTCCCAAAGGCATGTCGCCTGTAAGGAAAGCGTGAGAAACACACACGTGTGCGTATACCTCTCTTCTGATGCCCTGGTTTTGCTCCGTCTTCAGGAAGTTGAGCAGCACCTCCAGAAGGGAAGGGTACTTTCGGTAGGGCTCCACCACATAGCCGGTACTTGCCACCTGTTGGCCCAAGGTCCACAATGCCACCTGGTGGAGAGACACAAACAGCAATATTATAAGTTAAGGAATTTTTATCCTGGTAATTTTTAGGGATATTCTTTGTGGTGTGACAGATCGTTATACAGTTGACCCCTCGGAATGCAGACACTTGGAATTCAAAATTAGATGGAACAAAAAAAGAAAATTTTGTTTTGGAGTTTGATTTTGGGAGTTGTGTATTTTCTATTGCCAGGATACAAGTTAAGGTCAGAAGAAAATGGAGGGGGGCAACAAATAACCTTATTCTATTTTAACTTTTACTGTTAACAAGAATTAATTGCATAACGTGCATTTACATAACAATTAGCTATGCTAAAACACTTCCTGTGCTGCATGATAACTTTGTTGTTTAATGATTACAATTTCCATTATTTTCCGATACAGAATCAGCTTCTTTACGTCCTTTTTCCTATGTTGCTGTTCTATATAAATAGCACAAGCGGATAAATGCAACTAGGGAAAAAAATAAGAAAGAGAGGCCACAGTCGCATCACATACCTGTCGTTTGGCCAATGAAGACGAGTCCTGCAGCATGTCCATGATGATTGGGAAAAGCTCGTCCATCCACTTCCTCATCTCCAGGCCGCTCACCTGACAGGGAACAGAACAGATTAATATTCAGTTGGTTTATTCCTGCTTTCAAGTCTCTCTTCCACCCTTTCACACTTTACCTGGGCCAGCTCGCCAATGGTGGCAAGCACGCTGATGACCACTCCAGGATTGGGGTCTGGGTCTTTCAACTTCAGGATGAGAGCCTGCAAAAGTAAAGTTTACAGAAGGTAAGTGGCATATGCACCTTCACAGTGGCTAGAACTAACACAGTTGAGATAGCACCTTGAGGATGGGCTCCATGTAGGGCCGTATGAGGCGAGGGGCGTTGGAGACCAGGTGGCCCAGCATACGTGCACTCTGCTCCTTGTTTCTACCAACTCCACTGTGCTCCAACTCGGTTAAAATCTGTGACAAAAAAAAAACCCAGCTGACTTTTTAATTATGTTCTAACAGTAATGTGTCGCACGGTGGTCTAGTGGTTAGCACGTTGGCCAACACAGTAACAGCTTGGAGATCGGGAAGACCTGGGTTCGATTCTCCCCTGGGCATTTCTGTGTGGAGTTTGCATGTTCTCCCCGTGTGCGCGTGGGTTTTCTCCGGGTACTCCGGCTTCCTCCCACATTCCAAAAACATGCAGGTGAGGTTAATTGGCGACTCTAAATTGTCCATAGGTATGAATGTGAGTGTGAATGGTTGTTTGTCTATGTGTGCCCTGCGATTGGCTGGCGACCAGTCCAGGGTGTGCCCCGCCTGTCGCCCGAAGTCAGCTGGGATGGGCTCCAGCATGCCCCCGCGACCCTAATGAGGAAGAAGCGGTATAGAAAATGGATGGATGGATCACACAGTAATGTGTCCCTAGAACCTGCTTATCAGCACCAAAATTGAGGAAAATATATAATCTTCCACACTTCTCACTTGAGGACATCTTTATAAAAAAATAATACTAATAATTTTTTTTTTTTTTAAAAACAGGCTTTGCTACACAGTTGCAGCTCTGCCACAGTTTGATCATGTTGTTTTTCTTAGGTAAATAGGCTAGCCTAGCATGTCGCTGTTAGAATGGGAGTATTCACATTGCTATGTTAATGTCGCTAACATTTGTGTCCTCATGTCACACTCCTTAATGTTATGTTGTAATATATGGCATCTATTACTATATTATGGGAATACTGGTATTTTTCGATTGTGGGTTATAGTTTTTCTGCATTAAGGTTTGTGATCATACAACGATGTAATTTTTATATAGATGTGCCTATACTGCTCTCTCCTGGCGCCAAGTAGTAACAGCACCCAACACCCATTGAGCACAACTAATCCCAAATGTGCATGATGATAAATATCTTACAAAACATTTTTAAAAAAGTACTCCTTAATTGAACACATATTGTAAAAACAAATGGCCCATTGTCCACATGTACTACCTGAATGAGCATCTTGCGTAAGAAGGGCATGACAAAGGCCGGGTTCATGCTGCTGAGACGTCCGATTGTGCAGATAGCCAGTTCTCTGATCTCAAATACTTCATCATTCAGGGCCACAAAGAGCGCTTGCAGGTTCTCTGCCTGTGCCAGGTGGGCATCGAAGCGCTCGTCGAGGGACGCCAACACACAGTATCTGATGTCGGGATCTGAGGAAGGACAGCGACGATAAATCATTTGCATTGATCTATAAAGGTCGTCCAGGGTGGCGGTCCGTCATAGGTTACCTGGGTCTGTGATGCCGACCACCAGCAGCTTACTCAGCACATCCGCAACCACCTGCACAGCTGTCTGGCTTACAACATGGCCACTGATGGGGTGTATGGAGGGAGTGAGGAGTCGGGAGCAGGTCCTCGCTGCCTCCATTCGGATCTCCTTGTGCTCGCTGTTCAAGAAGTGGTCGGCACAGTGGCGCACAAACTGGGTGAGGGAGTGTCCTGATGAAAGACCACCAAGTTAGAACAACCTCAAAATCAAATGTCCCAGACGTTGAAGTATTGGTAGAGTGCAACCAACAATATGCAACTAAAACCCAGAGTTGTAATTGCCACTGTGAATCAGATCACACGGGATCTCAGCAAATCTTGTGAGGCTTCAGCATAACTTGTCTTGACACTCAGCCATCTAGTCAAAACTTCAGAACACATTTCTGTCCAGGCTGCAAGTACAACATGGCTACGTCAACATTATACACTGTATGGCATTTAGGAATGTTAAAATGTTACTTATATCATTGCCTCTGTTTACCTTACTTTTACACATGTATGACAATAAAGACTTAAAATATTACTTGCATCTCCTTAATTTATTTTTACACTTGAATGACAATATGAATGTTAAATGGGTTACTTAGTCCGCGATCTTCATCCGCGCATGTAAACAATGTGGAACATGTACACAACAACGAACAGGCAACAGCGCCAACTAACCAGAACTACGTTCCTCATCACCGAAATCCAACCAGAACTCGGCTCAAAGGACGAAGTGGGAGGTAAGTCACTATTGATTCACTACACTGCTGATGGGCATGTCATACAACTTCATGTAAAAAATCCGAACTATCCCTTCAAAAAGGTTAAAATGTTCCTTGCCTACGCTTAACTATTTTTAAACTTGTGTGAGTTAAGTTAAAATGGTACTTGCCCATGCTGAACCTATTTTTACACTTGTATGGCAGTTAAGAATGTTAAAATCTTATTTGCCTCTGCCTAAATTCTTTTTTTACCCTCTGTTACTTAATAATAATAACATTGTCTCCACTTATTTTTACACGTACCTTTATATGAAATGTTAAAGATCCTTGAAACATTGCTTGAAGAGTATTTTTGTCATGGAGACAGTTTATTACATAACATTATAACAGATTATTTATATTGTCATTATTTCCTATTGGATCAAAATGTCTTACCTTCAAACTCAAAGCTTCCCAATGTGCGAAGGGCCAGAGTGATGCTGCCAACGTCACTGGCCTCCGGGATGTTGGTAAGGCTCGGTGAGGCCAGCTGGTGAGCCAAGCCTTTGGGCATGCCTGGGTGACGCAGCGGCTTGTGCATCAAAACCAGCGAAAGCATCTTCAGCAGCCCATCCTGGATGTCCTTCTTCAGCTGGGGGATCTGGCGGCTCAGGTCGTACAGCACCGCTGTCAGCGCAGGGCTGGACAAACGGGGAGGACAAAGTTATGGAATAAAATTCAGGCATTGTCAAGCATACTCTAGGGTGTATGGTACCTGAGGCCCACAGCTAACATGGGCTCCAACAGCTCCTTGATGTCTGGCTGGATGCTTGGGCCCATGGCCCTGGACAACATGCTTATACAGGTAAACACTGTGGCATCCACCTGTATTGACTTCTGCCTCCTGCACACCAAACACATAACAGTGAAACACAAGGGCATGGGAGAAAACCAAATTCCAAGAACTGAGCAAGAATACTAAATGTCAATGATGACTGACTTGTGAGCAAAGTCTTTGGGTGGAAGAGCCGCCTTGATAATCTCCAGGATCTTAGAGAGATAGGGCTGGATTTCCACTCTGACCGCCACCACCAGCAAACCCAGAGCTTGGAAGGCTGCTGTCCTCTCCTTCTCCTTCTTTAGGCTGCCCAGGAGGTATCCCATGGTGTCTGACAGGTATTGGTCTATCCAACAACAACAGTGTCCAACAATGTGATCTCAGTGTTCAAGTCTATATGTTGGCTGGAACATGTTGACCTGAACTACCTTGTTCATCTTGTGTTGGATCTCTTAAAAATGAACTACACTCACCAGTAAAGGTGTGCGGCTGGAAGGCACCAAGCCGTGGAAGCAGATTGAGGATGGTCATCTGGATGAGAGGATTCTTACTGGTTCGGTATTTTAGCACCCATCGACACACCTGGAAAAAACAAGAGATTTTGTTACTTCTCCAATTAATGCCTCTATTCAATTAAGCACCTCCTTCTGTGGCCAGGTGCGTAGCCTACAAAAGCAAACACCGCCGAAGTCTCTCATTAGTGTTCATTAGTGTTCATTAGTCATTATTCAGCAACTTTATCTCTGCATGCACTTTAAAATGTTGCTACTCAGCTGTTGGTGTGAAAGTCTTACGTGTCACGCTTGCCATACTGTTGTTTACAATGAACTCATCAGAACTACAGTATCAATGCTGACTGAGCAGTTTCTATCCTTACTGTCGTTACAACATTGGTTGTGTTGCTGTGTTGTGTCACTCTACTTGTAAAAAAAATATCATGTGGTCAAAAAGATAGACGTTTGCCTTTCCACCCTCCCATGCACTCCAAATCATCATTAAAGATATAACATTAAAATCTTATATGTAACAAACAAGTTTTCAAATTTCTAAAATAACAGCCTCTCTCACAACACACTCTCACTCAGCCAGTTATCATCTGAGTAACACCCCGTCCCTCTTTGCCTTTTAGGATAAATAAATGCCCCAGCTATGCTTACAGCGTTTATTGTATCAAAATTCCACTAAACATATTTTAAATATTTTTTAGCAAGACCTTGAATTTTGATTTCCCAAGTACAGTAGACGTCCCTACAGCGTAAATAATCCGTTCCGAGAACGTTTATGTTATAGGGTTATACGAAGCGTAAAATACAAGTAAATAGCCTAATCCGTTCCAAGATCTTCCCAAACTCACCCCTTTGGCTATTCAAAATATTCAAAGTCCACCAAACATGGTGGGAAAATATAAGAAAACGTTAGCATAAACATAGTAGAGTAACATTGCAATATAAAATAAGGTAATAAATAAGATTACTGTAAATGAATAAAACTGAAAGGCGCCACCAAGTGTACAGCACTGTTAGTCTGAACTTGCACCGACTTTAAAAAAAATAAAAAAATTAAAAAAACTTGCACCGACTTTAAATTTGCCAAAGTGAAACCCCTTTTTTATGTTTTCATGAAAGAACTGAAGCTGTACTTCAAATCAATATCCTCTGCTAATAACAAGAAAGCTATCAAGACTATAAATCTGTGCTCCCACTTCAATATCCTTAATTCAATTGAATTTTCATTGCTCAGGTCCCCTGGTGTAACTTACTTTAATAATAATAATAATTAATATTATTATTATTATAATCATCTTTATTTTTTTTGTATTTATTTATCACTTTTCTGTTACGTTTTTATTTCTTTAATCTCGATTTCTGTGTGATTTATTTTGTGTTTTTGTTATCCAACTGTTAATTTTCAATGGCCATGGTTTGATGCACTGTTAGTGTAATTTGTAAGGCATTAATAAAGTTGATTGAGAAAAAAAAGACGCTTTACATTATATGGAATTTCTTACATCATACGATGCAAAAACTTTACATAAATTCTTTACGTTCAGTGGAATTTACGTAAAAGGAGGTTTACGTTATGCGAGTTACTACTGTAAAAGTACATGTATAATTTCCAATATGAGTTTGTTTGTATGTCATCAAAGCACCAACAGATGACGATGCTCTCAAAACAATTGCAACTGTTTGATATTGCTTATGAGGGTATTTGTTTTATAATTTATCTGGAAGGGGTAAAAGAACATATTCCGACAAATACTGGCTGTCACTGAGGTAAACATCTACCTGGTCAAACCGCTCCTCCATGAGCTCCCGGCAGTATCTGCTCTCCACCAGCGAGCTCTTAGCAGGCACCGGTGTCGCTCCAAAGCTGAGGAAACCCTGCGGCGTGCTGTAGCCCAGCAGGCCCAAGAGAGCATTGGACTGCTGCGGCTGCACAGACTGGAAGCTGGTGAAAGGGGTGATGTGACGGGGCTTGGTTCCGAAGCCCATCAGCTCCTTGCAGTACTTGTCGTGCACCAGCTGCTGCTGCGTGATCTCCTCCATCTCCTCGCGCATGCGCTGGTGGATGGCAAGATAAGTCAATACACTTGGCTGCCATAGATGCCATGCACAAACAATTACCAAGCTGGTCACAAACGTGAACAAATATGCGCCACATCTCAAACAGACAACGTCCTTTTGCAGGTTATGTCAATTATCCTATGACTGAAATTAGACACGGCATCTAAAAAGCTGATCTTTACAACAGAGATTAAAGCAGAAGTTAGTTAGCAAGGAGTTCCAGGATTTATTCCAATGCAGAAGGCTGTAATATAACACAGAGTAACATTATATTATACTGTTTATTATGAAACATATTACACTGTAATGCACAGTATTGTGTCACCATAAGATGCTGTTTTACCAATAATTTCATTATCACTTAGAACTAGAATGTCACTTAGTAGAGCCCTGCTCTCTCCTGAGGCTGAACTGTTAACTTTCCTTTGATGCTATACTGACTGTCACAATTGAATTCCTGTGTAAATCTCTTTATCCAGATCTCCACCAAATTCTTATGGATTCTGCCCTGGTCCATGTGCCACTCCTCTATAAATCTGAATATCTTTTTGTGTATTTTATAGTGTAATTTTGCTACTTGAAAACTACAATTTAGTTTAATTTACATTTTTTTCATAAATCAAGACCACCGCTAAGAGATGCCTGACATCCTCTGCAGTTGAGTAAAACACCGTAAGCCACTATAGACAAAGAAAGAAAGTACTGTAGTCTAATTAGATGTCTTAGCTTGACTAAAATGTGCGTGAAAACAGAGTGAGAGGACTGTTTCGTTTTTGGGTATGAGTGACAAGTGAAAAGCAAGCATTACCTCTCCTTCCATGCTGCTGATGCGAACCAACTCATTGAGGATGAGGAGAGCACCATGGAACCTGTCGTCCCGATTCATCCCTTTCTCCTTGGCCAGTGTTTCATCAAATCCCCTCTCTGCCTCCTCAAACGTTTGCTACAAAAAATAGGTGAGTTTATATACCCCGATGGCACACTGAAGGGAGGATCCCTGTCATTCATACTTTGTACCACTGTGGTTTCTGCATTTCTTTGGTCTCCCTTTGCGTGGTTAGGATGAGGCAGGCCCGCAGTGCTGACACGGCGCCCTCTCGGATGGCCTGCTTGGGGTCCCATACAGCGTAGAAGATGTTGTCAAAGAAGGGCTGCACTTGCTGGAAAAAGAAGGTGGGGGCACTCACGGCCAGCTCCCTTAATACCAACACCTGTAATCGAAAGAAAGCATTTTGTGACTGTGACAGCAAACATAATGTAATTTGAAATAATACAAAGAAAGTCAAGAACAAGAACAGCCTTGTAGCTCCTCAAGAAGTTGCCTGGGGTGTTTAATGGAGTTTATTGGAGGTAATATTTCCATATTTACAGGTAATATTTAAAAAAAGATTACAACATGTTTATAATCTGTGTCATGTTTTGCGGCTCCAGACTATTTTTTTTTTTTTTTTACTGCAAGAAGAGGAGGCAAAATGGCTCTTTTGATGTTAAAGGTTACCGACCCCAGTGTGGAACTTCTCACTGATCCAGAGGAAGACATTTTGCCAAATGCTCAGCAAACATTCCGTAATGACGGAAAGAAATATTGAGCTTCAATACATCAAACCTTATCACCTGAAACGCAAGCATCGCTACAACGCCCAGGGCCTTTTCACATTTGGCGCGCGTGTGTGTGCATGCATGCGTTAAAATGTCCCTACAATGTGTAACCTTCTGCACGCTACACTCCTCCATGCTCTTCCACTTCCTCCTTGCTGTTGAGTGTGTTAATACACTCAAATGATCCAACCCGAGCTCAAATCAAATGCAATTCTGCCACCTTGTGGCCGTTTGTATAGCTTAAATCTACAGTGACAGTGATATCTATTATTGTGCAGTTGCCTCATCACCTCTTTTTTTTGTCAAATCACACTCGGTTTGAGTCATTCTTACCTACAGGTGTGCACAAACAGCAGTTAAATCTAAATTTGACAAAGTTATCGGTCATTGCATCGGTCTTGAGAAGCAGGAAGTTATCGGTATCAGTAAAATATATATAATAAGCACCCCTAGTAAATAAACAACTTTGCACAAATGATAACTTACTGCTGCATGGCGTCTGCCTTCATTCCTGTCTGCTCCCAGCCACTCCAGTGCCCGCTTCACCTCAAACTCCACATATTCAGCAGTGAAGGTATCCCCAGCCATGGACAGGTGGCCCATGGCTTTGGAAGCCATCTCCATCACCACCGGGTCACCAGAGGGGAGCAGGTTACGCAGGTAGTTGGCAAAGCGACTGATCCTGGTGGCATTGCCTCCCTCCACTCCAATCAGACTCACTAAAGACAATAAACATACATGTATGCATTTATATCATCGCTTTGCTTGATGGAGCACGAGATGGCAGTAGCTGTATTTGAAGTACCATGAGCGGTCAGCATCTTGCAGCTTTCTCTCCTGCTGCATGCGCTTTAAAAATGCTGGTTGTACTCATCCATTGGTGTGAAACTCATGTGCGTTACACCTGCTGTACTGTTGTATACAATTAACTCATCAGTGCTCTTAATGCTTGTTCCACACACTAGTTAATAAATTGCCATGTGGTCAAAGACAGCTAGGTTTACTTTTACAATTTCTCACGCACTCTTAATCATTATTAAAGTTTAAAAAAACAATTTTAGGAACTAACACCGTCTCTGTCGGTAAATGAATGACCCGGCTATAATTAGCGCATGAGATCTTTATTTTGCTTATTTGGTTGGTTTATTTGATCCCTAATTCTTTCTGGGTAATGTTGACTCCACTCCACTGTTTGACAGATGCCATGTCTTCTCTGCCAACAGGGTGTGTTGTGGTAAAGATGTCTTCCACCACACAGTCTCAGTAAACTGAAAGTATTTTTTATTAAGGGAAATGGCAGATATATACTGCTCAAAAAATTAGAGGAACACTTGGAAAACACATCAGATCTAAACTGGGGGGAAAATGATCTTGAATATCTTTCCTGATAATAAGTGGGTGATGTATTAGTAACAAAATGATGCCACATAATTTGATAGAAATGAAAATGATCACCCTATAGAGGGGGGAAATCAAAGACACCCCAAAAATGAAAGTGAAAAAATGATGCAGCAGACTGGTCCATTTTGCTAAAATGTCATTGTAGCAACTCAAAATGATTCTCAGTAGTTTGCGTGGCCCCCACGTGCTTGTACGCATGCCTGACAACGTCGGCGTGCTCCTAATGAGACTACGGATGGTGTCCTGGGGGATCTCCTCCCAGATCTGGACCAGGGCATCAATGAGCTCCTGGACAGTCTGAGGAGCAACCTGGCGGCGCCGGATGGACCTAAACATAATGTCCCAGAGGGGTTCTATTGGGTTTAGGTCAGGTGAACGTGGGGGCCAGTCAATGGTATCAATTCCTTCATCCTCCAGGAACTACCTGCATACACTAGCCACATGAGGTCGGGCATTGTCGTGGACCAGGAGGAACCCAGATACCACTGCACCAGCGTAGGTTCTGACAATGGGTCCAAGGATTTCATCCCGATACCTAATAGCAGTCAGGGTGCCATTATCTAACCTGTAGAGGTCTGTGCGTCCTTCCAGGGATATGCCTCCCCAGACCATCACTGACCCACCACCAAACCGGTCATGCTGAATGATGTTGCAGGTAGCATAACGTTCTCCACGGCATCTCCAGACCCTTTCACGTCTGTCGCATGTGCTCAGGTTGAACTGGCTCTCATCAGGGAAGAGCACAGGGCACCAGTGGTGTAGTTGCCAATTCTGGTGGTCTATGGCAAATGCCAATCGAGCTCTACGGTGCTGGGCAGTGACCACAGGGCTCACTACAGGACGTCGGGCCCTCAGGCCACCCTCATGGAGCCTGTTTCTGATTGTTTGATCAGAAACATTCACACCAGTGGCCTGCTGGAGGTCATTTTGTAGGGCTCTGGCAGTGCTCATCCTGTTCCTCCTTGCACAAAGGAGCAGATATCAATCCTGCTGAGGGTTGAAGGACCTTCTATGGCCATGTCCAGCTCTCCTGGAGTAACTACCTGTCTCCTGGAATCTCCTCCATGCGTCCAGGTACCGCAGTGATGCCCTGGTCCAGATCTGGGAGGAGATCCCCCAGGACACCATCCGTAGTCTCATTAGGAGCATGCCCCGACGTTGTCAGGCATGCGTACTGTACAAGCACGTGGGGGCCACACAAACTACTGAGAATCATTTTGAGTTGCTACAATGACATTTTAGCAAAATGGACCAGTCTGCTGCATCATTTTTTCACTTTCATTTTTGGGGTGTCTTTGATTTCCCCCCACTATAGGGTGATCATTTTAATTTCTATCAAATTATGTGGCATCATTTTCTTACTAATACATCACCTATTTATTATCAGGAAAGATATTCAAGATCATTTTCCCCCCAGTTTAGATCTGATGTGTTTTCAAAGTGTTCCTCTAATTTTTTTGAGCAGTGTATATTAGAGTTGTGGTGTGTATTTATTCAAGTTTAATTTGGCCATGGCATCTATTCGCATGGAGGCCACATAGAAGGAAATCAGTACATTTGGCACAAAAGATACATAGATTATTTCTTACCTATGGCAAGAATCCCTCCTTTCTTCTCATTGACATCAGAGCTGGAGACCAGCTCAAATATGTGGTGATTCAATTCATCGTAGAATGTGGTGGCTTCATCTTGACTTAACTGTTACAAAAACAAACCAATGCTTAAGAGTAGTCTGTTCACTTCCTGTGTTTAACATGTTCACACATACAATACAGGGTTTCCCACACATCCAATTATTTGTGGCGGCCCAACACAATTAATTTTGAACCACCACCGAAGAATTTGGCGCTACCTTTTATTTATTTATTCTTTTTAGAATTGGCGCTATATGCTCTGACTCAATCCCAATCACGTTATAGCAAGTCTGTTTGAATGGCTTGTTATTAATTACAATTCCGTACAGAAGATGGTATCGTAACTCTGCATAGTCAGAGGCACTTCAGCTTCTTTAAAGGAAGGTGATCTTCAATATCCAAACGATAGCTGACAACTAGCTTGACAATGCAGGGCAAACTGATAGCTGACAACTAGCTTGACAATGCAGGGCAAACTGATAGATTGTCATCTAACAAAACCACAATCTTACAGTACAAACCAAAAAATAGCACAACAGCACAACCCGTAACAGGTAAGTGAACACACAACAACAATGAACTACCATTGTAGGTGGATAACAGTGACTAAGCACTAACAACAAACCAGTCATTTTAACTGGTCTTTACAAAGTGCCCACAGGGCATGCCAGGTACTCCAGTGGGAACTCGCCTCGACACTACAATACAGTGAGATATCAAATGTACAATGTGTACATTATCTTCAAAATCAGCACACATTTACATGTAGTCCAGGACACATTATGAATGTTTTTTTTAACGCACGCATGCCAACCACTGCACACAAAAAAAACACCCGTAAGTCAATAACTTCATGTCCTTTTGTTAAATAAGGTTTACAAACATGAGATAATGCTGGATATTTCTTATGACACAAACCAAAAAGCTCAGATTTACTTGTCAAACAAAAACACAAACACTGAGTTTTGCGTTATGTTGAATTATGCAAATTAGTCTATGGCGTTTTTAGGAATACAAGGTTTGTGTGTTCTGTGGTTCTTCACACTTTTTCAGTCAAGTACCCCCCATAGAATATTTTTTGCAGCCTACTACGCTCTAACCAGAGAAAAAAAAAAGACATAAAATACAGCGGTGTGGAATCACTATCGGACTTACTACTGTCCAAAACCGTGCTCACCTGTAGTGGTCTTGTTTGAAACATTTGCAAACAAAATATAAACATATAAAGCTATAAAATAACTTACATTTTAAACTAATAAATTAATCAGTTAAAAAAGCTTTGTGCACATAAAATAATTATCAACATTAAGTGCCCTCTTCTGCGATCATGATAAAAATGTGTTCTTCAACGCAAATACTATTTATTTGTTTTACATTCTATCTGCCTCAGTTAAAATAAACATATAAAGAGTCTGTACTGTTCATATCTTACAAGGGGGGTAAAATCAGCACAAGATCAAATACATATTTTCCTCACTGGACAATATACATTCATATATATATATATATATTATAATCCCAAGTACAGTACTCTCATTTCTCCTGTTCTCAAAAATTATTCATAGCATATGGATTACCCTGATTGCAGCTCTTTTGCAATATGGCCAGTGACTGTAATATGGATAGGAACACACACTGTATATTTACCTCTCTCAACTCTGTTGTCACATAGTGCTGCAGATCCTTCGCAGACTTTGCTCTGGTGTCTTCATTTCGACTCTTGAGCCCGCTGACAAACTGCTGCAGCACAGTGGCTGTGCCTGACATGATCACCATTTGGATGGCCTGGTCTGCAGGCACACAAACACCACCAGTCAACCTCAATAAATTAATTGTACTGCAGAGGAAGACCGTTTAAAGTGGAGTGGGTGTTTCATTAACCGGTGTGTAGCTAGGTGACAGGAGAGACTTCGTTTCTGGTGTCGAGGTAAAAATCCTATACTATATGGTAACACTTAAATCAAATATGTACAACCTATATGTCAACAATGTATCATTTTAACACATACTATTTCTAAGCATATTATGGCTAACTGTTTATGTTTAGCTAACGTCAGCTAGCGCTAAACAGAAGCTACCTTAGCCATTATAGCAGACATCTAACAGCACAAAAGCGAACGCATTGTTTACTTACGTGTTAGCAGCTATATACAGGCAATCGATACACTATAGGACCTTTGCAGAATATCCCTCATGGTACGAACACCTTTAACAACGGACACAAGGTTAGCTAGCTAATGTTGTTTAGAACGAGGTGCTCTGCAGGCTTCTCGCGAGTAATTCAGGAGAGTAGTCTTGCGCGGAAGCGGCGCACATTGCGCAGATTTGCACGATTTTACGATTTTTTTTCAAATTGTTTTGTCTTTTAACGCGATAAATATGATTTTTTTATAATTAATCATTTAGTAGTATATATATATATGTTGTGATTTGATTCTGATTATTTTTGGTAGGTTTTTAGAAATATGAATTTTTAAATATTACAATAGGCCAAACTGACGCAAATAGACTTATAGATCGATAGATACTTTATTAATCTCCAAGAGATTTTTATAATTTTTGCGTTATACTGATCAGTAAGCTAAATCATTGTTAAAATTGGTGGGGTTACTTAAATTATTCAGTGTCCACAACTTATTTATTTTGCTGTATCTCACTTTTTAGCCTGAAGAGGGAGACACAGTAGAGGTTTCCAATAGATGCAATTGGTAGTAGTTACAATTAGTACTTTTACAATAAACTGTTAAGATTACAGTAATCGTGTCAATCATGTGTATTTTAAACAAAGAGAGATTTTTCATCATCATGAATTAGTTTTCAACCTCGTAAAATGAAGGTAAAATGAAAAGAAACCAGGTCTAGACAACGAGACAGTGAGATTGCAAGCACAAACTGCGAGTCACCTTCTTTTACAGTTGTTAAAATAGATCAAGAAATAGTAAAATGCATTAAAATTGTAGGAAATAATGGTTAATAGAGTAATTCAACAAAATCACACAAACTGTTGGACTTGTGTTTGTTTTTCCGTGTTTTCGGCATGACGTCCATTTTAAACTTTTATTTTGTCAAGCCCATTTCCTGTGTTTGCCCTCCTGGGGCAACGTTACGTTCTGTTTAACGCTGGCAGCTAACGAATTATTGTATTATTTCAGTTTCATTTGCATGTGTTGTTGTACGTTTGCTTGCTTTTGCTTCCTTGCACTTTTTGGAGGACAAAGCAGGGTTTCCCCTAGGATTTTTTGAAGCTGTGTTGGTAGGCTGCATGGGAGGGCAGACGCTGTCTTGTGCCACTGCTGCATCTGCAATTTTTTTGTGATGACAAATAACAATGTTTACAACTTATTTATTTATTAACTTTTTCAACAAACAGCAGAACATGTTAGCATACTAAGCAAATAAATAACAGAACAAAAAAGCTGAGATATGCTCCAGCATACCCCCGCGCCCCTAATGAGGAGAAGCGGTATAGAAAATGGATATATGGTATTCATGTCTCTTCTGTTATTGTTGCTTAATTTATTGGTATTAATGTTTCTTTTGTTGTTATTCATTTTCTTGTGTTTTTCTTTCTTTTTTGGGGGGATAATGAACAGAACAAGAATTTCATTGCATAGCAGAACTACCTGTTTTACTGTGCATATGACAATAAAACTCTTGAATCTGGACTGTGAGCAGAGTTCGAGTCGGCTCTTTGAACGCAAACTCTGTTTCTGTCTCTCTATCTAACACACATAAACATAAGTCATCTTTGCAAACAGTTCATTTCTCCCCATTTCCATGCCTTCCTCCTGACACTGTGTATAGTTATGACTGTTGACATATATTGTTTATTAATTGCTTTTGTTATGTTGTAATAGTTTATCTTCACCCTCAATACATACACAGTCTCCTTCTCATTCTCTCTGAAACACAAACGCACACATCTGTTGTGATGATGTCTGATTTCCATCCATCCATCCATCCATTTTCTATGCCGGTTCTCCTGTTTAGGGTCGCGGGGGTATGCTGGAGCCTATATCAGCTGACTTCGGGCGAGAGGCAGGGTACACCCTGGACTGGTCGCCAGCCAATCGCAGGGCACATATAGACAAACAATCTGAGTTGTTTTTGTTGAAAAATAAAGCTGGTATTTTTACATACACTGGTTTTATATCTGAAACTTTATTCTATCATTCTGTTCACCCCGTATTAATTTAGTGCAAGGTTGTATATTGATAGGGGCCTCTGAGGCTGCTTTTCCTGCTTTTTGTGTTAAAAAAAACATATGAAATGGCCCCTGGCTATGTTCGCCTTAGGCCCCAAAATTGCGAAGTCCGCCACCGTTAATAATGTGACACTCACATACCTGTGAGGAAGAAGTAAATCTTTATTTGGCAAACTGAGTAACAATAGAACTCACAATAAACTTACCAGCTCCATAGAAATTGCGGGGGAGTTATCATTCCACATACCATTCTTACACAGGGTCTTTAAAGAAGGAGCTAAAAAAAACATCACACAGCAAAGTAATAGGTAGATAACAACAGACATGACAGTACCAACAAATAATCCTGAATAATCAACAACTATGTGAGCTCTAAACATGTAACTTAGCAGCCTTTACAATAACAGTGTTACGAACGGCCAAGGCCGTGATACAGGAATCCAAAATGCAGAGTCGACTACGTGAAACAGAAAAGGTCTTTAATACAAAAATGGATAACAAAAAGGTACAAAAACAACACAAGAAACAAAGTACAACAAAAATACCTCCGGACCTAGTCGCGGGAAATAGTAACAAAAAACACTGCTAGCAAGGAGAGCTGAGCAGGGAAAAATACAGACAAGTAACAAAAAGAGCTGCTAACAAAAACTAGCAGAAGTACCAAAAATACAGCTACTGCTGAGAACGTCAAGCAGGTAGGTAGGTACTTACAAGAGGGCTGAGCGTGGGTCAGAAAGCCAAAACACAATGCACAAGAACAAGCTGGAAGGAGCTGAACAGGGTGTAGCAAAGGGACAATCTGGCACTGAACCTAGCATTGCACACAGCTTAAATAGCACTCCTTAATAAGGCACAGGTGAGGATGATCAGCTCATCAGGAGTGTCAGGGATGTGCTGCAAGGGAAGACAGAGAGATGGCAGTACCGAAGCACACAATCCTGACAAACAGTACAGCAAAGCACGCTGGGAAACAGGAAGTGCTGTTGTCAAAACCATATAAGTAGATGCCGCAGGTGCTGAGCCTTATGGCAACGTCGCCACTATATTGGATGTGGCAAGGCTGCGCTGTAAGTGAATACCAATAAATGTACTTACTTACTTATAAAGCGCCTTTCTACAAAGAAATTTAAGTTAATGCCTCTCGTTTATACATTCACACACGCACTAATATACACTAAGTCCCCAACTAACGAACACAATTGGTTCCAGACGACTGTTCTTAAGTCGAATTGTTCTTAAGTAGGGAAAAGGTAATTACCAATGATATAGGTACTACATGTACATGTATACATATACAGTATATGTGTATGTATGTAAATATGAGTTTGGATGCAGTAGTAATATTAAACGAGGATAATTAATGAAAAAAACAATAATAAAAAATGATATAATAATACGTAACGATAAATGTTATTTACCTTTGAAGAGGAGTGGTCAAGCATACGTCGTTGTGGTGGAGGTGGAGGAGTTATTGAAAAAGGACAAATTGTTGTCGTCATTAGACTCTTCTAAAAGAGGTAGTGTTCTGTGGGTGGTGTAGAATTAAGCAGGCCTGTTAACTCTTCATAAACTTTAATCACACGCTCTGTCTGGGTTGTATAGACCAGCTACAATTTAGCTTTCCATTTCTCCTTTACACTCTCTCCCCACCGCCTGCCTCTGTGTGGGTCCCATTAGCAGTGTCACAGTGCCCTCTACCGGTCAAGCATGTAGCAGTATAAATACTGATGGAGCGACTACAAGGCAAAATAAAATCAAATATAGACCAGTCGGCTTTGTTCGTATCTCCAAGTGTTCGCTAGTCGGATGTTCGTAAGTTGGGGACTTAGTGTACTTGGGAAACAGTTAGACATGTATTTGATCTTCTTAGAGAGCCAACATAAGAATTTCATTGATCCCACACAGTAGTATGTAGTGCCGAAAAACCATACACAGTTTATATATATATACTGTATATATATATATATATATATATATCCATCCATCCATCCATCCATTTTCTATACCGCTTCATCCTCATTAGGGTCGCAGGGGCATGCTGGAGCCTATCCCAGCTGACTTCGGGCGACAGGCGGGGTACACCCTGGACTGGTCGCCAGCCAATCGCAGGGCACATATAGACAAACAACCATTCACACTCACATTCATACCTATGGACAATTTAGAGTCTCCAATTAACCTAACATGCATGTTTTTGGAATGTGGGAGGAAACCGGAGTACCCGGAGAAAACCCACACACGCACGGGGAGAACATGCAAACTCCACACAGAAATGCCCAAGGGAGAATCGAACCAAAGTCTTCCCGAACTCCAGACTGTGACTGTGTGGCCAACATGCTAACCACTGGACCACCGTGCGACCCACCCCTTTAACTAAGAATAAATTAAATCTTTCCAAAAATGACATAAATCAAGGCACAAGGAACACAAATGTATTCTTATATAAAATATGTAATACATTAATTATCTCCTCAGAGATGGGTGGAGGAGCCAACAAAACAGCTCTGTAGCCGGTCAGTGCTGACACTGGCTAAAAATTGAGTCTGCGTTGTGTTATTTGACGTTTGTGAGTGACGAGGAGACAGCTGAAATTCTCTTGCCAGCCAGAAGGGGTGTTTATTCTCTGTGCACAACATATAAAATATACACAACTTGATGCGTGATTCCATGCACACGTCTCCTCTCCTCAGCAGTCCAGAAGGCGACTGAAGCATTTTAAACAAAATATACAAAGAGGGAGCCGATATACAGTACCTGTGCACAACATATAAAATATACAGCAACTTGACTACGTTTCATGCATACGTCTCCTAAAAAACAGAAAACCACCTGAAAAACGAACTCCCCAAAACTAGCTTCATTAGCTGCAGTAACTTTTGTGAGTTGTCTTGAAATGCTGCACATAATACAGAGAGCACACACTGGCATGAAATGTCTCTTATATTCACATTAACATATTAAAACATTGTTGCCACAAGACGAACCTCTCCTCAGCAGTCCAGAAGGCAACTGAAGAGGAGCGCGCCAGAATGACAGGAAATGACATCACAGCGATGTCAAAGTTCACACAACAAAAAGGAACGCAAATAAAATAAAGACTGCCCATAAAAAGGTGCATATAACAACAAATACATACGTGAGAAATTAAAAATGAATTATCGGTGAAATTAAATTAACTGAATTAACACATCGGTTACATCCTCCCCTCCTAGATTTCACCAAAATTAAAAAAAAAAATTGCTTATACATTCAGCATACATTCAAAATACACTTTGAAGCAAAACACTGGAACAACTGATACAACATTTCACAAACCAGCCAGGATTCACGAAAAGTCTCTAAACTTTACCATTAGCTGTATAAGCTACCTACTAACATACAGTAGGTTCAGAGAAAACTTACAGTAAGGGTGATCAAGCCTTAGGCCTTTAGAATAGCATGAGGAGTGACTGGGACTTTCTATCGACTAAACGTGCTAAATCTTTAAAACCAAAAAGTTTTTGTGCCATGGACTCTATGAGTCGGTTGACTTTCTTTCTGACCCTTCCTGCCCGTGTCCTAACCACTTGCCCAGTATCTACTGATGAATGAACATCTGTGTCTAGGTTGTGTCTTGAATGCACTTTGGTTTCAGGAAGTGGGTCTAGTGGTCGAATTACTGTGTCACTGTCTGTGTCACCAGAACGTAACTGGGTGCTCTGAAAGCACATCTGTCATGAGCGGTGAGTTCGTGTAAGGTTCTGCTACTAAACTGTCCGAGTCATTGTCTCTGTTAGGATGGGTCTTGTCTTCCCCTTTCACGCCTGGAAGGATGCCTCCCACGGATGACGAATGGCATGATGACTGAAATAGTGGGATCGAGCTCCTCACTTTGCTGGAGTTCCTGTAGCGTGAACACAAGGAGGTTGTCTTGTCCTGGTGGCAGCAGATCTTGAACTGACTGAATCAACTCCACAGCTCTAGTCTCAACAGCAGTATCCCACTGGTCATGGACATCCAGAACAGCTTTTACAGTAACAAAATCACAGTGACACTGAAGAGGGTGGGATGGGGACTTGACACCGCCGTTAGCTGTTCTTTGTACTTTGTGACACTGGATCTTCAGTCGAAATGTGTCCTGGATGCCATCTTGAGTCATGCCCTCAGCTTCAGCAAGTAGGTGGTGGTACTGCTCTGTGATAAGTCTGTGGCTGTTTCTGCAAAAGGATCCCTGCTGAGAGCATCAGCCACTATGTTCTTGCTGCCAGGGATGTGCCTCAGGTCGAAGGTGTAAGGGGCAAGGTGGGACACCCATCGCTGTTCACATGCATCTACTTTAGTTTTGTCATGATATAGGTGAGAGGGGTTATTGTCAGTCCATCCTGTGAATGGATAACCTCTTAACCATTGACTACCCTGCTCACACACACTCCACTTCAAGGCTAAAAATTAAAGCCTGTGGGCTGGATATTTTTTGTGGGAGCTGCTCAATGTCTTACTCGCAAAAGCGATGGGGTGTGCTTTCTCTTCACCAGCTGGGACTTTTGGGATAAAACAGCTCCGAGCCCATCTAGCGAGGCATCAATAGACAAAACAAGTGGCAGTAAAAAATCTGTGTGCGAGACGACAACACAATTTAAGAGACTCTCTTTCAATTTATGTAGGGCCACATCACATTCATCATCCTTTGGATTCATCTGTCCAATCAAAAGGTTAGAGCTTCCTTGTTCTGACCCTACCTCGTTTCTTCTGTCCAGCAGTAAGGGAAAATAACGGTTTGGAAATTGAGGAGCAATTGGGGATAAAGTGCTGAAAGATTTTATCCTCTTCACTGACGGCATGCAGCCATCCTCCTCCATGAGATGTGTTTTTGAGATTTTGGTTATGACCTCGACTTTTACTGGGTCTACTGCAACTCCCCTGCCATCTAGCTATTATGTGACCCAAAAACTTGACTGAGGACCTCATTAAATGACATTTCTTTGGGCTTAGTTTGAGGTTGTTCAGTCTTAGTTGGTGGAAGACAGTCTCTAGCCTCGCCATTGCCTCCTCTTCAGTTGCAGCAAACACAAGCAAGTCGTCAAGATAGCACAACAAACATGAAATTCACGTCTCCTAAAATGCTCATCATAGATAGACTGCCACTGGAGACAAGACACCAATAGTCACTGCTCGCTTTCAACTGATGCATAAGGAACCTAACGACGTTAGTGCCTATGATCAAATCTTCACGTTGGCCAGGTACTACAAGTACGGGTACAATGCCAGTCTCTCCCTACAGTTTCATCTCGACCTCATACATGCATTTAGGCTTGGTTAAAGTCCCTCCGCATTCCATGAGCACAACCTCCTGAGTTAAGAGGAGACAACATTTTCACCCAACATCTTCAACTCTGCTTGCTCACTGAGGGTGCATGCCATGGAATCAATCATCCCTTGAAATGTGTTCATGCTAACAGAATTGTAAAACAGTTCATCATAAGTGCCCAGTTTCTGTGTGTTCTGAACTATTACTTGGGCGCCAGCTGGTGCTGCTGCACATGCTTTTATATAGCGCTGTTCGTCATCACCACTGTATCTTCTTCACCCGCACATCCCTCATTAAATGCGGGCCAGCTAGTTTAAAGGCTCAGCATTTTGTGGCAAGGGGACACTTTGAGCTTTGTTAGTATGACAGTTGGGACAGTCCTTAATGTGATTTGGCTCAAAGCATGCCAAACATAAGCGCTTCTACCAGCAGTGTGCAAGGGTAGAATGCTCTGTGGCCTGACAACCCTGCAGGATCTGTGCAGAAAGTGTTCATGTGAGACAGGTTTGTGTGCAGCATGGCTCTTCTGTGAGAGTGCATTTTCAAATAGGCTGACTAACTGTTTAAGGCAGGTATCATTACAAGCGGCTTTGGAGTTACACTACTCCCACTTTGCACTGGGGACTCTCCTGGATGGAAGTTTTCCTCTGAGTCATCAGGTTCTGGAGTCTGAATGTGGATTACCATTGGCTTAAGGCGCTTTGATTTGGAGAGCATCTTTTCTTTCATTTCAATCTGCTCTTGGACCTCACTAGCAGTCCATTTATCTGGGGCCTTAAATCTGAAAATGGCGGCAAACGTGGGATCTGGGCAGTATTTAACAAACATCATGGCCACCTCCTGACATGGGTCCTCCATGTGTCATCCTAATCTTTTCAGTCCCTCCTCTGCTTCATCAACTGCCTTACTGAGCCGAAGCCAGTAGTCAATGAGGGCCTCTCCTGTCACTGGGACTGTGCTGTAGAAATAAGCCATAGGCATGCAAGAATAAGTCACCTCGCTGAAATGCTGTCTGAGGATGTCGTAGATGATTTTTGGATTTTCTTGAGTCTTCATCTACGAACTGCTTCTCAAAGTTATTCTCACTGCATCTTTAGCCTTGCCCATGAGCTCAGACATTATTTCTGGGTACTGTTCATGCAGGGGTGTGGCTCGTTTCCTGAAGTACACTTGCATCAGCTCCTCCCATTCACAAACTGTGTTCTTGTCAGACCCATCTCCTCTGAAGACTGGGGGCTCTTTGACATCTGACTGAAGGACTAGCTTTGCACCGGTCAAGTTGAGGTAAGTCGATCACTGGAAGTCTGGCCTACACTGCTTTGAGTCAGGGAAGTCTGAAGATGTGGCAGCCTGGCTGGGACTGGCTATAGCTTGACCCATTATATTTGTAGCACAAAAAGCTGGTGAACCAACATCAAATGTGCCCCTAGCGGGTGTACAAAGTGATTTGTAAATTGATTTTCCCCTTCCAAAAGCAAAACTGTCAGGTGAATTTTTGTCTGCATCCATATTTTCATGAATATTTGCCATTTTAAACAAAATCACCTTCAAAACATAACATGTGAAACAGCTGTTGAATAGTTTTTCCCCTACTTAACACTTCTATCCATCAACAAAATAAACATTACAACCAATGTGTAGCAACCTCATGGTGACCAAGATGGCATTGATCCACAGCTCCAGGAGAAATGATGAACCAGCCTGAACCAGCGTGGATCCTGGTCACGGTACCACTGCAGCCAGTCTGTGCTGACACTGGCTAAAGATAGATTCTGCGTTGTGTTATTTGATGTTTGTGAGTGACGAGGAGACAGCTGAAATTCTCTTGCCAGCAAGAGAGGGTGTTTGTTTATTCTCAGTGCACAACATACTGTATAAAATATAAAGCAAATTGAATACGTTTCATGCACACGTCTCCTCTCCTCAGCAGTCCAGAAGGCAACTGAAGCATTTTAAACAAAATATACTAAAAGAGGGAGCCGATATACAGTACCTGTGCACAACATATAAAATACACAGCAACTTGAATACGTTTCATGCACACGTCTCCTAAAAAAAAGAAAACCACCTGAAAAACGAACTCCCCAAAAATAGCTTTATTAACAGCACTATCTTTCGTGAGTTGTGTTGAAATGCTGCACATAATACAGAGAGCACACACTGGCATGTCTCGTATATTCATATTAACATATTAAAACACTGTTGCCACAAGACTGACATGCCTCTCCTCAGCAGTCCAGAAGGCGACTGAAGCCAGAACGACAGGAAATTATATCACAGCGATGTCAAAGTTCACACAACAAAAAGGAACGCAAATAAAATAAAGACTGCCCATAAAAAGGTGCATATAACAACAAATACAAATGTGAGAAATGAAAAATGAATTATTGGTGAAATTAAATTAACTGAATTAACACATTGGTTATAACTACACATATTTAGGAGTATTGTTACTTTAGAACAATTTTACTGAAGAAAAACATATGTGATGTGGTATCGGTTGATATCGGAAACGGAAATTGAGAGTTGGACAATATCAGCATATCGGTTATCGTCAACAAAGCCAATATCGGACATCCCTAATAGAAACACAATAAACTGCCTCCTCTTTTAACCAGGCTTCGTGAAGATTAAGAAACATTTGTGTTTGAGATCTTGCTGTGTAAAACAGGACGAGCTCCAACCTACATGCGTGATTCATTTGCACTGAGCTCCACATCATGGCTTGTGACTGCCTTTGAGCGGCAACCACTGCTGCTCAGTGAGAACACAAAATGCCAAACAATACATGCTTTCACCATAAGAAGAAAACTCCCCAACGACACCAGAAAAAATCGCTACATTTGTCGATAGTTGCTTTTGAGAAAATATGTCCTCAAGGGGGGTTGGAATGTCACCAGATCTAGCAACAAAATCACCAAGTTGGCAACAGTGGTTGTTGTTCCTTGCTCGCTGTCTGTGACTACAGAGTGGCTACAGACTTGCATATGACCTGTGGCTAGTCTGCACTTGATGTTTACTTGTTGTTCTTTGTTGACCTGATAAGGAATAACATAGAATGTTCATTATTTATTGAAGTGCAGTTTTGTTTACTGAGACTTGATACTCCATTTTATTTATTGTTTTTATTGTTGTGTGTGCTTTTTATTGGAGTGGGGTTTTTTTTGTAAGAGAGACAGGGGCTGTTTTTTTTTATTGTTTTTGCTTATGATTTTTTATTTAAGTGCAACTTTTACTAAACAAGACTGAGAGTCCATTTTGGAGTTTTAGAGTTACTGATAAAGCTGACAAAATTATCATCGCTTCATTATCATGAAGTACTGTGCCGTAAAAATAGCACTGTGTCACATAGGTTAGGTTTTAATGGAGCATGCGCGCTCCCGCGACCTGCATGCCGATTGCCGATTGCCGATTGCCGATTGCGTGCATGCAAAACTCAGCACAACACCGTCTGCGTCTGTGACGGTGTTGCCTTCGCCAGTTTATCACGGCAAATTGGGTCTTTTGGAAAGGTGAACAACCTTACTCCTTCTGCTCGAGTGTTTGAGCAAAAGCCTGCCTCACAATACTCAGCCGTTATATCAAAAAATATGCATAACAACAACGAGCCGCCACAACACAGAAGCAATGTAGGGGGCGTCCCGGAGCTGACGTCACTTCCGCAGAAAAACTAACTTAGTGACAAAACCTTAACAAAAGTCAACATTCGAGCACATATCTACCATAGGAAATATGCCTTACAGTGTAATTTTTCACAGAGAAAATAAGATGTGTTTTGTGTTATGAGCACTTGATTTTATTTAAAAGCTCTTGACATTCCAATCACAATGTTAAATACTCTTGAGAAATTAAAGTTTATTGCTTTTAATACGATGTGCTCGCATTATTATACAATATAATTAATGAAAAAATTGTTTCAAAAAATGTTGTCAATAATATCCAGCAAAATTTTTTGTGACAGGCCTACACACAAGTAGTGTTTTGAAGACAAGCCATAAGTATTATAATGATAACAAGAGAGCAAGATTGTTAAGTAACAATCTTGTATGCACCTCATGAACGTGATAGCCACTTGTAGCTCGCCAGTGGGACAACAACGAGCTAGCTCGCTGCCGCCAGAGAGGAAGTGACAGCCAGGAAAAAAAACAAAGACGCCAGAAAGTTGAATAAGATTGAAACGTGAGCAATCACACACGCTGGCATAGATAGGCTTAGCCTGTGACAAGCTGTCGTCAATTGACTCCATATTTTACGGACTAGGTTCCATTCTCGCGATAATAAGGAACAAAGTAAACGTCAACACAAGACGAGCCCGCGAGTTTGAGACCCCTGATGTAAGGGATAGACAATAAATGCTGGCTAAAGATGAAGACAGGACATTTTCATTCTCCTCAAATGAGGCTGAACATGCAGCCAAGGAGACCCCTGTTGGCTTGGAGGCACTATCGCCTGGTTTGCCTACAGCAGGGGTGCCCACTACATCGATCGCGAGCTACCGGTATGTCGTCAAGGTAGTTTGAGTCGATCACGTAAATGTCATTTTGTAGATATCATATGACATCAGTCAGTTGACATTAACCTCCCCTCCAGATTCCTTCGTTCTCCCCTGTGGTGTTTCAACCTACACATGGAGATGCAACTTTCATATTTATTATTCTGAATACGGATAAACTAACTCAGCGGTAAGATGCTTATATCTATAACAAAAGTTATCTGTTTAGTGTAACGGCTAGTTATGTAGAAAAAAAGTCAATTGTTTGATGGCTTTACTTCACATCATGAGCTCCACTACAGAAATCAGTGTTTTCTACACGTCTGCTTCTTAAACTATTATTTCATGATGAAATGGAAAATGTGCCCATTGGTGAAACCTTGGGCCGCACGGTGGTCTAGTGGTTAGCATGTTGACCAACACAGTAACAGTCTGGAGATCGGGAAGGGTTCGATTCTCCCTTGGGCATTTCTGTGTGGAGTTTGCATGTTCTTCCCGTGCGTGCGTGGGTTTTCTCCGGTTTCCTCCCACATCCAAAAACATGCCTGTTAGGTTAATTGGTGACTCTAAATTGTCCATAGGTATGAATGTGAGTGTGAATGGTTGTTTGTGTTGTTTGTTTGCGATTGGCTGGCGACCAGTCCAGGGTGTACCCCGCCTGTCGCCCGAAGTCAGCTCCAGCATGCCCCCGCGACCCTAATGAGGAGAAGTGGTATAGAAAATGGATGGATGGATGCTGAAACCTACCTCAGCTGCATTGTCTTTTGCATAACCATTTTAAATTCTTGTATATGGGTAATGTTTGATAGCAAATGCTAACTGGATGTAATACATGAACTGTGTCTCCTAATGAATGTTACTTAGCTATTTGACATATAACCAGTACTCAGGTTATGTTCACAACTATTGAGGAATTATGTGTAATTATCTTTATTGCCATATTGAATATAATTATGATGTCAACGACTTTGATTCCCTGTAAACTTAAAAAATGTGAATGTGAAATACTAATCATTAATATTTACGAAAGTATTGCAAAGTTTACCAGTTAGATTTTATAGATGTTATATGTTTTGTAGAAAGAGGTAGATCATTTTGACTTGTACTTGCATGCTGAAAAAGTGCGTGCACCTCTGAGAGACATGTATAATATCTACTGATATGTTTTTTATAAATGTGGTAAATATATATATTTTCGATATTTATAGTAGGATGTAAATCTTTGGGACTCGGTCATTTTAAAAGTAGCTCGCAGGCTAAAAAGGTATGAGCACATCTGGCCTATAGCAAGAAACGACCCTACCTCCAATCATTC
The DNA here is from genome assembly GCF_027744805.1 of Dunckerocampus dactyliophorus. Lineage (NCBI taxonomy): Eukaryota > Metazoa > Chordata > Actinopteri > Syngnathiformes > Syngnathidae > Dunckerocampus > Dunckerocampus dactyliophorus. The sequence continues at coordinate 16,197,117 of NC_072819.1, read as the reverse complement.
ATCACTGAAGTTGTATCCTTGGGCATAGGATACAGTAAATGACAATCGCCCCAAAATGTCCACATGTCACAATGTGAAAAATGTTTGTGATGTGGTTTTTGTACAGGGAGGTACACTTATGACACTTAACATGGAAAAAATTACAGCGTCATGGAAACATGGTGAGAACATGTAAAAATGGAGAAAGGTGATCCTTTTTTTGTCCTCTCTTTGAACATTTTTAACTGTTGAGACATGGACGTTTTCAATCAGCGAGACTCACCGTTCTGCTGAAGCTTTTACTCATGTGTGAGCGACAAGCAAAGAATGACAGGCAAGGTGAAATGTCCACATACTTGACTTGGACATGCTCTACACGTGTAGTCAGCGCTCCTGTCTCAACAAGCCTCTGGACAGGATGTGTACCACGGGATGTCTCATCAGCTGGAGACTTTGATTTCTTGTGTTTATTTTGCTCAAATGTGTTTTGGAACTATTATGGTGGAGTCTATCATTAACGCTTCATGTCTTTTGTGCCATTCAGTTTTTCATTATTATGTAGCGGTATAGAGTGAATATAGGTGGAATACAAGTGGATATTTATTTTGAAAACCTTTTAGAATTGTCATCTGTCATCTGTACCCAAAAACAGCAACACATTTGTTCACTGGGACCAAAAATGTCCAATTACAATCTATTGAAAATGCCATTTTAAAGCCAACATTTTCCTTAACATGAGCTAATATAATACTTTATGTTAACATTTCAATTTGGACTACTGTCGTTCAATTTTTTATTTGTATATTTATCTACGAATTCCGCCACTTTTTCCCATTCAAAGCATGTAGCAAAATTTCACACCTTTAACTGTTTTTTGCAAGGGTGCCATTGCTACTGAAATGCTAGGTGTGTGTCAGTATTGATGTTTAATAGTGGTGTGTATTTTTTTAAAAAAGTGTGTTTGTGCATTTTTACTCGAAAACACTGGGGTTATGTAAACTTACTGCCTTTGAAAGGGTTAAAACCCTCAAATATAAGGGGACTTTGTTTGAGTCACAGATTCCTGAGCGAGGATTCACAAGGTAACATCTGGTTCTTGGGGGCGGAGGGAGGCTCTCATCACCTACCTGGACACAACCCAAAAGTCCTGTCTATCCCGCTGTGTTCCACCTGGCCAGAAAGTAATCTGTTTTTTAAGCTGTTTGAAAAGAAATTTTGTATATTTTAGGATCTCTTCCAGAACTTGACAAAGACACATTCCAATAACTTGTGCTTAATTCTTAGAACTGATCTCGGAATCTGCAGTTGTTTAGAAATAGCTCAGTGGCTAGATCCTCACTCATTTCCTTGAACGTTCCCTATTTTTCTATTATTATTAGTCCAGTGAGTACTGTCAAAGAAACTTCAGCCTGCAGTCAATGGTGATCACTAATAAGTTAGTAAGGCTTGGCTGTGTCAAATTAAAAGACATTCTAAAACCTTCAGCACCACTTACTATGATATAAGTGACTGTATGTCCATCCATCCATCTTCTACCGCTTATCCGAGATCGGGTCGCGGGGGCAGCAGCCTAAGCAGGGAGGCCCAGATTTTCCTCTCCCCGGCCACTTCGTCCAGCTCCTCCTGGCGGACCCCGGATCCAGTTGGGATCCAGTTGGGATCCTCCTCGAGGCCTTCTACCGATCGGACTTGCCCTGAACACCTCCCCATCCGGGAGGCTATTATCTTTGAGCCTGTGTGTCAGATTTTGACCCTGTGTGGATTAGGCGTTCAAATTTGAACATTGAATTCTTATTTTAACTGAAAATGTATGTGAAATCCCTGGTGTAATCGGACAGTCTTTTTCTTTTCATGACAGAGGGCTTGGGGTCAATTCCCAGACGGTTGCATCATTAGGGTATCAGGCATATAAATTATGCCAAAAACATTCATGTGGTGATCCCTGATCGGAAAAAGCTGACAGTGAGAAAAAAAAATAGACACAATTAGAAAAAAGCATCCCTGGTTGTGTAATTGTACAGGCAAGGCACTTTAGATTTCTGGCCAGGGTTGCATCAGGAAGGGAATCTGCCTTAAAAACTAAACCCTGAATTATACTCCAGCACCACACAGCCAGCATAAAACAACGCCACCTGGCTCCTCCCCCTCCAAATCCTATGGCGGAGCTTGACATGCATCTTCCAAAAAATAACTTCTTTGCGTCAATGGCGACGCAGACCGCAGAGCTGCAATTGATCTGTCATGTTCTGTTACTTATGTTCTGGGTTTTTGCTGTGGTTGCTTCTATGTGCTTGTTTGTGCCATGATTGGTTCATACTTTATGTCTCGCCTTCTACTCTTCTGTTTCCTCCAACCACTCTCTCCTCGCTCTCTTGTCTAGTCCAGGTGTGCCTTGTTTAATTAGTCTGTGTATTTAGTTCCCAGTATTCTAGCTTGTCTTTGAGGGTATTCTGCGAGTTTAGTGGGTTGGTGACCTCTGTGGAAAGCCGGACCTGCCTGTTCAGCAAAGGTTGCTTTCTTTTAAGGCAGCTGTGTCACCATAGCAACTTAGGCTAAACTCATAACCTGGTTGCGACCAAGTTATGTCCAGGCCTTCAGCTTAATGTCGGCTATGAAAGTGCCACCGTTTCACTGTTTAACTCATTTGGAGATGCCGTCACCATTTCTTGAGAACCTACAAGGTCCCCGACGGGACGTGGGAAAAAAAAGAGCATTGATTCGAGATAGATTTTACACTAGATATGCCCACTTTTAGAGGAGAGCAGCAGGAAAAAAATGCAATATGAAATATTACTACTCTACTTAGGCCAATATTAGCAGAGGTAAATGTCACAGGAGTACTTAGCTCGTTACTCTTCTTATATTACAATATTTGCTGGAGGTATAAACACTCTGATGCATCAATCAACTGAAATAAACCACTTGTTTTATTATGACAAGGAAAAAATGTACAAGAAAAAAATGAAAAAGGTTGCCACAAAAGAGCTGCACGGTGGCCTAGTGGTTAGCATGTTGGCCACACAGGGCAGACCTTGGTTCGAATCCGCTTGGGCATCTCTGTATGGAGTTTGCATGTTCTCCCCGTGCCTGCATGGGTTTTCTCCGGGTACTCCGGTCTGGCCACCACAAGCTCGTGTCCCAACTCTGCAGTTTTCCAAGGCGCTCTCCTGCTCTCCTTCACACCTGCAGTGGCAGCACACGATAACCAAACTCCAGCCTTTCCTTGGTCAAGCACCCAAGGGGTCCCAACAGTTTGGCTGGGCTTGACGTCCCGGTCGTCCCCCGCGGGGGCCCAGACGACTCAGCTGGGCTTGCTGTCTCCCTGACTTCTCCAGAAGGTTCCTCCTGTTTCTGTTTGGACAGGCTTCTGTTTCCTCCACTTTTCTCAAACATGAAACTTTTCCCCTACACTCCAGACGGGCTTGTGTTCAGCTGAGTCAGTACAGCTTGTCAAATGACGATGATGATGATGGCACAAAGTGGTACAATGACGCAGGGCTGTGCAATTAGCTAATGCAACCATTTTAGGGTCAAACAAAGTATGCAAAGGAGTGTAGTCATGATGATGGTGCACTTTTTTTTGGTCCCACTGCTTAGTTAATCTCTGGCACTCTCTCAAGGGCAGTTACAAGGACATGCACTGACTGTCAATGTCTTGGCGTTTGCATCCTCTGCTGATACGTATGGAAAAAGATCAAACATTATTGCTAATCCATGAATGTGAAGACCACTTAAAATTAATGTGGATCCTTCTTGAGACTTCATTTTCTGTACATAAAGAAGTATTTAATCAGGGTGCAGTAAACTATAAACTTCTGCTCATGAACCACTGCACACAAAAAGGTGAATATTTGTCTAAAAACATGCGCCCCTTCCATGCTGTCTGTACTGTTATTTTTCTGACAAATAGTGGCAAATGGTGGCACTGTTATTAAACCCCAAATTTTGACCGCATTGACTTGAAATTTCTCACACAGCTCAATATGCTCACAAAGCAAACAGTAACTTTGGAGTGTTTGTTGCCAATTCACCATGAAATTTGGTGCACACTTTTAGGGGAGCGTCAGAAAATTTCAAACCTTTACACTAAAGCATCATCGTAAGTAGTTCGGAATCAATATTTATCTAATAACATGACAAAAACCTAATAAAATGTAAATAAAATACATCATGCTCACCAGAGATGCAGATTATTTATAGAAAAACCAACCCTCCTTTCCAGATGGCTACAGACGGTTTGTTAAACAGTTTTGCTCTGATCAGCCATGTCCTCTGACAGAAAAAGGCTGACATTATTGTGTGCTAGCTACAGTACATGGTCCTCTGAGGCGAATCTGAAGTCTAATTGGTAAAAGAAACAGCCCCACCCATTGCTAATATAGTTTAAGATTCTGATTCTGAAGTTGGTAAGACATGAAAGCTGAACAAAAAAAAAAAATCCCTCACGTACTGGAAGCAGTACAGCCAAGAGACACTCTATGAAGTGAAGATAATAGACTGTTTAGGATAAGTAATACGATGTCAGCTAGAATTTACCGCAAATTCAGGTGTGTAAGCCACACCGGTGTACGGTATAAGCACTAAATTTAGGTCCCTTTGCAATCCCTCTCATCTTAGGGTCCACCTGTCATGTGCTCCAGCAAAGACGCACCAACATTGTTGGATCATTTTCTGGATAGTTACAAGGTTGGGTCATAGCATCTGTACACTCCAACATGGTAGGTGCAGTAATGCGTCTTACTGTAAAGCCTGCAAGAAGAAAACGCAGCACCACCATGTAGACATGTCCGCGGGGTACCGTGGTGAAATTAGCGCCCGGACTGCTGTGTCATGGTTTAGGGAGCTCGCACTGGAAGGGTTGATAATAGGCACCTTACAAATACTACTAAACATGTCGAAACGGCGGCGAAAAACCTTGGAAACTCCTCTGTTACGGCGCGTGAATGGAAGCTAGCGAGGTTCGCTTAGTTTAGCTTGTGCAGCCGTGCGTGCGCGTGTGCGTGACTCAGGCTGGATGAGTATATTTTTACTGTGTTGTGTTTTACTGCTTTAATGTAAGGACCAGTTTACATTTCTCTGTGACGACGTGCAGGTTCTGAGTGAAAAAAGATGAGAGGCACGTTTATTCTTGCACCCAGCACGTATCAACCGTCATTTGCCATTCTCAACACACACACAACACATTCTGGTCTTCAAAATAAGAGCACTCTTTGTCACATTCATCTAATTGTGTAAACAAAATAAGGGTGTCATTAAAATATCTTACATTAATAACGCGATTGGAATTACATCTGTGACATCTGTGTCGCTAACCCAAATAGCACATACTCTATTCTGGTAAAATAAGCGGAACAGGTAAAAAAAAAAAAGAATTCTAAAAAATTTAAACGGAAAAAACGGAATTTGGGAAAAAATTAAACGGATTTCATAGGGCCCTAAGAGAGTTTGTTAAAAAAAAATCTTACTCTAAATCACACCACAAATAGATCTATAACCATGTCAAATGATTAGTCCTACCCTAAAAGTATTTTGCATTTTATTGGATATTTTAGATTAGGGACCTGGTTTGTTACAAAAGCCAAACAATATTGTTGGCCATGCTGTGTAATCCCACAAATTCATGTTTGTAACAAAAGCTTATTATTATTTAAAAAACTAACAAACAAAAAAAAAGATCGGTACCGGATCGGATCGGCAAGACTATAAAAAAAAAAATCGTATCGGAAGCCAAAGAATGTGGGTTGGGACATCCCTACTGACAAGACATTTTTGAATCCTTTAAATCAACTTTCTGGATGAAAGAGAAAACTAAAAAAAAGAAAAAGAAATGGGATAGGCCACATGAGGAATTGAATTATGTCACATTCCAGTTCAATGCACAGGGATAAAACCAGGTGTGAATCGCGCTATCGTGTTTAGACTTGACACCACAGAGCAGAGGGCCATCTGGCAAACTGTCAGACAGCTAAACAACGCGTGTTTGCTGCAACTCCTTCCAGTGCAACTGTTTGTTAGGAACGTGTTGCTGCCACTGTGGCAAACACAACACCTGCCGACACTTTCTGTCTTTTTTTTGCAATATGAGGAGCATTGTGGAGAAAGCGTTGCTGAAAATACAGAACAACTTCAGCAGGTGTGCTCCATTATTTATGTTTCACTATGAGAGATTGCAAAGCTCAGAGAGTTTTCTGGCATGGCCCTGCACAGTGATTCCCTGACATCCCATGATGCAGCGTTGTACTACAGTGCAGCTGCTTCTCAGCAACAAGCCTTCCACTGGGATTTGCATACAGTTTGGCTGTTTGTTTCGCATCTTGAATTACATCTCTGTCTGCCCCGTGACACTCACAAGAACACAAATAAATGCTCTAACAGTAATGGGAACCTAAACATAAGCCATTAACTTTGAAGTGCTCACGACACCAAAAAAAGTTTGAAAAAACAAAAACAAAATGAAAGCCCCCACTTAACAAAACATTTTTGCCATACTGCTGTCATAGCTAAATACACAACTATGAAATAGGAGTGAAATGAAGTGGTGATTTTGACACGCCCCCCCAGGGAGTTGTCTGAACCGACGCCATCTTGGTTGTGACGTCACTGCCAGACTACGTTCCGGGAACCAGATTCAAACACATGCAGCCATGAACTCACAGCAAAGCCAAGTAAGTGACATATTCACTACAATAACACATTGATAACATTCACTGACATTGTGTTGTGATAACTATGATATCACACACACAAAAAATGGCCACAAGTGTGTTTTTTTCACTGTCAGTATGTGACACAGACAGCTGCAAAATAAAAGACCAGTGAGCCCTGGAATGAAACCCCGTAAGATTATTGTAAGATTCATAGAATAAATCTACTAAAAAAAAAGATATTTACTTACTGACACTCACAGATCGACTCCAAAATGGGCTAGAAAGACGAGTGCCAGCAATCCATGTTTTGCAAGCAATGCACGTCTAGAATACTTATGGGTACACTTACTGTATACTTATGGGTGAAATATATAACAAACAACATTCACCAAGAACTGGAGCATAACGCCAGCCAATGCATTATGGGGAAATTTGTTGATACAGATTTGAACTTCTTTGTAACACATTGTTATATTGCTTTATCATTTTCTGGCAAAGGGAACATGTTGAATAGGAAATGCACAAATGTATTAGCAATTGATGTAAAATGTTGAATAAACTCTGCTTTTTTTGGACATGTTGAATTGCGAATTGTCATCGGTGATGTATGCCGAAGTAAAACGTACAAATGTTCAAATAAATCAAACCACTACCAAGTCATATATTGTTCAATATTTAAAAAAAATAGCATTTCACATTATATCCTGCCATCCTGTGTTACTTTTTATATCAAAAGTCACTTTTCTTTACCCTAGAAAGTTGTCTGTTTGTGCTTACTCAGCTGTCAGTGTGAGGTTTAGGAACAAATTTCTACAAATATCTTCTCCGGCAACCGTGCTGGAGTAAGCCTGTCATTTTCCCAAGAATAGACGGTAGTTAAAATTATAGCTTTTAAGGACTAGAAATTGACGCACTGTCTGTTCTCAAGTGGGAGTATAGCCATGTGTTAGCATTTATACATGGTAAGGTTTGTGATATAAGCAGGGATCTTTAATGATATACGACACGTATACGACACGTGTAGCCTGGACCTGTGCAGCATTCCAATTTTGTTTTATTGTGGCTATTTAACCATACATTGCGCAGTGAAGTTTAGGTAAAGATTAACATAGCATAGCTCTTATTAACAAGTCTATTGCACAGCATAGCAGCAGCAGAACCAATGTTCTAACAGAGTAAGGAGCAAACTGCTCAGCCAGTATAAATGCTGCTGATGAGTTCAATGTAAAAAAACAATACCGCAAGTGTCACATCAACAACTGAGTAGTCTTACAGACATTTTAAAGCCCATGCAAAGCTGCTGGATGCTGACCATAAATTATACTTAAAATGCAGCGACTGCCATCTTGTGAAGTTTATAAAAAAAACTACAACATGGGGTTGCCTACAGCCACAGTTATGAATGCCAATGTATATTTTTTTATTTAACAAGCACTAATAGAGACCCTGGCATTTTGTAGACCACTCACTCGCCAACTTAGGAGTTATCCGAATAGATGTGGTATGCACTTCTCGGTTTGAACATCACTCCCTCACTCTATCTCGGTTTTTAAAAATGAATGAATTCATAAATGATTGTAGTTTCGTGGATGACTATGGCCAATTATTAATCAAAAAGTATTGAAAGATAAGTCATACGTAGTATTCTGGTCACTAGGCATCAGTAATGTTACATTGATGAGACATGACATGATCTTAATACTGCATGGAGTCAACCACGGCATATCCCATATGACAAAGTCAAATAAAGTTCTCTTCCTATTCTGTGTGGAAGTGGTCAGTTTTTGGCTACTTACATTGTCTTTCTTCCCCACTACATTTGAAACCCTTTCTTAAATTTAGAATAAATAAATTGCAGGCTAACTAGTTAACTCGGTAGTATGCTGTGCTTAAAGTACTCATGACACCAAAAAAAGTTTGAAAAAAAGCAATAACAAAATGAATAAAACATTTCAGTCCTACTGCTGTCATAAATAAATAAAATAAAGTAAATAAACAATGGTGAAATAGGAGTGAAATGAAGTGGTGACTTTTACACACTCTCAGCGAGTTTTCTGAACCGACGCCATCTTGGTGTGACGTCACTGCCAGACTACATTATGGGAACCAGATTCAAACACATGCAGCCATGAACTCACAGCAAAGCCAAAAAAGTGACATGTGTAACGATTTGCAGCACGGCTGTCGAATGCTTGACCCCCGGTATGCAGAGAAATAGGCAGCTTGAAAATAAAAGTGTTTTGATAGCGCGAGCAGGAGCAGGTACTCACGGTTGTGCAGAGAATGAACAACAAAAAGCGACAGCAAAAAAGGCTCTGCGAAAACACAACAGGTAGATCTGGAGAGGAGCAACGGGCAGGAAAAAAACGTTCAGGTGACAGCATGGGTGAGGATAACAAAGGCAATTAACCAGCGTCGTCCCTGTGACAACGCTGGGCTTATAAACCCAACTAATTGGAATTTCACACAGCCACGCACCGTTCCACTGGGGTGAAGCGGATGCATACTAAACCCGGTAAAAAGTACACCCCACAAAATAAAAGCACCAGACAGGAAGTCACTCTTCCTGTCCTGTGGAGCATGACAAAATATTCGCAACAATAACGCAATAATAACATTCACTGATATTGTGTTGTGACAACTATGATATAACAAACACAAAAATGGAAACAAATATGTTTTTTAGACTGGAAATGGAAAATAAAAGACCCTGGAATGAAACCCCATAGTATTATTCTAAGATATTTACTTACTGAAACTGAAAGATCGACTGCAAGACGGGCTAGAAAAACTAGTGACTGCAAGTAATTCAGGTCTCGGACACTTACGGGTGACACCGGCAACCAGATGAATAGAAGCACAGCCCTGAAAGCACCAAAGAAAGTGACATATTCACAACAGAAGCACGTAACGGCTAGGTTCTGGAATTAGCTTCCAAAAATTGCCATTGCTCTCGGCAACCTCCTGATGTAGTTTTTATGCTACAAGATGGCAGTAGCTGCATTTGAAGCGTCATGAGCGGTCAGCATCCAGCAACTTTATCTACCTCTGTATGCATTTGAAAATACTGTGACTTAGCTGTCATTGTGGAAGTGCCGTGCGTTACCGTACTGTTGTTTACAATAAAATCATCCACGTTATTAATGTTGGCTGAGTAGCTTGCACCTTACCCCGCTATTACAACATTGGTTCTGTTGCTGCTGTGTTGTGCAATATACTTGTTAAAGTATCATAATGGCGTCAGGTCAGCAAGAGATATGTTTTCTTTTGCACTTTATCATATTTATCCCCCCCAACCCCGACGCCCCACCACCACCACACACACGCGCGTTTTGTAGTTTAAAATTGAAATTGACCGTCTGTCCGACGGAGGGCGCCGCTGCACAGCCACTTTGTGAGGACGTGCCTGCGTGCTGCGTCCCTACAACCCCCCACACCAGAAAGACAAACACACTTGTGGCATCACCTCTTCAGATTGCATGCAAATCCAGTGTGTGTGTGTGTGCGTGTGTGTGTGTGTGTGAGAGAGAAAGAGAGAGAGAGAGAGAGACCGTGTGAGGAGGGGAAAAACGGCAAAGTGTCGCTGCATTCCTGCAGAGCGAGAGAGCGGGAGGGAGAGAGAGAGAGAGAGAGATTTCTTCTCCTTCCGCCTCCTTCCTTTTCTCTCCCATCCAGCACTTCCAGCCGGCGGCAGATTTTCAAGCCGGGCTGCAGATGCGCGAAGCTGGGCAGCGGGGTGGAAGAGACGACGCTCGAGAAGTTGTGGAGAAAGGCCAAAAATCAAATCCATTCAAAACACTTTGGAGTAACCGCACACTCCTGGTGGTAATATTTTAGATCAAATAGCGAGTTTTTTTTTAAATCAAGAAAAGTTAATTTAAGGTCATGAGTTCCCAGAGGAGGATCAGTGGAGCCGGCCGAGCAGCGTTGCTCCTGGCCGGGCTTCTCGCGGCTCTGTGGCGTCCTTGCGCGGCCACTTGTCCGGAGAAGGACCTTGAGGACCGGGAGGAAGAGGCCAACATAGTTTTGACGGGAACCGTGGATGAAATTATCAACATGGACCCGGTGCATAACACCTACTCTTGCAAAGTGAGTGTGTCTCCATGCGGTTTGTCATTTTTTGCACCTGCTGCATGCATGAAAACTACACAAAATGGAGTGCAAGAGACATTACAAAAAGACAGTTTTTTAAAACTTAGAAACTAAGTGAATCCCCTTGAACTGTTTCGCAGTACAAGGACACACACACTAGTGTGATAGGCTATATTGATGATTGCCATTAGCAATAAGTGAGGATTTATATAATACTGTAATCCTAAATATTCTGCAGCTGGAGCTTTAGGTGCATCTCAACCTCTGGATTTGTGAGAGATATTTGGAATTTTTTTTCATTTGCTGTTTTTTATTCATAGAAATCACACCATTGTAAGTTAATGTTAAGTCAAAGTCACTGCAGTTTGGACACAGAATGGGATGCTTGTCAGTTTTCGGTGAGTCGCTGTTAGTGTGGAAGGCATTTCATTGGTACACTATTCAGCTCATTCTTTCAAATTTTGGTGTTACCTATTCATACAAATCACAGCAGTGAAAGGGGCTGTTCACAACTGAAGAAGAAAAAAATAGTTCTTTTTTTACAATTATGAATTAAATTGAATAGAAATTGCCGTCCGGGCCAAATAAGATGACTGGCGTGTATGCCTGTCACTCACAGCTGTCTTGTACACATTTCTGTAACGCGCACAAACACGAAAGCAGTGATATTAATTGAAATGATGTTCTACTTGTCCTTTGCGTTAGATATGAAAAACACGAGAAGGATCTTCTGACTTCAACACCTTCAGCCCACCAGTGCTGAGCAAAGGCACCTGCTTACATATTCGAGCAGGAAATGGGCGGGCTATAATGCTCGCAGCACGTTTGAAATTTAGCGCCCTCTAGGCAGCCGCATAACTTTTCTTTGCGCTACAGAATCTCATTGAAATTTTGGCTGACTTAAAAAAAAACAAAAAACAAAACATAAAACATGCCCTGTTCCTGGTTCGTAGCTCTGGAAGGAACCATTCTTTTCCCCCTTTCTATGTCCATTCATTGTGAAACGTTTTGCACCGCAGTCGACTTGTGGTTGACCGCTCTATAATCTGTCAAAATAAACAGTCGTGTTTAGTCAGCTTGCTTTCCGTCACCAAGTGAATGAATGGAGAAGATTAGAGACAAGCAGCTAGCTAGCTCTTACCCTGGAGACATAAACCACAAGTGGCAACTGCTAAAATAAGAAAACTCCTCCAAAATCTTTGTTGAAGAAACAATATAACAATCAATAAATAAGTAAATATACTGTGAATAAAAATAAATAATATACACGGGCATGCTCATCAAGCTAGTCAGAGGTGGTATGATGTCCATGATGAGGGAGTTTTTTGTTGTTTTTTCAAGAAGTCATGAAAAGCCGCAACTTCAAAAGTGTTTGAGCGCCTTTTCTCTAAAAAGTGGAGCGAACAAGAGAGGGAGATGATACGTTTTTTTCATGTTTGTTGCTCATAAACAGGCTCTTGGGACATACATTATGCACTATGCGCAAAATTGATTAATTAAAAAAATGTATGTGTTCTGAACTCCTGTTTCTATCCCTGTGTTGCTACAAGCAGATTCATAGTTGGGAAGGTCTGCATGGATGTAGCTCAACCATGATTGATGTTGTGTTGTTCTCTTTAGACAGCAAACTAGTTGAGAATGAAGCAACAGCGCCTCTGCTGGTTACAACCATGTCATGCACTCCATTTTGTCTCAGTGGTCAATTCCACACAATCGATTGGCCATAAAATATGTTTGATAAAATCCTGATTCCAAATTGACTTGTTTTTGTCATCCTTTGGCTCCAAGGTCAGGGTGTGGCGGTACTTGAAAGGCAAGACCAGCATCAACCGCGAAATCCTGTTGGACGGCGGGAACAAGGTAATGATTGTTGGCTTTGGCAACCCGGGGGTCTGCGACAATCAGGTCGCCACGGGGGACACTCGCATATTCTTTCTCAACCCAGCCCCGGTGTCCATGGGGCTTGAGCACAAGAATGCACTGATGCTCAACTCGAGCCTGATGAGGATTACGCTGCGGAACCTGGAGGACGTGGAACACTGTGTTGAAGGTAAGATGGCAGTCTTCTTTTCCGCTAAAGCCATATTAGTGTGTTGTGTTGAGTTTTTTATGGACTGAAAAGACTGAGAGCAGTTGGTAATCACTTAATCTAACAAGGATTCCTTACAATGCTTAAATGACATAGCCTGAGGCTTCCAGACTTTCCCACAGTGCCATGAATCGAGGACACCTGAGTCTTTGATGCTATGGTGAAGCTCCAAACTCATATTGCCTTGAGGCGGGTGTGCCTGAAAAAACACCTTAAGAGTCGTCGGGCCTGAAGTGGTCAAAGGGTGATTCCTGACCTTTGCACTGGCACAGTTTCTCGCCTGTGTCATTAAGTCAGTGGTTACACTGCTTGCAGTGTAGTAGGGATCTGGATTTGGCTGCTTTTTACCACTGCTTAACTTTATATTAGCACTCAATGTCAATGTATTCATTTTTACCGTTTGCAGTTGTTCAAAGTTTGGAGTTTCTTTGAGTGTGGTGTACCTGTAGATCAATGGTCCCCAACCTTTTTTGACCCATGGACCGGCTTGTGTTTCCACAAATCTCCCGCGGACCGGGTTGGGGGGGTGGGAGGGGATGGGGGGGTTGGGGGGGGGGGTCGTACATCATAGCGATCTAATTGATCTTATTTATGATGTATTGTGTAAAACTAAGACATGAATAACATCAAATTAAAAGCACAAAATGAATGCCGACCCAACATCCACCGGGTCAAGTTCCAGCCAAGTTTTTCCAGAAAGATTATTACATGGCTGTTTGACGTGTGTGGTAAAAGGCAGTGTGCTAGCATGAATTAACTTGAGACAAATGTGCACATTAGCACTCAATAAGTCATCAAAACTTACCTTTATGCATTCCCACATAGTATCAGCATTTGACACCAAATATGAGGTGAAAGAAAAATGGTAAAAATACAGTAGTAGTCTATCTGTGCGGCATGAGATAAAGTTAGCGCACGCACAATGGACATGCGTCACAATGGACAAGTGAGACGGATGTAACAGAGAGAATCCGGCCAGTTTTCAAAATAAAACATAAAAAAGTGAAATAATGGAAATTATTTTTTCTTTCTGTGTGGCCCAGTACCAGATGACCCATGGCCCGGTACCGGGCCGCTGCCCCGGTGTGGGGGATCACTGGTGTAGATGGCTTTCTGTGCCATTTTTGCATTTCAGAGTTAAAGCGAGAGTTTGTTTGCGTTGTTAAGTCTGTCCTGCCTTGAACCTCCTGCACTGGTAACCCGTTCATTCATCCATCCTCTCACCCTGTCCATCTCATTGCTGCTTTGGAGAGGGCAGCATTTTGGCTCTGACTGGCTGGCTCGAATATCTCCTGTTTGTTTTGGCCCTTGTATTTGGGGATGGTCTCTTGAGACACATTTTCTTATGTCAACATTCAACTGAACGAATACTCATTTGGTAAAAGTTAAAGTGGCTTTGGCTTAATCAAGTTGATGGCTTTGTGTAAAACGTAATTATAAACACACCGTGGTGAAAAATTGGGATTTATTGCTAACTTCAACAATCATGAAAATTACTTATGAAATTACTACTATAAACTATAAATTACTTCTATAAACAGTCCTGTTTAGAGCGGCTAGTTTGGGGGTTTGTCCTGCCTCATGTCAATGAGCCACTGATCACTCATTGAGGTCGAATCGCTTTCACACCACCATCTAAATCATTGCAGAGTTTCTCCAAGGTGCATCTTGGACTGGTTGATTGAAGTTGATATCGTATGGTGATACCTGACCAAAGAAACACACTAACGGGTGCTAAAATGAAAGCACCCAAAAAAACTCATTTCCATCCAATATCATAACATCGCGAGATGATTGACAGCTTCACCAAATCTGTATAAATTGTCTCAGGCGCTGCCTTGGCAGTCATCCATCTAAGTGAATAGTCTTTTGGGTGTGTTTCAGTGCTTTTCAGCACAAAGATTTAAGTCCTATCCCCGTTGTATGCAACTAGTACCTTCAGAGGCTTGGGTGTTAGCAAGTGGGACAAGACTCTACCTGCCACCACACTCCATTGTATCCTCCTCTCTGCTTTTTCTCCTTTCATGACATGTTGGATAGATTCAGGAATGCCTGGCAGAGAGCTCGATGGGGAGACGCAGTCTCTTAAGAAAAGGGCTTTGTGCGAACTACTTGACACTGGGAGGTTGAGAGGAACAGACCCAGGCAAAACAGTGTCTGCATGTGAGGATGCAGATTCGTGATGTATTTTTTGTTTAATTACAGATCATACCCTTGTTCTTCTTGCATTTGTTCTTTTGCCATTCTTTTCCTCAAGTCAGACCATGACGACAAAATCAAATGTACCATACAAACCTAACAACTGGTACCCCAATACTATTTTCAGCAGGTCTCGGAGGTGCCACAATTGTGTATTGGAAGTGTGTTGTCCAACATCTAGCCTTGATGTTGGAATTTAGTAAACCCCCCTGGGAAAAAATACATTTCTGTAAAAAAAATCGTGTGATCGGCATTTGCTGATAAATGCCTTTCAACGGCAATCACAAAAGCCGCGGCCTGTGGCTGGCACATTGCAGTCCGCAGCGAACCTTTCGTATAGTGTAGTGTCTTGGCCTCACTGACGTCTTGGGCAGTGGCGTCCTCGCACTTTCCTTCAAAACAAAAACAATCATGTCTGCCGTGTGGAACCTAACTGCTCACACATGCCACGAAAACTATCTCACGGCGGTAGCACGTTAAAAAGGGGGGGTATTTCAAATAGGAAAGTTCCTGTGGTGGAAAAGGGGCTATTGTTACTGTGCCATTATGCATCATCTGCATTGTGTGCTGGGCTTGAACTGTTATTTTGCTGTGTCTTCTGAAGTTCTGCTACTATACAACATGTGCAGCTTTTTGTTATGATTTCCAATTCATTGTTGACTTAATGACAGCAAAGCGATAAGCCCCAGGCGTTAGAGGAAGGGAAGAAGCTCTCCTGATGGAGAAGTGATGAGCACTCTGGGAGATCTTATCCATTTTATGTTTCTCGCGATGACTCTTTCCTTCAATACCCTGACAAAGAAGAGAAACAAATGCATTCTTTCTTTAGAGCTGGATCAAAGCATTGTATCACCAGGCAGCAGCTGCTTCAAAGATCCTAATAATGTAATATTGCAAAGTTCTTGTTGATGTCTGCGTGGCATTTTCCTTGCTCAGTTTTCCGGACCCTGCATGATCAGGTTCCATAGCGATTGGGTTAACCAGGCTTGCTGAGAAAATGACGGGGGTCCAGATTTACCAGAAGGTGGTCCTGCTTAATGATGGGCATGCAGACAGGTCTGTGGAATGTTTCTCAGGGTGGGTGGTATACGGGTGAATTGTGTGAGTCAACCCCCCCTTCTCTTCCCTTAATACTCCTTCTGCTGCTCCTTCAGTGAATGAATCTTGGCCTCCTGGAAAATTCTTTTTTTTTTGGTCCACTGTTTGTGCAAGGTGGAGGTAATGAGTTGTCTGGAATGCCCAACCTGCTTGAGACACCTGGCTGCTTCTTTTTTCCAATAGAGGAGAATAGAGAGAATAATAGCAAATGCTCTGGCCTTTTATTTCATAACGCACATGCCATATTTGTTTATCACTAGGTGTTGCTATTATATATGACAATTTTGGAGTGGATGCCTCATTGGCCTCATGAGTATACCCTTCATATTTCAGAAAGCATTTTATTGTCAATGGACAATACTATATAAATACAACTTGGATATACTTTAGAGCAATCAGTATACAGCTTGTATAGCAGTACAGATTTACTACCCACGTACACTTACAGTCAACACATAGACATTATTGTCTAAATAGCTGGCAAAACAAGTCTGGGCTTCCCTACTGAGACTGCTGCCCCTGCGACCCGGACCCGGATAAGCGGAGGAAAATGGAATGGAATGGAATGGAATGGAACAAGTGAGTACGCATCACAGTGAACACGTCCAAATTGTGTCTTTGGTGTGAATATTTAGTGAGCACCATTGTTTTCTAGCACTGCCTTAATCCTCTTGGGCATGGATTTCACCAAAGCGCTTCCACTCCTCCATGATGACATCACTTGGGGAACTGGTGGATGTTAGACATCTTGCGCTTCTCTACATTCCTTCCTTCTGCTTGAGCCCCACAGGTGCTCTATTGGTTTCAGGTCTGGATGAGACATACTTGGCCACTCCATCACTTTGATCTTCAACTTCCTCAACATTACTTGTCATCTTGGAGGTGTTTTTGGACTTATTATGTTGGGAAACAGTTTCCCAAGGGAGCAGATCATGCTGTGCTTCACAATGTTACAGCGCATGCTGGACTTAAACTTTCCCTTCAGTGAACCACAACTCCCACAATGTCGGCAGCACGCATGCAGCCCCATGTCGTCATGCTTTGCTGTAGGCAAGACACAACTACCCTGCTACTCACTTGTATTGCCAGCTATTTAGATAATAATGGCTGTGTTGACTCATTTTCAGTGGATGTATGGGAACGTTTCATTTGTATAGTATTTGCCTTTGAGGAAATGTACTGTATTGACTGAGGTATTGCAGTAGATGTGTAAATGATGACATGAAAGATGACCTTTGCTCAGGAAAGAGTGTGCTAGAATCCTGAAATGACACACAGGTGACATCCAGATTTTCCTTCCATCTCTGCCTGCAAAAGCAGTCTCTTTGTTCAGGAGTCATGAGGATTCAAGTATACGTATCGCAGGTGATTCCAGGTCTCTTTTAAACTGACAACAGGAATGAAAACGGCGTCGTTTTGGCCGTTTGTTGACCAGAAACAGTAGCTTTTTTCACACAGATCTTGCAAGATAGACTCATCAGAGCTGCAACAGGAGAGTAAGTAAGCATTTGTTCACCTGTGCCTCTCGTACAGAACACAGTGACGCGTGGTATTGCCTCAACTGTATTCCATAATCAAATATTTACATGCAGGATGTCAGCTTTCGACTATTCCCTTTCATGGAGGTGTTGTCTTGTCGAATCCTAACTCTAATTCTAACTGTTCTTTTTCTACCTCTTGAACACAAAAATTGCCAGGTCAGGCTTTTATAAAAAACAGCGACATGCAAAAAAAGCAGTGTGAAAGAAACGTGCTATCATTTGTCGGGATGCCCGATAATAGTAACCGCAGAGTAACAACAGAACTCACAATGAACTTACCAGCTCCATAGAAACCATTCCACATACCATTCTTACTCACTGTGTCTTTAAAGAAAGAGCTAAAAAAACACAGCAACATAATAGGTAGATGACAACAAGACACTACCAACAAATAATTCTGAATAATCAACAACTATGTGAACTCTAAACATGTAACTTATCAGCCATTTACAACAACAGTACAGCAAAGCATACTGGCAAACAGGAAGTGCTGTTGTCAAAACCATATATACGTAGATGACGCATTGAGCGCTGAGCCTTATGTCAACGTCGCAGCCATATTGGATGTGGCCAGGCTGCGCTGTAAGTGAATGCAAATAAATGTACCTAATTTCATAAAGTGCCTTTCTACAAAGAAATTAAAATTAATACCTCTCGTTTATAAAGTCACACACGCAATACTATAACGTACGGGAAGCAGTAACGTACCAAAAACAATGTATTTGATCTTCTCAGATCGCTAAGATAAGGACTTTATTAATCCCAAGATTAAAGCTACTATATATATAGTAGTTTTAATGCAATAAAATAAGAACATGAAAGCAAATTCATATATTTTAAGCAATAGCCCTTTAACTAAAAATAAATAAAATCTTTCCAAAAATAACATAAATCAAAGCACAAGAAACACAAATGTATTCTTATATAAAATATGTAATACATTACATTACTATTAATACATTAATACATTACTTTACAACAATTTTACTCAAGAAAAAGGTATGTGATGTTACACCTATCGGTATCGGTTGATATCGGAATCGAAAATTGAGAGTTGAGACTTGAGAGAATCGGTTATCGGCAAAAAAAGCCAATATCAGACATCTGTAATCATTTCTCGTGGTTTAAGTACAATTGCTTAATGTATCAACATGCAAACTAAACCATGTACACGATAAAAAAAGTCAACAAATGTTTTTATTCTTTGATTTTTATCATTTCCGTTTAATTAAATTATCCGTCCACTTTTGGACTGAGACAAAGAGGTAGCTTTAGATGAGTAGCTGTAGGATGAAGTCCTCAAATAGTTTGTCTTTGAAAAGACGTTGATGTTTTCAAGGCTATGAACTTGTAAGGTGCAAAGTTAGTTGGTGTCAATGTCCCGTTTAGATTCTTTTCAAGGTGAAGAACAGGGGAAATTGAAATGCCTCGGGAGATTCTGGGCAGTCACTTGGATGTACAGTGACCCGGAAAACTCCCTCTTAGTCCGCGACATAAAGGAATCAGAGCGGCAGTCTGCGTGAGATTGGGGCTCCCTCTGGGCAACCGAATTCCTGCTCCCGGGTTACATTTCTAAAGCAGGGCAGCCGCTGTGGCAAGTGCAAGGCTCCAAAAGCGACGATTTAGAGGGAGATTAAGGCTTTGGTTGGACACCCAAGAGATAGCAAAGCACATTTTTAAAATTTTTTAATTAGTTGTAGTTAGGCCTGTCACAATAACATTTTATCATAACAATTTTGCTGGATGATAATTGTCCCACAAATTACTCATGAATGATATTATGGTCACGTATATATTTTGAGACCATTTTTACATTAATGTCATGATAATATATAGCATAATAATGTGAGTAATTTCTCAAGAGTATTTAACATTGTACCGTATTTTCCGGACTATATGTCATTTGATAAAATCAGAGACCAAGAACAGACATTTCATCAAAGGCAAGTTATAGCAATAACAATAAAATGGAGAACAACAGGCTAAATAGGCATCTGTTAACATAACGTGAATAGGTGGTATGTTAACATATTAACAGTTATTCAGATAACTATAGCCGAAACAACATACAGTAACGTAACTAGTTTGCTTGTACAGTATCTTAATAATCTGCAGAATATGATTTTCTTTTTGGGGGCATTTGTGTTCCATCTTTCTCAGTTGTCTTTATATGTTGATGTTTACGTTGTAAATTTTCAGTGGCACAGGAGTGATAGGAGTAGCAGTTACCGGCACACAAGCCTAGAGCGCCCTCTCGTGGCTGTCAGTGTGGGAAAAAAACATATAAGTCGCTCTGGAGTATAAGTCGCAGGACCAGCCAAACCATGAAGAAAAGTGTGACTGTGAAAATACAATAATTGGAATGTCAAGAGCTTTTAAATAAAATCAATTAAACAAGCAAACAACATAATAAATTAAACAAACAAAAAAGACAGAAAAACTCTGATGAACATAAAATGGTCTCTTTTAGCAGAAATTGCATTTGAATAAAACCCACAATTTTTCTGATTGAATCAGTGTCACTTTCATTGTTGTCTGGATGTTGACAAAAAAGATTGAGAAAATACTCTGAAGTTCACATTGTGTGTCAATGTAGATGTCAGCTCATTTGCATATACACTTTTAACTCATAGCAACTTTGTGTGTGAAATAAGCTATTTACATTTAATGGGGTGTAACGTTTTGTGGGAGTTTGGTCAAAGTACATGTTTTAGATGCAGCAAAATGCGTTAGCTGCATAAAGAAGTGTTATACTTCGGGAATCAGCTGAAACCTAAGTTCCACCGTTTTGTGTTATTTATTTAGTTGTCTTTGTCCGAAACATCTTAATGTCACAAAATCATGATGCGCAAACAGGTTGAAATTGACATCAGATCGTGTTTTATCCACGACAGGGACGCAGAAAGTATTCCATCACGTAGCACACAACACACACAGCTAGTGAGTGCACACAAGTGGTGCTGCTGTGTGTGCGCTCGATTGCAGCCCCGTCACTGAGACAAAGACGCTGAATAACTGACAGGAATCTTGACTCACTACGTTCATTTCGCAATAGAACCAACGTGCTCTGGTGCTGAGACCGAAGTACAGAGTGAAACTTCTTGTCATCCAGGCTGTCTGAGAGAGAGAGGTGAGGAAAACAAACACGCATGTACACGTTAATTTTTCGAGGCTGGCAAAATTATTGACTTTGATTTTAGTTATTGGGCTATTAATTGATTTATTGATTATCGTGACAGGCCTATTTGTAATCCCCTATTAAAGAATCAAATTGATTGTAAATTCTGTGAAAATATCGGATGCACTACTTGGCTGCAACCAGCAGACATGCTGCTGATTTAGTCTCAACTAGTTTGCTGTCTAAAGAAAAACAAAATTACATCAACCATAGGAAATTGATTTACATCCACTTATTCTAATCAGTATGAACTGGAAGGAAAACAGGAGCCCAAAACATTTAGAGAGAGATGCCTATATCCCTTTAGAAAAAAAATGACTTATTAATTGAATGTTATGTCCATAGGTATGTCATATTCATACCTATGGACAATTTGGAGACGCCAATTAACACCAATTAACCTAACATGCATAATAATAAGAATAATAATAACAACAATAACAATCATTAATAATAATAATAATAATTATTATTATTATTGTTATTTATATATATATATACATATATATGTATATATATATATATATATATATATATAAATAACAATAATAACAACAATAACAATCATTAATAATAATAATAATAATAATAATAATAATAATAATAATAATAATAATAATTATTATTATTATTATTATTATTATTTTATTTTTATTTTTATTTTTATTTTTATTTTTATTTTTATTTTTATTTTTATTTTTATTTTTATTTTTATTTTTTGTTTTAAGTTATTCCTTTTTGCCCTGTTATTGTCCGGATCCACTTCCAGGTTTTCCTATCCTGCCGGCTTTCATGTTGTACTGTGAGTGTCATTGAATATAGATATATGGGTTCCTAATTCAGGCTCCAGCATGCCCCTGCGACCGTAATGAGGAGAAGCGGCATAGAAAATGGATGGATGGATGGATGGGTTCCTAATTCCAGTACTTTGTTGAGCAGGTCCTGGCAATGATGATATAAAATGTCAAATGTTATTGAATGTAATTCTAACTGCATAGTTCTCTCTTTGTGGGTCATATCCTCCATTTGCCATGTTGTCATGGTAATATGATATTTCATATGTATACAGATTGTTGATTACTTTGACAACAAGCACTAGCTGGATGTAGATTTTGGCGTTGGTGCTCCAAATGCTTTGTATCTTTCCCTGCTTCCTCAAGTCTCTTGCTTTGTTGACGATGTCAGCGTTGCGTTTTGTCAGATGCTCATTCGTGTAGACATTTGCACCTTTCAGCTTCTTTCCTGTTTCAGCAGTGCACTTATGAATTCCATGTTTGTGAACTTAACAATGATGACGGGTGTGGTGTTGTTTCTGCCATACAGTGCAAGTATGCAAGTATTGATAGTGTTGACATTTACAACCATCTCCCTTGATTGTGGAAAGTTGGCAGTTTGTTGCTTTGTTGAAGGAACATTAATTTCATCTGGTTCTCTATTTTGGACTGCCCTGTCTTTTGACCTGAGTGTAATTCGGAGCCTCGTGAAGATCACATCATTCATCCGTGCATTCTGATCCATCTCATCAATTAGTTTTCATTTGCTCAGTGATATTTTCCTTTACTTCTTTCGCTTCCTCATGAGTGGTGCGCAAGACAGCATTAGCTTGCAATAGTGTCTTGATATGATCCATTAAAACCTTAATATCATTGCATAATGCTCAATTTTCTTTTTTTAACCTCCTTGAGAGCACCGCGCAAGGCAGCATTAGCTTCAATGGGATGTCAACCTCAGCACATATTGCTACAACATCTTGTATGTATCTTGAATAAACGTTCCCCTTGTCTTTTTTTCACTCACAACCTGCACGTCGTCAGTGAGAAATGTAAAATGGTCCTCACATTAAAGCAGTAAAACACAACACAGTAAAAATATACTCATCCAGAGTGAGTCGCGCACACACGCACATATGCACACACGCACACACAGCTGCACTAGCTAAACTAAGCAAACCTCGTTGGCTTCCATTCACGCTCCATAAAACAGAGGAGTTTCTAAGGTTTTTTGCCGTTGTTTCGAAATGTATAGTAGTGTTTGTGTGGTCTCTATTATAAGAGTGGCACTTCCCGTGCGAGCACCCTACACCATGACGCAGCAGTCCGGGCACAGTGAGATAGAACTACCGCTGTAGCTACAGAGCCGAATATCCAACGTCCAACGTGAAACTAACTTCACCACGGTACACCGCGGACATGTCTGCATGGTGGTGGTGTTGCGTTTTCTTCTTCTTGCGGGTGGCGCGAGTCGAGTGCTCAACCAGCACATTACTGCACCTACCACGTTGGAGTGTGGCTCAGCGTTACAAATGTGATATGACAACCGGATCGGCCCGATCTCGTGGCGAAAACCTGTATTATCCGATCTTCACAAATACAGCGGATCGGCAGCCGATCCCGATCCTGTAGATCGGATCAGAACATCCCTAGCTGTGAATGTAAATAACGACGCAAAATCCGGAGGTAAAAAGGTTTAACCATGTATTTCTGAAATTCTCATGAAATAATGCAACAATTCCATAGACAAAACTCAGAATATGAGTTTCTATAGAACTGTCGTATAGAAGTGGTCCTAGTCCAAATAAGGACCGTTTGGTTTTCCTGTGTTCCCAAAGCATGTTTGTTGTGAATCCGGTTCGGAAAAAAATATAGTTCTGAAATCTCAGGAAATAATGCATAAATAAATTACGGTAGACACATTTCCGGCATACTCAAACTATGGTTATCTATGGTGGTCTACAGTCTGGTAATCCAAAATAGAATCTTTTTCTCACAGTAGATTTGGAACATGCTGAATCTATGCTGCTCAAACAGTCTTATCATCTTACCCGTGTTGTCATGCTCCATGTATCTACCAATTTGAAAATGCTGACACTGTGACACTGGTGTTGATGCATTACTTGATGTTGCTGCACATACAGGAAGCATGGTAGACCTGCTGGTAGGAAGTCACACTTTTTTTAATCAACAAACACGGGATGCGCTGGTTTGTTTTTAGCCCTTGGGACAACACCTCGGTCTACGTGGCTTCCTTTCCATCCAGTCACACCTCCCTCTGTCAATGGGTTGTCATGATGAAGCCACTTTAAACGCCACTTGTCCTCCATGTTTTCTTCCCTTATCACTTTGCCTTACATTTCACTTATCTTCAGTCACCCAATCACATTCTTTAGATCAGTGGTTCTCAACTGGTTTGTCTGCGAGAACCACCATCTCCCCTTAATGACAAGCGGTGACCCAAATTGCGGAAATCTTTCAACTCAAGTTTCTCCAGTGTCTTAAATTTAATGATAAGACGGTGCAGTTTGAGTTTGATGTACAAAATAACACTGTGCCAGCACAAAATAAGTTTAATGAACATTTCATGAACGTTAGGTTTTTATCAACAGACTCAAAATAATTTGAACAGGTTTTTAGTACATCAGGGGTGCCCATTACGTTGATCCCGAGCTACCGGTTGATCGCGAAGGTAGTTTGGGTCAATCGCATAAACGTCATATGACATCAGTTTGCTGACATTAAACTCCTCTCCTTCTTCTTGCTCCCCCGCAACAATGTTAAACAGATGTCACAGAGATGCAACTTTCATCTTTTGATTATGGATAAACTAACTCAGCGGTAAGATGCTATCTATAACAAAAGTTATCTGTTCAATGGTAGCGGCTAATTATGTAGAAAAAAGTGAATTGTTTGAGGACTTTGCTTCGCGTCATGAACTCCACTATAGAAATGCATGTTTTTCTACTCTTCCCTTTCTTAAACTATTATTTCATAATTAATTGAAAAATGTGCCTGTTTTTAAAAGTTTTTTAATATGTTGCCTTGACTTCGGCTGCATTGCATTTCTGGTATATTGGGAATGTTTGATAGCAAATGCTAACTGGACGTAATACATGAAGTATGTGTCTAATGAACGCTACGTTCCTATTTTGACTAACATATTACTTAGTTATATACACAACTATTAAGGAATTATGTGTAATTATCTTTATTGCCATATTTAATTGAATTGTGAATTATTTGTGAATGATATAAACTACTTTGATTACCTGTAAACTTTGAAACGGTGAATGTGAAATATTGATAATTGGTATTTAGTATAGTAGTTTAAAAGTTTACCGGTTAGATCTGATGTATATACGTTATATGTTTTATAGTAAGAGGTAGAACATGTGGATTTATAACTTGCATGCTTAAAAAGTGTGTGCACCCCGATATACAATGTACACAAATCAGTGGCGAGTTTGAGTTGCACAGGAAATGGTCAAGGGACTTCAGCTTGCTTAAGGAATGGGCCCTTTTATTGCAAGCAATTAGCTAACAACTAGCCTGACAACACAGTGCAAATGAAGGACGGCACTAGACAGGACCACAACGTCACTCGCGGTACGAACCAAAAATAAACAGCACATCGCGTAACAGGTAAGTTAACACACAACATTATGAGCTAACATTCTATGTGGGTAGTAAACGACTATGCGCTAACCACAAACACGTAAATGTTAACTATCTACAAGTGCCCGCAAGGTATGCTGGGTAGTCCAGTGGCAATACCGGCCAATGCTACAATATACTGCAAGATTACCCAGCATACCTTGCGGGTTGTAGATGTGACTATAGTTTTGCACATATATTAGTGTATAAGTGTTATTTAGATACTTGCATAGTCCATTTGTTCCATTTGTGATGACACACATGGAATCCTGTTGTTGCGTTACCGCTAGGTGTCTGTGTTTATGACCTTCTGTCCTTTTCTGTTGACAGATTGTGTTGGTAAATAAAAAGCATTTCTTTAAGCAAGCTGAAGCTTTAAGCATTTCTTGACGCCGACTCAAGCTTGCCACAAATATGACTACAGAGCAGTAGCAGTAGACACCCCGCTGCAAATTTCCAACCAAAACCAACTTTTGTGGGGTTACAGTTGGTATTTTAAAGAGCGTGTCGAGCTGTGTGAGAAATTTCAAGTCAATATGATTTAGTTTTTTCACAACTTGTGCAATATTATTCCGTCTTCTGACAACCACTTTAGTTGGTATTTCTTCTACTACTAATACCCAAACACCGCCAACCCCCCTCCAGGGTCCATGCTTGCTTTCAGACTCATGGCCTAGCCCCGCGTTGTGTTGTTTTAACCAACAATGGCAAGGACATGATGGCTTTCCTAGTCAAACAGAGACATGTGTGGCAAAGGATATCTCACCAACTTGACCATGTGTCTGTGTACACACACATAAACACACTCACGCACACACACACACACACATGCGCATGTACACACAGTACACAAAGATTTCACTCGACTTTCATTCTAATCTTTAATCTAACTAATCTAAGAAAACATCTCAGTCCACAACAAGCTTTGTTATTTTAACTGTTTCAATTTTTCACAGCAATTATTCTGACATCATAAAAAAATAGTAGGACACATACAGTTTGCGATACAAACCCCCCCCAAAACATTTCCACAATATGTTGTACAGGAAGAACACATTAGATGTTGGTGAGGATCTGGATAAAGGCACAGATACATTAGTTGAATTTTGCTGTTTGAGTCATTATGGCATGAATGGAAGTCTGGACACGCCAGCATTATAATCGTACCACACTTCTGTTTGTTAGGCTTAACCGGGAAATTGTCTGCTAACTGTAACTTTTGTTGACAGTTTGGGATGCGCTCATGTTCTTGAAAGCCTTGCTATAACAAATCCCGGTGAATATAGTGTGGTTTTGTACAGCTATTAAAAATACCGACCAAAGGTGAACTTTATCACGGTGTTATATCTCCACTGCACTTTATACACATAGTCATCGTACTACTTGCTTTATGGAGCCAATGATGCATCGCTGAGAGGTTGTTACTGCCCCTGCACCCACTCAACCTTTTTATAAGAGGCAATCTCCTCCTCTTGGGCTGTAAAGTTATATGTTAATCAGACCCAAACATGACCCACTCTGCACAGACCAAGACTTTCTAAACAGCAAGGCCTCATTATGCATCTCTTTTTGTCATTCAGTATGTATCATATTGACCCAAATATAAAGCGACCAGCAGTGAAATAAACACTGGTAGATTGCAATAAAAAAGGATATCATGTCGAGCAGTTGGACAGTTGTGTGATGACTCAGCTTCATTGATCACCGTTAGCTTAAATTTAGCTCCTCCTCTGTTGTTTGCTAACGAGATAGCAACTTTTGAGGCTTTTTAGACTTTTGGAACTTTTTAGTCAAACTGTTTAAATGTACAATTTTTTTTTTTAATCTGTTGTTTTCTTACCAATCAGTTTTGTATGTTTTGAATATAAGAAGACCCGTCCTTCTCAGGCTGTTTTTTAGTGGGGAAAAGCCGCCTTATAACCGAAACATTGTTTGTATGATAGCAGCATAAAGTTTACAAAATGGAACCACCATCCAATACATTCCAGTTTTACCCCATAAGAATAATGTAAATAGAAATAATCTGTTCCAGAGTCAAACTGTTGCAAAACCAAAACAAAAAAAAACAATAAAATTGATAAGATTCCATTCAATCCACGTCTTGTTTCCTTGTCAAATTCTCTTCTTGAGCCCTCTTGTTGACTAAAACACACAACTCAGAGATGAGTGTTTATGTTGCTGTAAATTGCTGTCTTTACAGTTGGACAATTAGCTGTGAAGTGCCTCAAGGTAAAGTTGTTGTTGTTTTGCTCCATGTCTTCCTCTGTAAAGTTGGTGACGATGGAAGTTAGCGCACAGGACGCTAGCAGAATTTTGATTAGCTCCAATTCACATGGAGACAATAGTTGGGCTGGAGAGGCAACCTCTCGTCTCTACTCTCCCCTTCTTGAACTTCCTGTTCCTCCTCCTTGTCCTTCTTCTGTTGGCCTGTCCTGGACAACCCCGCCTCTTTCATTGTGGGCTGCCTTTGAGCTGAGGGACACAAAAGATGGACTAAACTAAATGAGACTTAACTTCATCTTCGATCACGAGGGGAGCTGCCCTTTTTCTGCTGATGAACAGAAGACGCACGTGTCCTTACATGGACACTTAAACTCTCACTCTCACTTCAACAACTGTGACTTGTTGATGGACCGTATTTGACATTAAAAGGTGTTGTCATATTCAGACAAACGCATCTGCGTTTTGAGCAAAGCACTCCAGACAAAAATGATCTTATCGTGTTTTAACAAATTGTCAATGTCAGCGGGCTGTCAGCGTGCACTTTGGTTGTTGAAAATCTCTGTATTTAGTGTCACTTTTAATGGCATGATTTAAAAAAATGAACAACACGGGGGGATGTGTTCCTCTAAGGGTTTTTCGATGGTTGACTGAAGTAATTGGAGGGCAGGTAGATTTTGGACTCTTTCAATTTAGCTTGCCACAATCTGGTTTTGAATGGCTTACTTTGGTAAAATTGTGTGCTTTTTTTATGTTTAAAAGGGTTCAAGTGTCACTGAATAGAACAATGAAACAGGTGTGAAGATAACCTGTTCGACATATGTACAGTATCTCACAAAAGTGACTAGCCTAGACTCCTCACATTTCAGCAAGCATTGTATTATAGAACCTATAGAACCTTGGTTAGCATCATTAATTCCTTCTAGAACAGGGGTCTCAAACTCGTGGCCCGCGGGCCATTTGCGGCCCACCAAATCGTATGTTGCGGCCCACGACTGGACATCAAAGAGTAGTGTAACTGCAGCCCGCAACATCCGGGCAAGCTCAGTGTTACTTCCATACTTACAGGGGCAAGTAAACACCGACACTGAACTAACAGTGGTGTTATCATATGGACCGGGGGACGGGTGGCCCTAGACGTCGAGGGCCACCCCTCCACTGAGAGGTACCCTGAGATTCCCAGCCCTACTCCCAATACTTGATGCGGCCCAGCCTCAACCAGACGCTACATCCAGTGGCCCCCAGTGAAATTGAGTTTGAGACCCCTGTTCTAGAAGGTCCAACTCTAACCGAAATGGACATTAACTGAATCAATGTTTCCCACAAGAAATAATGTAAATCCAATTCATCACCTCCAGAAAGCCAAAAATAATACCGCAAAGCATGTTTTGATAGTTTTGTAATTATAGTTTTACATGCAAAAAACAATTCAATTCACTGAAGACGTGACTGAAATCAGGAAGGTGGTGGTGGTTGATCTCACTGCCATCTTGTGTCTTTGGCAACACATCTCCAGTGAAGGTAAAAGTAACCTTAATTGTTCGTTTATCTTTTTCATTTGTCATGTTTATGCATTTGTAATTGTTTTATGCATGTAAAACTATAATAGCAAAACTATAAAAATGTGTTTTGTGTTCACATTTTTGAGAGTCAACCGCTGATGACATCACAGACAGGCGACTTAACGTAGCTAACAGGATGCTAACAAGGAAGGACGTTGTGTGATAAAAAAAAAAAAAAATCATTAAGAAGACAGTTGGACACTCACAGTGTTTTAACAACACGACAAGACACGCTCCCTGTTATACGCTAACTGGAGAATGCACGCAAACATAAGTAAAACCGTGGCCCCAGACCATGACTCTTTCCCCAACGTGCTTGTCTGTAGACAAGACACAGTTATCCTGCTACTCACTTGTGTTGCCATTGCTATTTAGGCAATAATGACCGTGTGTTGACTCATTTTCAGTGGATAGTGACTCTAAACCGCTCCACAAACTGTACACTGACTACTCTAAAGTATATCCAAGTTTACTTCATATAATATTGCACCTTGAGAACACATACTGCAATAAAAATGGTGTCATAGCTTGTTGTAGCCTGTTGTGGCTATACTAAATGAAAACAAACTAAGAAAACTAACTGAAAGTGAGGTTCTAAACTAACCACCATCCATCTAGTATAATGTAAAGACCAATGTATCACGGTGAGGAAAACCCCACTAAAATAACCTACTATTATATTGCTTTCTTTGGCATGAGATTTAAGACTGAGTTTGGAATGTTATACCTTCAGGCTGCGCAACCATTTACTAAACTCCATAAATATGTCAGCAGCTGCTGCTAAATACATTTTAGACACATTTGAATGAATCATCAGTGTCACAAAGAATGAGCATTTCACCCAAATGGTGTTTTTTCCACTTCCAAAGCTTAAATCTTTTAACTAGCTTCAGCGGTAATTATTTTTAAAAAAAATCATTTTGGGATTTATTTTTTTTATGTATTTTTTGCCTTAATCGTATTTAAGTGTTACAAATGTGATATGGCAACCGGATCGGCTTAATCGTATTTGAGGTTAATTCTCTATTTTCCATGATCCCCACCAAACCATCTATAATTTGGTTCAAGTCATTAGACTCATATATAAATAAATTTCTTTGGAAAAATAAGCCAGCACGAATAAGTCTCAAAACATTACAAAAATCTAAAGAATATGGGGGCTTGGAACTCCCAAACTTCTCCAACTACTTCCTTGCAAACAGGTTACAGTATATCTTAAAATGGATCAACCCTAACCCATTGGATTATTTATGGCTAGACATCGAACAATCACTTAGCCACGAAATCCCAATTTGTAACCTGCCCTTCATTAGCCAAATCCTCCGGAAAAATAATTGTTTTCAAAATATAAATATAAGCAACACTCTGACAGCTTGGTGGGAATTTTTAAAAATAACCAAATTCTCGCTCACTCCTTGCCAATACACTCCCGTCTGGAATAATCCTGACATCTTGCTTAAAAAGAAACCATTAAATTTCCCAACATGGCACGAAAAAGGAATAAGTTGTATGAAAAATATAATTATAGGAAACAACTTTATCTCATTTAACGACCTTGTTACACAGTATGGAATAAATCATAACAAATTTCTGAATACATACAAATTAAATCCATAATTAAAGCAAGTTTCAGGACCATATCATGGGAAAGCAATACCACTATTGACCAATTTTTAAAAATATCTGCCCCTAAAACATTATCTAAATTATATATTCTACTTTCAAAAAATGACAACACAATTGGAGTACCAATCTCCAAATGGAGCTCAGATTTATCTAAAAGCTGTGACCCTGAATTCTGGAAGCAAATATGTCTTAATGCTTCCCGGTTAATCAATAATCCCAACCTACAGCTGATTCAGTTTAAAATCCTTCATAGAGTACACTACACAGGACATAGAATGTTTAGAATGGGCTTAACTGACTCTAACATCTGTACACACTGCTCAGACCATAGAATAGATGACTACTTACACTCCATGTGGACCTGTGCTCCCATTAAAAAATTTTGGCACGGAGTGTGTGAGTACCTATCTTTGGCACTTGGGTTCTCCATTCCTACCTCCCCTTTACTATGCCTGCTGGGTGATCTCTCCACAATTGATGTAGAAACAAACCAAACACAGCTTCTCATCACTGCATTAAGCATCGCCAAGAAAACCATTCTCATCAATTGGAAATCAAGGAAGAAACTGAACATAGCTCTTTACAAAAATCTTTTGTTAGATCATATAGCTATGGAGAGAATGTCTGCTGAATCTAAAGAACAAATGTCAGAATTTCAGTTTATATGGGCACCAATAATTAATTCCCTGACCTGACTCTCTCGGGGGTGAGGGCATCTGTCTCTGCCCCTGGGGGTCTCGTTCATCTGGCATGGGGTGTGGTCCTGGTCGCTTGGGCCTGGTACCTCGGGGGCGGGCGGTGGCGGGCTTGGTGTCCCGGGTCTTCTTTGCTGGGCTGCCTGCCTGGGGGGGCTGGTGGGTGGGGGTGGGGAGGGGTCCGGGTCGGGTGATGGGGCGGGGGCGGGGTCGGGGGGGCCGCCCAGAGGGCGGCGTTGGTTGACCTCCGGGGTGGTGGGTGGGCGGGGTGCTGCATCCTGCGGGTGCCGGGCGCCTACTGCTGCTGGGGGGGCCCGTGTGCGGCTGGTGGCGCTGGCTCTCCCTCGCCTCCTTTGCCTCTGGGGGTGGGGCGGGGTCTGCCCTGGGCCCTCCTGCTCGGCTGCCGTGTGGGGCCGTCCGGTGTGGGGTGTGGGGGCCGGCCTCTCCCCCTGGTGGGGGCGCGGGTACCTGAGTCCAGCTGCCCCTGCGGGGCTATCTCCCCTGGGTGGGAGGGTGGTTTGGGTTGCCCCTTTTTATTTATTTATTTATCTTTTTTTTTTTTTTTTTACTTTATTTTATTTATTTTACAGTATTTTATTTTACCGATTTATGTGTGTCGTGTATGTGTGATAGGTGGGAGCTGCCTGTTATCCTCCGGCGCCTGTGGCTGTCCCCCGGGTGACTGGGGGCACGGAGGTGGGGGTCGCGGATGTGCGGTTTGGGCTCGGGGTGGGGGGTGCGTGGTGCTGGGGTGGGGGGGATCCCTTGCTTTCTCATTCAGGGACGGGGCCGCTGCGGCTTGGTGGGTGGGGCGTGTGGGGCCCGTGGGCGGGTGGGTGGGTGAGTGCGCGTGGGAGCGGGTGGCGTGGTGTCCATCTGCGTGGTGCTTCCCGGGATCGGCGGGGGGATGCTTGCTCCGGGGTGGGGCGGTCGGGGGGTGGCTTTGGCCGGGGGCTTGGGGGTGGGGCTGGCGGGGGGCTGGCGGGCGGTCCCTGCTGCCTGCTGGTGTCTGGCTGGTCCCTTGCTTCCGGGCCGGCGGTTGTCTCCCTCCCTCCGGGGTTTCTCCCTTGGCGTGTTGGTGGATGGGCGGGGGGTGGGGCGGTGGCCGGTCTGCGGTGTGGCGGGGGGCGGGGCGGGCGGGGGCATCTGCTTGGGCGCCGGGCGGGGTGCCGCTCCTTTCGTGGGCCCGGTCGTGCGGTGCTTGCTTCTCTGTCCCTCCCTGGCGCCTCTGGCCTGCGTGCTTCGTGGGTGTGGCCGTGCTCCGCTCCGTGTGGGGTCCGGTGCTCTTGTGGTCGTCGTGGTGTTGCTCCCTTGCCGGCCGTGGTGGTATGCGGGGGGCGCATGGGCGCGGTTCTTGCTGTCCTGGTGGCGGTCGGATCTGCCTTGGGGCGTGTGGCTGGTCCGTGGTATTTGGCGGTTTGGGGGTGGCGCTGCGGACGCTACCTACGGTGGGGCTCCGGTGTTGGGGGACGCTGGGGGTATCGCCTCTGGGGGGTTGGGTGGGCCGGACTGGGCATCCTGGCGGGCCGGGTAGGGCCTGTAGTGTGTCTGCGGCCTGTGGCTCGCCCGAGCCTGGGCGGTGGTGGGCGGCCGGTCGGCCATGTGTCCTTGGTCCCCCCCTGCTCGGTTTGGGCGGCGTTGGGGTGTGGGGCCCCAGTCCTTCCTGTGCCACTGCACCACCTCACATATACTGTATATAGGACTTTGGGGGGTGGCCTATGGTCGGGCGTGATTGGGGAGGGGAGCTGCCTTGCGGGGCTCCTTTGCTCCTGCCGTGCCACTGACCTGTTGCCCCCCAATTTTAATCGCAGTGTAGACACTTAGGGTTTGGGGGGGCTGGTCAGGTGAGGGGCCCTCCGAGCGGCAGCTGTCCCCCGATTTTAATTGCACCATTAGCTATCATCCACATACACCCCATATACATGCACACAGATACACCATCCTCTTTTATTTTATTTTATTTATTTATTTATTTTTTTAATTGCATTATAGACACAATCACACCTTATCACATACACGGGTGGGGCGGGCTGGATTGGGGTGCCTCGTGCACCTCGGCGTCTGCCCGCCAGGGTCGGCGGTGTGACCGGGGGCCTGGCCGTCACGGTGGCTCGCCCGGGGCGGCCTGGCCTGTGGGGTGCCCTTGTCTGGTTCGCCTGCCCTTCCCTGGGGTGGCCCTCTGGGGCCTGTTGATGCCGGGGCTTGCGCCGGGGGGGCGGCTTGCGGTGCTTCCCCTGGACTGACACGTGCTGCGGGCGCCTCTGCGCTCTTGGGGCGGGTTCGACGGTCTCCGGGGGACGGTGCCGGTGCTGCGGGTGGCCCGTGTGCCGCCGCGGCGGCTGGTGGTTGCTGCGCTGTGGTGGCTGCTGGGGCGCCGGGCCGGCTGATGGGTTGGGGCTTGGTCATGCTTGCGGGTACTGTGGGCCTGGGTGGCGGGGTGGGGGTGGGGGGGCGGCTGCCCTGGGGCTGGGCCCGCTGGGGGGGGGTTGTGCTTTGCCGGGCGCTTGGGCGTTCGTCGCCGTTGCGCTTTGTGCTCTGCCGGGCCGCTGTCTGTGTCCTCGCCTCCCCCGGTCTGTCTGTGGGCTTGTCGGGGGTGGGGCTCCGGTGCGCGGGTGGTGCGCTGTCGGCTCTGGTGGCGTGTGGCTGGTCTGGCTTCTGGTGGTTTGTGGGGGCCGTCGGCTGGTCTGCTGCTGGTCTCGCCTTCTCGGCTCTGGTGCTTGGCCTTCCTGCGGCTTGGGGTGTGGTGCTCCCGCTCCCTCTTCGGGGTTTGCTGGCCCGCGGGTGTCGGTTGGCGCTTTGTGGTGGTTCGCCTGGCTGCTCGCCCGTTTTCCCGCCTGCCTGCTCAGTTTCCCGCTTTCCTCCTCGCTGGCTCCCCTGTCTGCCTTGCTGGCGGCGTCCTACCGTTGGGAGAGTGTGGCCTGGTGTCTTCCTGCTCCCCGGCGGTCCGCGCTCTCCGTGCCTGGGTTCTGGATCGTATGTCTGGGACCCCGGGGTCCCCGTTACCAACGGGGGATAGGGTGGGGCTTCCGGGTGTCGGGCAGTCGACCACTGTGTGTGTGTGTGTGTGCACGCGCTTGAGTAAGTAAGTGCGTGTATGAGCGTGCGCGTAGGGGTGTGTATGTGCGTAGGAGTGTGTATGTGCGTGCGTGTGGGTGCGTAGGAGTGTGTACTGTATGTGTGTGCGTGTGTGCACTTTTATTTATTTATTTATTTATTTTAGTTGTTTATTTTGGGGGGGGGGGGCATACAGGGGTTTGCTCCGTGGGGTCGGGTGCTGGGTGATACATCTCTGCTGCCCGTGCCTCCGCCGGGTGGGTGGAGGGTGTGCCTCCTGCATCCCTTGGTGGGGCGGCCCTGTGTCGGGGGTCGGGCGGGGGTTGGCCCGGGGCGGGCCTGGCTCCGCTCCCTGGGGGTGTGGGGGGGCGGTGGGCGGGAATTGGCGCTTCCGGCGCGGGCAGGCTTCTTTCCGGTTGTGGAGGTGTCTCTGGGCCTGCCGGTTTGTGGCCCCCGGTACCCGTCTGCCTTTGTGGGGTGTGATCTCTCGCTGGTCTCAGGGGTTGGCAGTCCGCCGGCCCGCTGGCGCCCTGTCCTTGGCTGGGATTACCTCTCTTCGGCCCCTTGCTGGTCTTCCCGGGGGGGGGGGGCCCTCTGGGCTGGCTCTTGGGGCACTGATCTTTGTGCTGCCTGCCCCTATGGGCCTGGTGACCTTCTGGCGGCCGGGGCCCGGCCTGGCTATTTGGGGCGGGGCTCTCTGGGAGGTGAAGGCGGCCCCTTTCCTTTCATGCATTCTCAGTGACAATTACTTCCCACACATTTCTGCACCTTTACATATATATGAAGTCTTCCCCACATACAGAGATACCTGTACATATGCACACTCACAGTACATACGTACTTCCCCACATTACTCACTGAGTTAACCAGGGTGTTGTTATGTTGTTGGTTTTATTACAGCGACGGTGATATCAGCAGTATGACTATATATATATATATATATATATATATATATATATATATATATTTGGGGTTTTTTTTACAATGATGTGCATTTCAGTACTTTTCATTCTGTTCACTATCATGGATAATCATTTCATTACTACAATTATGTGTGACTGTTTCAATGCGGTATTGTCATTGTGATCACTATCATATTTCATCATTTCATGACTGCTATTATGTGTGACTGTTTCAATGCAGTGTTGTCATTGTGATCACTATCATAGTTCATCATTTCATGACTGCTTTTATATGTGATTGTCATTGACAGCTTCGTCATTGTGGTTGTTGATATTGTTTTGTCCTTATGTCCCTGGTCGTCTTGAAAGTTGTCACAGTCATTTATTTGCTGATGTCATTGTGGTTGTTGATATTGTTTTGTCCTTATGTCCCTGGTCGTCTTGAAAGTTGTCACAGTCATTTATTTGCTGATGTCGTTCTGTATGCTTCTGTTGGTCTGTCACTATTGTTGTTGCTGCTGCTGTTGTCCTTGTCTCTTGTCTCTATTTTTTTGTTTTTGTCCCCCCCCGTTTCCTTTTTTCTTCTTCTCTGTCCCCTCCTGCTCCGGAAAAAAAAAAAAAAAAAAAATCGTATTTAAGTGCAGAGTAGAATGTTTGGTTTGAAGTTGCTAAAGGCCGGTGTATGTCAGTACGTTCCAGCAGCATGTAATTTGTTGCATGATTGTTTTTGGCGCAGTACAGGTTTATATCCAAATATTATAAAATATAATGTCATATTTCACACCGTTGTGACCAAAATGGGTCCTTGCAGAAATGGTGCTTTAAAAACCATAAAAAATAAAACCTTTTTATCCACTTTCAAAGTTCAGATCTTTCAATTACCATCAGTTGTAATCTGGATGATACGTTTTTTTTTTCTTTTTTAATATTATTTTTGCATGGCACCCCACTTTGGTCAACATGGTCTTACAAACTGAGCTTTTGTCCCTTTCAATATCTGTCTACAAACTTGATCTTTATTTAGAGGAAGTACATAATGTCCTGATTGCAGGCTTTATTCACCATTCGTCATTTAAGAGTGCTTACCACAATATAGCAACATTAAGTCTTACTTATCGGTTTGTCTTGTAAAAGGTTGAGCTAGATGGAGGAGCTTCCGCTTGCCTGGGCAAGGCATGCAGCACAAGCACCCGCGGTCGGATTGTAAATTATTACCCTCACTCAGCTTCTCCCTTTTCAGATAGCCGTAGACAAAAGATCGGAGGCCAGTTTCTGGTGGGGTGCGGGGGTGGAGTTAGATCCTTTTGTTGTTGACTTCTTCTTGTCTTTTTTTTCAAAGTGTCCCCCCCACCTCACAGCCACCTGTCCACGATCGTGGCCCATTATCAAAGCTCCCAAAGTCCTGCACTGTGGACTTAAAGGGAATATAATATTGGCATATCCCAGAGGCTTTGAATGGCAGCCACCTATGAACAGGAACCAAGTTCAAGGAATGATGAGGAACTCTTTGGGAGGAGATTAAAGCAAGTAGCGACGCTGGCAGCTCTCTTGAAGAATCAGGGGTATTGTTGCAGGCTTGCTCATCCCAGCAGAAAGGGGTCTGAAAGGGGCTTGGGGGTGTACCGCCATTCCTGCACTGGCATACACAGTTTGAAGTTTGAGATAATGAGGTTTTGCTTTAAGTATTTCCTTTTGCACAACCATACATTTAGAAAAGCCAAAAATCATTGCAATAAAATTCTTTGGGGTAATCATTAGGTGTCTTTTTCCCACCCCTGAGATCACAAGTTTGGCCAGTTTTCACTCTCCAAAGTATTTGAGCCACTGCAGCATATCATGCAGTGTCAAATGAAGCACATTTTCACAAAGTCTGTCCAGTTTGCAGATCCGTCATCCCACTTGTTTAGAATCCTAGCAGCAGCGGCATACCATGCACTGTCGTGACTATTAAACATAGATTAAGTCAAATTAATCCAGATTTACAAAAAAAAATAAGGCTGTGAGGACTGGCTTTTAAAGCACGACCAATTTTTGGAGCCGCTAGTTCCAGTGAATCATTGTACGATAACATGTAATAATTGTTTTGTAAGGTATTGCCAGTCAGGTCTGCACATAAGCCCCCTGTTGCACTGGCCTTAAGTCAGATTCTTGCTGTCATGATGCAACATACTGAATCTGAATGTCTCTGATCCTCCAGCAGCAGCATAGACACTGTTGTGTCTGCTGGCATCCAAATTGTGTTCAGCCGTTCCGATACGCATCCGATGCACCAAGTTCTCTTTTTAAAAGAAGCTTCAATTTATGCTGGCGCGGCAGCAGCAGCATACCATGCACCGTTTCATTGGCGTAATATTACAAATTGTCTGCCTTGTCAGCACATAACAGTAGCAGAGTGATTCTATTTGTAGGAAGATTTTTCCACATTTTACGTTAAAAATAATCTACACTTTTTGAGCCGCTAGATCCAATCAATTTTAGTAAGATAACATGTACCCAGATGTTCTTAGGCATTCCCAGAGCATATATGAGCCGTAAGCCCCTTTCAGTGCCCTTAAAACCCAGCTTTTCCCTGGGTATTATGTATCTTATTCACTTATTTTGTGGCATCTCTGTATGAAAGAGGCTTAAATCTTAGTAGTAGGACCAGCAGCAGCGTACCATGCATTGTTGTGACTATTGGCATCTGAACAGTGCTCAGATTGGGGTTTTGCTACTGCAAACAATATACTCAGAGTGTATTCATATCTTGGTTATGGTTGGTACTGGTTTAATTTATTTTGAACATATAATTTAAAACTACCCTCCATCCGTTTTACATCAATTGCAGTACATTTATTCACTTTCTTTATTTCAAATGTACTTTTTGCTAGTTTAAAATACAAAGGAAAATGATAAGGCAGTATAACAATGTGGTAAAATAGGAGTCAAGGTTCTTGTCACTGTAAATACATTATACAACAGTCATAATAAATAATAAGAAACTTGAAATGCTAATAAAAATAATAACTGATGAAAGGAATAGCTCGGATTTTTTTGACATGGAGTTGTATGTGGACCTACAACGAATAATCAATTAGATTATGCAATTAATCGACAACAATTTTGGTAATCAATGAATTGTTTTGTTTAAAAATGTAAATGTCCTGCTTTCAGCCTCTCAAATGTGACTATTTTGTAATTTCTTTAGTTATCCATGAAATAGGCCTATTATCTTTGTGTTTCAGGCAAAACAACATAGTCACACACATCAGCTTTGACTTTGAAAAAGAGCAATCGTCAGTTTTGCCTCTTCCGATATCTTGCAAAGCAAACCACTGCCGAGATGTGTACGTACGTAAGAACGTAAGAACATTGCCACGCAAAGTATGGGATTTATCCACTTGTACTTGCCCGTTGGAAAATGCGTACATTTATGCATAACTCTTACCATGCGTACACACAAAACCTGGTGGCAGAACAGTGAAACTACAAATAGCTATGGCTGTGCCTGTCCAGCACAAG
This sequence comes from Dunckerocampus dactyliophorus, assembly GCF_027744805.1. NCBI lineage: Eukaryota > Metazoa > Chordata > Actinopteri > Syngnathiformes > Syngnathidae > Dunckerocampus > Dunckerocampus dactyliophorus. The sequence goes on along the minus strand of NC_072819.1, from coordinate 16,158,307 downwards.
GCTATATCATCTTGCTACGTGCTTCACAACATGACCAACAAACAAGGCACCACCCCTCCCCCCAGACCAGACGCGCCGATGCCAAACGCAAAGCCTGCCCCTAAAGTTAATTTATTTGTTATTTCTTATTGAATTATTGCACATGTAGCACTGTGCCAGTGACTTGTTGTGCAGTACAATGTTTGTGATGTTTGTCAGTTGATTGTTTATGCCTCTCTACTTCAATTTCGGTGTCTGAGAAATTCCTCTTCCTTGCCCTGTTTGCTATGACTTAGGGGAGTAAAAAAGTCCACGGATGCATTCTTAAAGGGATTGCTCCTAAGAGGTGGAAATTAAAAATGTGTTTTTAAAAATCGGATTAATTAATTAATCTTTTTAAATTAAATAATTAATTCAATTAAAATAATTGATAAATGAATCGGTTATTAAAATAATTAGTTGCAGCCCAGGTTGCATGACATCCCAATCAGTAGTGTCGTATATCAAAAGTGACTTTTCCCCAACTTCGTCCCACGGGCTGAGTTCTGGTCAATTTTTGGTGTTGAAGAAAGTAGTTCTGGCTAGTTGATGGGGTCACTAAAGTAAAGCATTTTGCTTCTCAAAACAATATGCGTTCAAGAGAGTAATACATTTGCATTGCAAAACCATAAAAAAGTCAGACCTTACAATCGCGCAGTGTTTTCTCCTCTCCCTTTGTATCACCACCCCACACTGCTGTACACTTCACAACACTACCCCCACCAACTAGGATTACGTACTTTCTTCAGCACCAAAAGCTAACCAAAACTCAGCTCATGGAATGAAGTGGGAGGGAAAAGTTTGTTTTTTTATTATTAACCTTTATTTAACCAGATAAAAACCCACTGAGATCAGGATCTCTTTCACAAGGCTGACCAGGCCAAGAGGTCAGCAGCACACGTCACACGTGGTAAATTGTACAAATCTAGGAGGTAACAATAAACAGTGTATATGAACACACATACTTTGTAAGGTGCAGGTGTTTTGTGATAAATACATAAAAGCTATTTAAAACAAAGGCACTGTTCTGTGGTCTCACGCTCTTTGTCCAACAGCAAGGCTCCAAAAGGGATGAATTCTGAGAGCTTTAGCTCAGCCTGTAAAAAATTCCACGCTGTGGGGGCTGCAAAACTGAACGCTCTCTTCCCCAGTTCACTTCTGACACGAGGAACAGAGAGATGGAGGATGTCACGAGATCGCAAGGCATCATGACTTTCAGTTCTCTGGAGTAAAGTACTTAAGTATGTTGGGACTAAGCCAAGCACAGCCTTATAAATCAGGATCAGCCAGTGTGTATACCTCTGCGCACTTAAAGAGGGAAGTCCTGATTTCACATATAAGTCACAATGATGTGTAAGGCGGCCATCACCAGTGACAAACCTCAAGGCACTGTGACGATTGGAGACTGGAGACACTTGAGAGGAGCACCCCTATACAGCACATCTCCATAATCAATCAGAGGGAGAAATGTAGCTGAAACAAGCAGTTTCCTGGCTCTAAGTTCTATTTCTATAATAGAACCCGGGTTTCACCCTGCGTTTGGACCCCAACATTTTTTGACCCACGGACCGGCTTGTGTACCCACAAATCTCCCGTGGAACTCTTATTTATTATGTATTGCGTAAAACTAAGACATGAATAACATCAAATTAAAAGCACAAAACGAATGCCGACCCACCATCCACCAGTTCAAGTTCCAGCCAAGTCTTTCCAGAGAGATTATTACATGGCTGTTTGACGTGTGTGGTAAAAGGCAGTGTGCTAGCATGAATTAACTTGAGACAAATGTGCACATTAGCACTCAATAAGTCATCAAAACTTACCTTTACGCATATGTAGTCTATCTGTGCGGCATGAGATAAAGTTAGCACACGCACAATGGACATGCGTCAAGTGAGACGGATGTAACAGAGAGAATTCGGACACTTTTCAAAATAAAACATAAAAAATGAAATTATGGAAATTATTTTTTCTTTCTGTGCGGCCCCGTACCAAATGACCCACGGCACGGTATCGGCTCGTGGTCAAGAAGGATTAGAGACCAGCTCAATGGTGTTACCCTGTAGTGTTAAAACAGTTGGTATGTTTATACTGGTAACACACTTGAATTTGAAAAGACCATGAGCTTGTTTTTTTCTGTATTTAAAACCAATTTCAGGGCCCTCCGACGAGACTTTACAACATTAAAAGCAGCTTGTAAAAACTCAAAAGCCTGAGTTAGTGAGCGTGAACAGCAATAAATAATGGCATCATCGGCATAAAAATGATAAAATGCGTTTGACACGTCAGTACACAAACTGTTGATGTATAATGAAAAGAAAATGGGTCCCAGAACTGATCCTTGGGGCACCCCTTTAAACAAATCCAGAGAAGTGGAAGTGGATCCAGCCCACTGAGTTCTGTTGGTTAAGTAATCAGAAAACCAGTTAGTGGCCGATTTCGAAATACCACTGCTGCGTAAAATTTCAACCAAGAGTCTGTGGTCTGCTGTGTCAAAGTCACTGTTGATCCCCACTACACTACTGGTGATGGGGATGTCATACAACTTCATCTTAAAAAATTCCAAACTATCCCTTTAATCTGGTGTGCTGTAGCTAGATTGCATCCTGGCCATCCTGGTTTGCAGCATTTAGTCACATCTGACACAAACAAATCTCCATTCTGAGGACTACACGTGTGTGAGAGGGCAAACGCGGACAAAGCCAACATAGTCAGGTGGGTTCAAAAACCCAAAAAAGGGCTTCACGTTCCTCAGGGAAGTGCACAAAACACGCATGCACTCGCCTAAGCATACTTTATCCTGACCGATGTGTGCTCTCATGTCGACAGATTATTCACGGGGATTTCATTCTAAATGAGGGGGGAAATGATTTATCTCAGTCAAGCGGCCCGGCCCTTTCAGAAGTCACTTCCACAGTTTTGGCTGCTTTTCTGGTTCCACCTCCCTTTTGTGGGCTTGTCAGTGTAACCTAACCCTTGAGGTGGCAGGCACTTTTTGCTCAAAGCACAAACCAGACTCTAGTCTAATTTTTCATGACTAATTATGGTGATGGTGGTTGAACGTTAACACCGACAATGTTCTCGTTTTTCACAGGAAATGTCTGGTTTTAAACTTAATGTAGCCAAAGTACTAAACTGTTATGTGAACTTTGCTGTCCTGTTCAACACTCAATTGAATTAGGTACAAGGTAGCCTAAACTTGTTCAAATCAGAAATATGCTTTTGTCCTGTGACACGAATTTGTATGAATTGCCATCACACTGACAAATGTATGTAGAAATGAATCAAACTGACAGTAATTTCATTACATTCAAATGCGGCGTTTCTTATCGGCAACGGCCGACAAGAAATATATAAATATAAATATATAAATATCACTAATACGTACTGTTGTGACAATTGTTTTGTAAATTAACATTGTAATTTCAATTTAAATGAATAAAACCTTTAAATAATTATGATTACAATTAAAATGTCAGTTAAAAAATGGCAAATTTGGCAACTCAATAGAAATTCAGTTTATGATTCATTTAAGTTTACACAATGATGTGATTTTTTATTTTTTTCATTTTTTTACATTTCCAAACTGATACCTTTTTCTTGCTTTTGTCATTGGAGTCATTGCTTCCTATCATGCACTGTTGAATGAATCATTTAGCTGTTTTCCATCATCTGCTCTTTTGAAATTGGAATAGCAGCAGCAGCAGCATACCATGCTCTCTCGTGGCTGTTATAATACATAATACTGGCATAATACTGTAAACTTGTCACTGCCTTCCACACTTCAATCATGTGACGCCAGCATGGTGCCTCTGTTTGTCAGTAGGCCTATGCAAAAAAACAAAAAACAAAACAACACCCATTTAAAAATTATTCTTAAAATAAATAAAAAGCTAATTTAAATAAAACAACTAATTTAGCACAACGGAAACAAGTTGGCAGACAAAAAAAAAAAAACCTACATAAAATATTATATACTACATATAATATTTACGTTTAAAGTTGGGACAAGGCTGAATTGATGTTTTGGAATTGGATTCACCGTAGCATGTCATGCAGTGTCAAATAAAGCCCTTTTTGGCAGAAGGGTGCCAAGTTCTATCATGCCACACTTTCTAAATCTTAGCAGCAACCACAGCAGCAACAGCATACCATGTGCTCTTGTGACTATTGGCATAATAGTGTAAACTTGTCACTGGTTTTCCGCACTTCAAGAATTTGATGCCATTATAGTACCTGTGTGCAGATTTTTGCACATTTTGTATATAACAAAAACGTCTAATAAAGAAACCCTATTTGCGAAAATGTAATCATATTTTGGAAAATAAGTCAAATTTGAATTATTTTAGCAATTAAATAAGAATTGGACCTCATAGCTTGGTGTCATGATAACAATCTCCAAGGGAAAAGGAGCCGCATAAACCTCTGTTTATTGATGAGACTGAGGTGGAGAGGGTGAAAACCTTCAAGTTCCTTGGCACACACATCAGCGAGGACCTCACCTGGTCTCACAACACCCAACAAATTCTGAAGAAGTCCCAAAGGAGACTGTACTTCCTGAGAAGACTGAGGAAATTTGGCATGTCCACCACAATCCTGAGTTGCTTCTACAGATGCATCGAAAGTGTCCTTACCGCCTCCATCACTGTTTGGTACGGTAACTGTACAACACGTGATAGGAAGGCACTCCAGCGGGTGATCAAGACCTCACAGAACATTGTTGGGGCAGCCCTCCCCTCACTGCAAGACATTTATAAATCTAGAGTCCTACGCAGAACACACAACCTCATCAAGGACAGCACACATCCACAACACTCATTATTCACACTCCTACCGTCAGGCAGACGCTACAGGAGTTTGAAGTCCAGGACCACAAGACTGGCGAACAGCTTTTACCCACAGGCCATCAGGCTTCTCAACAAAGCAGTCACACACGCCGCACGCAACACAAGCACACACTCATAGCACTTTATTTATTTATTTGTATTATTTATCTGTATTAATGTCTCTTCTGTTGTTGTTGCTTAATTGATTGGTATTTATGTTTCTTATGTTCTTATTCTTTTTCTTGTGTTTTTCTTTCTTTTTTTGGGAGAATGAACAGAACAAGAATTTCATTGCATAGTATAACCGCCTGTTTTACTGTGCATATGACAATAAAACTCTTGAATCTTGAAATAAATGCAAATATAAAATGACTTAAATGCACAGTAATTTGGTCCAACAACAATCAATTATACTGTACATACTGGAAGTCACCTGGAGTTAAGCAGTAAGACTCCAGGTGAACCTTGGATGAATGTTCCAGAACATACAGTAGACCTCATAGGTTCCACTGTGAAGTATGTTTTCCCGCAGTTAGCACATCTTAGCACCGACATCTTACATTCTTCCAAGTCTAGAGAGGATAGCTACACTCAGATATTTTGGTATTACACTATTTTGATGCTTGATCAAAAACCTTATTCACTATTAGAGGATGGACAAGCGAGACAGGCATCTCTCTTTGAGTGTATTTGCACAGTGTCAAAGGAAGGAAATGGAAATGCACACACACTCAGTTGTCCTTCAAGTTCCCTGTTGGCCTCTTAGCCATCTGCAAACATTGTTAGCTTGCAAAGCTTCTCCCAAAAGGACCGTGAGGCCATTTCAACGCGTGCTCTGTCATCCACACGTCCTCAGCTGATATGCAAACAACTCAGTTCATTTTTTCCATTCCACTTTTTATCCACTTTGCCCAAACTTGGGACTGGAGTGTGAAGGGAATGACGAGTGTTTGGTGTTGCAGTGGTTTGGCTTTGCCTTTTTTGTCTCTTAATGACCCGAGCTAGTTAGCCACTCCATTCAGAGTGTTTCCCCACGTTCAGTTCACTCACCTGGGGGAGGGAGATAATGGAGAATTTTCACTCAACTTGGATAACACAGGGAAGGATGCTGTTATTTTTGAAATGAGAAAACTCATTATATTCTGTATATATATATCTGTATTCAACTAAAATTCAAATGGTGGACCCATTTGAATTGTAGTTGGTGCAGAAAAGTTTCTCAAGCAGAGGTCCAGAAGGTAGATATGCATACAGATGTTCTTTTCAACAGCTAAATACTCTATGTTATCAAACCATTTATCAATTCATAAAAGTGCCCAAATACGTTGTAGAATATATTAGAACTTATATTTTTACTGTTTAATGTTGATTTGGAGTGCACAAGTGGAACGGAAAACATGTTTTTTTTTTTACCAGATGGTCATTTAAACCATAAATTCCAGGCTATAATCCGCTACTTTTTTCACACACTTTGAACAATTATGCATCTTATTTATGGCTAAAATAAGTACAGTTCCCATGATGTTTGGCGTGCAGTGTCAGAAAATAGTGAATTGGAGTCGTGAAGTGGGTTCTAATATCACGTCTTGAAGTCTTATGCAGTGATCGTGTTTTGATCTGCAAATCATAAGCAAGTTTGATAAAACTTAGAATTACTACAGCTTCTGCTTGCACTGCTTGGACCGCTGCAGCTGTTGAAGTGGAAAAAAACGTCTCACGTCTCACTCATTGGAGCTAACGAGTGACGCTGGGAATGCCGAGTGCAGGTAGGATTGCAAGGTTTATAGTGGCAACAGCGGCTTATAGACAAGTGTGGCCTATGTACAGTATGTACAATTTTCTTTTCTTTTTAAATCTGGTGGGTGCAGCTTATGTTCAGGTGTGCTTAATAGTCCAGAATTTATGGTATATTGCACAACACAACACCAAGAGAACCAATGTTGTAATGGCGGTAAGGAACAAACTGCTCAGCCAGCACACTTATTTTGGCACCTAAATTGTATTTAAAAAAACAAGGACCAAATTTCAAATATATAATAAAAAGTTTGACTGTACAAACAATGAATGAACACAAGAGGCTTATTTTTAAGTTAAATAAAACTGCACCGGTTCCTCTGAAAAAAATATTAAATAATAATTTAATAAGTGGCTCTTTAACAGAAAAGCTGCAACAGTACATTGTTTGCCTTTGAGTAAGATCTCTGCAGCAGAAGCACTCCTCCACCACTCTCGCGTCAGTGAAATATGTTTTGTTTTGCTCCAATATCCATACAATCTTTAGTGAAGACTCATTTGCATGTTGCTGTGCTATAAATGTATGTGCTATGACTCGTAGATTTTTCATACGGGGCTTTACAGTTTCAGAGCATATGAGACGCAGCGGTTTGGCACTGGATTCAGGAAGAATGAACATACATTGGTCTGTCCTTTGACTTTTAAATGTTGAGTTTTCTCAATCAACTTCTTACTTTTGAGCAAGCAATGGTTCTCATTTGAAGATTAGCGGCATAGAAAATGGATGGATGGATGGTTCGCTCGGCAAGTAAACAAACGATTTCATTGGCTCATTTTGAGTGACGTCAGAGCGTTTCCTGTCACGTTAACCGTAATAACTGCAGTAATTACAAACTGCAATCGGTCCGCGAGCATGATTATATGTTATTATGTTTCCCATTCACTTTAATTGGTCACAGGTCCATAAAGGGCCATCACTGGGTCCCGAGCCGGACCGAGGTCCGCCATTTGGTGATGGCTTCTGTACATGAACATTGAAACATACCAGTTTTTCATTTGAAATGGCCTTTTTTTCTGGTAGCCTGTTCAGGCAGCAAGTGAGCAAATGCAGTGACATTCATCAGGCCAAGTCTACAGCATACAAATCTTAGCTTGATCAAATTCTTGTGTCAATGAAAACCATCCCTAAAACCACAGTAGTTCACATCACTGTTCCATTAGTATATAAATTTCCATTTACTTAGAAATATGTTGTGGTTTTGTGCCATTAGTGCAGGTACACAGCTTTACTTAAAGCTGACAGCCTCAGTGTCCTTATCCATCATGTCTAATCAGGTTACAGAGACATTTATGGGTTGCTGGTACATGCAGAGGAACACTAATCCCTTAAAAAGAAAGATATATGAATTTATTTATCACATATATTGATTTGCTGGCCGTAAAATCTGATAAGAGCAGTCTGAAGTTGCTTTTTTTTCCTTATGGATGGATGGAACAAATTAATGATGAAAAAAACAAAGTTACACTGTATTTCTTAGACCTCAGTCCTTGTGGTGGTGCTTAGTCTAAAGACCTCATGACGACAAAACGTGTTAAAAAAAGAAATTAAAAAATGTATTCTCTTAACTGCCATTGGCTGGCGACCAGTCCATTGTGTACCTCGCCTCTCGCCCAAAGTCAGCTGAGATAGGCTCCAGCATACCCCAGCGACCCTAATGAGGATTAGCGGCATAGAAAATGAATGGATGGAAGTATTCTCTTAATAATACGTTTTGACATCTTGGCTGTGACGTCATGCCGAGGACTCAGCCAGACTCATCAAAACACAGCCATGGACGCACAACAAAGCGAAGAAAGAGAAATATTCACAAAAATAACATCCATCCATCCATCCATTTTCTATACCGCTTCTTCCTCATTAGGGTCGCTGGGGTATGCTGGAGCCTATCCTAGCTGACTTCGGGCGACAGGCGGGGTACACCCTGGACTGGTCGCCAGCCAATCGCAGGGCACATATAGACAAACAACCATTCACACTTACATTCATACCTATGGACAATTTAGTCGTCAATTAACCTAACATGCATGTTTTTGGAATGTGGGAGGAAGCCGGAGTACCCGGAGAAAACCCACACGCACACGGGGAGAACATGCAAACTCCATACAGAAATGCCCAGGGGAGAATCGAACCAGGTCTTCCCGATCTCCAGGCTATTCCTGTATTGGCCAACGTGCTAACCACTAGACCACCGTGCGGCCTAGAAGTATAATATAGAATGTAAAATACAGTACATCGGGCCGATTATGACGTATTACCAATTAATAAGTATCGGTGAAAATGTAGCCGATATATAACTTTTTTTTGCTGGGTTGAGATGCAATCGCTCCCTCCGTGTCTCTCTCTCTGCTTGCTGCCTTCACCTGGCCCTCCCCCTCACACACAGAGCAGGCTCTCCCGCTGCCGCTCCGTCTGTCCGTCTGTCTCACTCACTCTTCTGTAGGAAGAGACGATTTAAACATGCAGAAACTGCATTTTTGTACACCATGGTAAGCTGTGACTTTGTAACAATACAACACTACACTTCACTGCTACACTGTCAGGGCCCGTCAAGGAGAACATTCTAGTTTTCACGCAAGTTTTGGAGAGCGTTTAATAGCGCTTTTTAACTTTGTAATGTTAGCTTTAGTATTTGTTTTCAGCAGCTGTTTGCAAATACTCAATGGCTGCAGATATAACTTTTCAACAGCTAGTAAATATGACTAATTGATTTGTGAATATCCATCCATCAATCCATTTTGGATGTGCTCAGCCTTTTATAAACACATGAAGTCTTTGTTGAAAAACACCTCACATTAGCCTATGTATTATCACTTTCAGCCCAATGCAGCCGCTTGTTTTTATTTTAAAGTATTCAACTATAGTAGCAAACTCTAGGCTGATGACCAAAATGCACTAAATGTTTATATTTTCGTTTGCCAGGCATAAGGGAAGAGTAAAGTTAGATGCAACATATGCAGTGTGTAAGTTGGCCAGGGTTTCAGCACCAGCAAAGCAAAGAACACCACAACACCTAAAAGTAAATCACAAAGAGGCTTGTCCTTATGTTGACAGTCTTATTAATTAAACTTTCTTATTTTCATTTGGTAGTCTTCTCCTTCTTTGCGTGGAAGGAGATCCCCCAGGACACCATCCGTAGTCTCATTAGGAGCATGCCCCGACGTTGTCAGGCATGCGTACAAGCATGTGGGGGCCACACAAACTACTGAGAATCATTTTGAGTTGCTACAATGACATTTTGGCAAAATGGACCAGTCTGCTGCATCACTTTTTCACTTTCATTTTTGGGGTGTCTTTGATTTCCCCCCTCTATAGGGTGATCATTTTCATTTCTATCAAATTATGTGGCATCATTTTGTTACTAATACATCACCCACTTATTATCAGGAAAGATATTCAAGATCATTTATCCCCCAGTTTAGATCTGATGTGTTTTCGAAGTGTTCCTCTAATTTTTTTGAGCAGTATATATAGTATGTGTCCTGTGTAGATCAATGCTCTTTTCTCATATATTGCCCGATATATCGGTTATCTGCCGATATATTGGATATTGGCTTTTTTTCAGCCTTCACTATCGGTATTGGCATCAGCCCCAAAAATCCCATATTGGTCGGGATCTACTGTCTATCTACATTCGAATCGAATCGTCTATCACAAAGAGAGTTACATGTCTATTGCTGACAAAGCAGTTCATTGAGCATCTGATATAACGCACACAAAAAATGGGCCACAACAGATATGTTGTTTGACTGACAGTGATTGACACTGACAGATCTATGCAGAGACTGCAAGATACAAGAAGAGTGACCAGAGGTCCCTGTTCAGCTAGCCTTGAAGTTTGTTATGAAAACTCACAAGATTCTAAGATTCATAGAATATATCTAGGAGAAAAGATGTTCTTCCTGTCACCTAGGCACGCTTTTCCACTGTCAAACCTCTTCTATAGTGTTTTAACTCGCAGATCCCCATCTGGGTGGAGGAAAGATACTCGGAGCACACCCCAGTAATACACATTCAGTCCCAGACTTTCCTTTAACTGAGGCACAGTATAAAAAGAACTGTGTTCGAAATGTGCCGAACATAATACCGAAGGATCTGACGTGACGAATGCTGTTTTTTGGAAATGTGAACAGGCTTACTCTCTCCGCTCAAGTGTTTGAACAAAAGCCTGCCATACAATCATAAAAATATAAAACAACAACAGAAAATCAACAAAAAATGCACCACAACAATATCAAACCAATGTATTCCATGCATAGTTCCGAAAGGCCGTGTTCTCAAAGTGATGTCACGTCTTCCTCCTTCTTCAGTCTCTGACAGGATTGTTAATCAGTGGCAAAAAATGTAAATATGTTGTAAATATGTTGTAAACATTCGAGCAATATGCCTTTCACTGTTACTTTGCACGGTAAAAATAACATGATGGATGCGTTTTGTGTTTTGTGTTCTTTAAGTCTCATCATACCTGTCAACCCTCCTGTTTTTGCTAGGAAACTCCTGTATTCTGCCTTTATTTCCTGTCGCTGTCTCGTTTAGTTTCCCGAAAATTTATCATATTTAACTCATCAAAAAAAAAAATCCTCTCCTGTACGGCAGGTGACAATGGTGAGAGTATCTGTGCTTGAGCTCCAGCAATCAACAACATCATGCTAGGCTAACCTAGCTCCTATATCTGTAGCTGACTGATGGATAGCTGGCAGAGCACCAGGCTTTAATTTAAGATGTGTAGCGATGCCTGTTTTGTTTTGTTTTTTTGCAAAAACGTGAAGTGGTGGCCGTATACATGGTCATCTAGCTGGGGCAGGTCAGAGCTGGTATCATATCCATGAAGAATGGGTTTTTCCTTCATGATGTCATGAAAGGCCACAACTTCCAAAGCGAATGTTTGAGCGCATCTTCTCTCAAAAGTGGAGCAAACAAGTGATGGAGATGAGACATTTTTCACACGTTTGGTGATCATCAACAGGCTCTAGTGACACACATTACTTTTAAAACATCATTTTAAAAAGTTCTGCATTAAAGGGGACCTTTTCAACAAGGTAGTATGTTGCTTTATTGTGTCTATAGCAGCTACCACCTCCAGCTCTTTGTATTCACATTCAGAAAAAAGGGCTCGTGGTCAAGTGCCCTATCTGCTTGGTTGCTAAGGAATTGGCACTTAGCTAATGAAATGCCCACTGGCTGACGGGGGCACTTGATTGTGCTGAGACTGAGAGAGAGCAAGTTAGAGGTGGGAGTGGAATGGGAACTGGAGCAAAGGAGTGTGAGCTGGGGACAGTCCAAAGTGAACACTAAGTACATAGCATTGAACTGCAGTAAAATATAAGTGGTCTGGGGGATATAACTTTTTGGTACTTATCCGTCACCTGAGCAAAAGAAGATAAGCCTTATTCTGAGGCTTCTTGTGGTATCAGTATTGCAAAAATAGCCAAAGTAAAAGTATTTTTGTCATTCTCAAATACAGCTTTAATAATAAGCTCTATCTACTATCCCTAGTTACCTGAGTATGACAACGGTACCATACTATTACCTCCAGAGGTTCATTACCTTGAAGCCTGCCACAACCTATGACCTTTGCACCTACCTTATGACCCCTGTCTTCAGAGCCATGCATCCTCTACAGACTCTTGTAAAATCAGCAGTTGGAATGTTTAAATTTATGTCCTTTCAATAAGTAACAAGTGGAGCATAGAACCCGGAGTGGAGCACATATGCACTTCCTGGTTAACTTTTCAACATTCCTTAAATTCCTTCCTTCCATTGACGACTTTTGCTTTCTTGTCGTCACGTGTCAGCGCACCGCTGGTCTTTACCCGATATGACTTTCAACTAGCTCAGATAGAATGAATGCATTGTGTGGCTATCACCGAGGAAATTTGGGGGAACTGGTCGCAAACGAATCAATGCAACCTTTGCTCTTTGGCATGGTCGACATCTTGGGTCAGATATGCTTTCAAGTCATCATGGCTGTTTGCTAACGATACCCAAAATGTCTAAATGTTTATGGTTTTTCAACAATTTGAAATAAGTCAGGTCAGAGGTCCAACAATAGCATATTCCGCAGTTTAATTTAGGGTGTGTATTGACAAAAGGGACTCCCAACAGATAATTTTCATTGGAACGTTCCCCTTCAGGGTTTGTCCTTTTAAAGGCTCCACACCATTAGTAAGGAGATGAGAGCTGGCTTGCAACAACATTCCTGCTCATCCCCATTACAAAGGTGTTGAGCAGGATTGAGATCAGGGCCTTGTGCACCAAACGGTGGGAAGCAAATCTGATCAAAGACTGTGCTTTGTGCACAAGAAGTACTGTCATGTTGAAACAGGATACAACAATGGGTATGTCAGCCAGTTTTAGCATTAGGAATTGGAAGAACAACAACAGATGTATGTTTCAAGGTGTTGATGAGTGAGACTACACGTCCTTTTTGCAGCCTTTGTCCCGAGTGAGAAGAACAGCAGCTGAAGGAAGTGAGGTTTATTTAATTGCTTTGGGTGACAAGAAATCACACTTTAACAAACCATTAAAACCTTTACTTAGACCACTGGGTCTTAGAGGCTAACCACATGTTTTCAGGTCAAAAGGGCAAAGTATGTCATCCTTTCAGCCTCCCATCTAAACGGAAATGGAGATCTGGATGAACTGAAATGGTATTTTTTGAAAACTGCTTCCAGAGTCGGAAAATCTGAAAATGCCGTAATTCCACTTTGTCGTAAGTCTAGACGAGCCTTGGAAGAGCAGAAGATGACGGACGTTCTTTCTTCTTCTATGGTTTGGTGTGTCATGTGGTTCCATATGTGTGTCTGCTCACATGCCTTGTGTATTACATCGTTTTCACTCAGTCATCCGATCCCGTCTGGATGCGTCTATTTACTAATCCGGCACAATGTGGCCGCAAATCTTTTTCAACCTGCAAAAAACACTAAAACCTCAGGAGCATTCCAGTGTGGATAGGGTCTTAATTGTTTCCTGTCATGCTCCCGCTAGGGGACACACATTTCTTTTTTTACCATTTATGATCAGATATTTATTTATTTAACTGTACGGATCGAGGCAAATTTTTTTTAGATGAACCAAAAAATACACTAACTAGGAAATGTATGCGGACTGAGGTAAAATGTTTGTGGAAATTTTTGGATGTAAACCAAAAAATACACTAACCGGTGTGTACGCTGACCACTGTACGTAAAGTCATGTGAAAAAAGGACACCAACATTTAAATTCCATTTATGGCGAACCCTACGGGTTGTGGTCAAAATGCTTTGGAAGACATTCTTGAAGACAGATTGTGGAAGTTTTATTGTCATTAGAAAAAATGGTCAATGATTTATGATTAATTACCGGTAAGTAAGTAAGACGGGATGGGAAACTTGGGTGGTTTAATAACAGCACCACCATGTGGTTATTTGTCAGAGAGCACAGTAGCGGTGCATGTTTTGACAAATTTGACCCTTTTGTGCGAAGCGGTTCAGGGGTAGAACACTTTCCTTGGGGTGTCTTAATTCTTTCACATTAGCTAAAGTTTGTGATTAATGAGAAATTGTTGGAATTAAAAAATCAACACTAAGATTGATTATCAACTGTTATTAATAATTGATTTTTTTGAGGAGCTGACATTTTGTCAGCTAAGGGACGATTTGATACATCCATGCCATGGCACAGCGTTATTTTTTCCTCAATACCACAATGGTATGGCAACAGGAGTTCAGAACATTCAGACAACAATTCTCCCATCCCATTGAAAACAACAGTTAAAACGAAAACTTTTATTTGAATGGAGACGAAATCTGTGGGGCCATTGAGGCTTTTGAGGTTTTTGGATGTCATATCACTGCAGCTGCAAGGCTGGCTGGCTGGACAGCCGTCCTCTCCACTGTCTGGGCACTGTTCCAAGCTGGTGTGCTGGAGGATGCGTTGGCTTTGGGCTTTAATCCCTCTTTTTACTCAAACTTAATTTTTACTTTTTACTTAATTAAACTTACTTTTTACTTAATTTTGACACATACTGTGAACTGTCCTTTGGGAAACTGGGCCACATGGGATCATGGTCTGGGGCTGCATGAGTGCTGCCGGCACTGGAAAGCTGCGGTTCATCAAGGGGAAACATGAATTCCAACATGTGTTGTGACACTGTAAAACAGAAATTGGGCCGCATGGCAGTTTTCCAACAGAAGGAGCCCAAACACACCTCGTAGATGACAAGTGTCTTGCTGAGGAAGATGAAGGTGAAGGTGATGGAATGGTCAAGTATGTTTCCTCCACACCTGAACCCAATTGAGCACTTGTGGGCTCCAGCTGCACCAGTGATGCCATCATGGAGGAGTGGAAGATGTTTTCAGTATCAATCTGTGCAGCTTCCATGCCCAACAGGGCTAGATAACAATAGTGCTCACACTAAATATTCCCACCAAGGACACAATTTAGACATGTTCACTGTGATGCGTACTCACTTGTGTGCCCAGCTATTTACGCAATAACGCCTGTGTTGGCTGAGTGGATAGTAAATCTGTCGTGCTATACAAACTGTACACTGACTACTCTATAGTATAATTAAAATAGCTGAAATGTAATGGCTGTAGTCACTTGAGTGTGCTTCTTCCTCTAAAGCCAAAAACCCCTTGGTTTTTCACCTTACCTCAGAGTGTATTTGACACACACGTAAATCATTAGCAAGCTGTTTTCTTGACCAGGTTGTTGTTAACCTATCTCTCTCGCTCTCTTTCTCTCTCTCTCTCTCTTTGGCACTCTCACCGACACTGATTCTTCTTATCGACATTGTTGATGGACAAATCCAAGCCAGCTACCATTGATCCTGGTTCTGTTGCGCATATTAGAATAAAACACTCCTAAACTAGGGATGTTATACGGTTTATTAATAAATGCAATGCTTGACCAGCTACAGCAGTGCATTCTGGGACATGTCGATAAATAAAGGTTTCATACTCTGCTTCTTTGATAACAAACAATAAAAATGCATTATAATGATCTATTTTGGTCCTGAACGCAGGCTTGTTCACCATGATCTTGTACAAAATAAACCCAATTTCCAAGCTGTTAAAGTTAAGCTCTTGGTTCCAAAGGTCTGTTGCAGACTAATTAATTAGAAAAAAACTATTAGGAAAGACACTCTGTAAGTCTGTGGTGTTGGACTTCCTACTAAATTTCCATGGGAGCAGCACGGGACAGTGTACGCAAAGAATAAGAGCTTTGTTGCCAAAACTTAACCTGCTGCTGCTGTAACGTCCTCTAGCTAAATCTAACCTGATTTAAGCAGCTGTTTCCTGTCTTAAATCCACTCCTGCAGTGTTTTTTTTAAGCACCTGAGCCAAATTTAGCCATTTAGCTTTTATACCTAATAAGAAGCAGATTCCCAAAACATAAAGTGTCTTTTGATTTTAAAAAAAAAGCCTCCAGTGAGAGGAAATGTTGGATTTTCCAGCTCATGAAAAGTCATCCTGAGGTAAAAGTGCTTTTTTGGGCAGGTCGCGGCTTGAATTGGCCTGCCTACTCCTTTGCTTTTCTCATAGCTACTGTTTAAAAAAAACAGACATATGTTACTTTTTTAAACCTTTTTTCTAACACACTGTTGATCATAACATGTGACAGTTTAATGGCGTTGCGTGTCACTGCTTATCGAACTTGAAGAACTTTCATATATTAATTACTGTATTGAGACACATTATTTCCATTATTTCTAATCACGTTTTTGGAAAAATATTTTTCAAGACAGGAAAAAAATTGCAGGTAGAAAAATTCTTGCTTGGTTAGACGTTTGATGCCACCTGTTGGTTTGCTTGTATAAATAACTAAATCCAGAATATAAGACTTTGTTTCAATACCTGTTTTTTGATTTTGTCTAAATCAAAGACCACAAAACACAAAACAAATGTGGGTAAGTGATGAGAAGAAACCCTCTCTCTCATTTGGGGGGAAGCCAGCACCTGTTGGTTTGCATGTACAGTACAGGTATACACATATAGACCCTGAATATAAGATAACCACTCTTTTTCACACCTTCCATCCATCTACTATGCCGCTTATTATATGTGGGTAAGCTGGGAGCCTATCCCAGCGGACTTTGGGCAAGAGGCGGGGTACACCCTGGACTGATCACTAGTCAATTACAGGGCACATATAGACAAACAACCATTCACACTCACATTCATACCTATGGACAATTTAGAGTCTCCAGTTAACCTAACATGCATGTTTTTGGAATGTGGGAGGAAGCCGGAGTGCCTGAAGAAAACCCATGATCACCATTATCTTAAAATTAACATCATAATTCTGTTTGCTAACTTGCTAGCGGCCTTTGACACACCGCCGTGTTTCCAGGACACTGGTGTGTGTGAGTGTCGAAGAAAAACTAGACAGATTACCTTTTTCAGACTTGTCTATGTGAAGAATATTGTCTTATTTGTTTTGAAATGTTAAAACTACTCTGATCCAAGGAAACAGTGATAGTTATAGTAAATGTCTTTTAGTGTTTTCTAACCAGCTGGACCTGGACTTTGTGCTGTCTTCTGCCCCGTTTACTACCACACTTCCTGTGTTCTTGGGTAACCGCGGTGTCTTGGTAATTAAAGAGACTTCAATGGGTTGGTTTCCTTTGCTTTCTGGATATGACATTCTCCACTCTGTAATTTGTGGTACCTACCAGATTTTGTAAGTCCCATGCAAGTACTGGAATATTACAACATAGATCCCTGCATTTCATGCTCATGTTCAATATACCATAGCTGTGAATGTCTTTAGTTAAAGTGTGACTCCCGTCTTTAGTGTCGCCCTCCTCTGTTATCTCCCACTGGCATCGTCTGTTATGCCGATGCGGGGACTCAACAAATCCTGAGACAGTTCAAAGGGTCAAGAAAAATGGCTGATAAGACGTAATGGTGTCCAAAATCACACGTGAGGACACACTTATCTTTATGGTTCATCTCTACATAGCCACACAAGTGAGTAGCAAGACACTTGTGTCTTGTCAACCATGGTGGTGGTAGCCGCATGGTCTGGGACTGCACGAGTGCTGGCGGCATTGGGAGCTGCAGAAAAGGAAAAAACATGAATTCCAACATGTAATTCAAAATGGTTGCTGAAATGTGAGAAGTGTACTCACGTATTGTGAGTGCTACCTAGGGCTAGGTGATCATATTGTCATGTTCGTAATAAATCCCAGGTCGATAACGGTGATAGCTTTGAGCATATTTCAATCGATCAAAAATGGCGGAAATCTGAATCAATTGAAATACCACTCCCGAGTGATGATACAGAAAGCGTAGAACGGGAAAGATCGATAGTCTCAATTTTAACGTGAAACTAGCTAATCTGTATTGTTATTAAAGATAATGCACATTTGCAAGCAGCAATCATTTTACAAGATACAAGAGAGTTTTATTGTCATGTGCATAGTAAAACAGCAGTTATACCATGCAATGAAAATCTTATTCTGTTCATTCTCCCAAGAAAAGAAATAAAACAAATGAAAGAATAAGAACATAAGAAACATAAACACATAAACATATATACCAATAAATTAAGCAACAACAACAGAAGAGACATTAATACAAGTAAATAATACAAATAAATAAATAAATAAACAAACAAATAAATAAATAAATAAATAAATAAAGTGCTATGAGTGTGTGCGTGCGGCGTGTGCGAGTGCTTCGTTGAGGAGCCTGATGGCCTGTGGGTAAAAGCTGTTTGCCAGCCTTGTGGTCCTGGACTTCAAACTCCTGTAGCGTCTGCCTGACGGTAGGAGTGTGAATAATGAGTGTTGTGGATGTGTGCTGTCCTTGATGAGGTTGTGTGTTCTTCGTAGGACTCTAGATTTATAAATGTCTTGCAGTGAGGGGAGGGCTGCCCCAACAATGTTCTGTGAGGTCTTGATCACCCGCTGGAGTGCCTTCCTATCACGTGTTGTACAGTTACCGTACCAAACAGTGATGGAGGCGGTAAGGACACTTTCGATAGTGCATCTGTAGAAGCAACTCAGGATTGTGGTGGACATGCCAAATTTCCTCAGTCTTCTCAGGAAGTACAGTCTCCTTTGGGACTTCTTCAGAATTTGTTGGGTGTTGTGAGACCAGGTGAGGTCCTCGCTGATGTGTGTGCCAAGGAACTTGAAGGTTTTCACCCTCTCCACCTCAGTCTCATCAATAAACAGGGGTTCATGCGGCTCCTTTTCCCTTGTTCTTGGGTCGATGATCATCTCTTTAGTCTTATCTGTATTGTATTTTAACAGCGTATGTAGCATCATAACCCATTTACTTTATTTATTTTGTAGGGTAACATTTTGAACAAATCTCTATTTTTTTAGTTTTTAGAAGCTTTTAAAACTGGCAGATTAAAACAATCCCAAAAAATAATGATAATAATATGAAAAAATATATTGTGATGATTTTCTTTGCCATATCGTCCAGCCCTAGTGCTGCTTCATTTATTGTCATGTTAACGCCTGCATTTGCATACCTAATAGGAAGGTTTGTCAAACACACACACTTTCTAGTGCGACCTCCACAGTCAACAACTTTATGAACCTACTAGAATACACTACTTGCCTTCACCTGTAAAACCAAGTGTGTTCCTTAAACATGCAGTCAGTGCACAGCTATTATCAGCAGGGATAAAAACAAGCTATTCATTAGCCTTCAGCTAGTCTGGCTGTCCTCTGTCTGTCTTCCCTCAAAGGCACCTTAGCAACCATGGGAAACAATGGATGTGTGTGTGTGTGTGTGTGCTCTCATGTGCGTGTGTGTGTGGTCCTCTCGCCATCATAAAAAAACAGTATTTAGTGAGTGCGGACTTTGGCTGAAGCAGGTCAAGAGGATTTCCTCGCTCATTGATGGAATGCAACCACAGAGGGTCAGAGTGATGTGGTTTGTCTAAACCTTGTTTCTGTGTCGTTGACATGTGACGTGTGTTTGACCTTTGGCCTCACAGGGCAGGATGCTAACACACAATATGTCAATAGTTTCCTGTGAAAATTCAATAAGGGTCGCTTTCCCAGGTACAAATCCAAGTGGAAGGTCAGAGTAGCTGGGAGAAGCGTCAATAAAGCTTGTTTGTTTGGCTTTAACTACTTGGAGGTTATGTCCAATTGTGGAGAAGTTGCTTAAGGAAAATTTGCAGTTTGCGTCCTCACAGTGTGACCTCATCATTTTGCGTACCTCAGACACCAAGCAGGACAGTTTGGGATGGTAAAGCAATACAATAGTAGAGTTCCGCAGTTCTGCATACAACACAAGATCCTTTTCTGCAGGGTAGCCATCCGCTTCACCACGGCAATTGATGAAAGATATTTTATCCATGAGGAAACTGTGAGCAGCAACTAAAGGGAACACGCAGCAAGGTGGGGACTCTGGTAGATAATACTGCAGTCTGTGGTGAAAAGGTTCTCTTTTCACCTGCAGGGTATCCACCTGCCTCACCTTGCCTATTGACGATGCAAATTTTAATCCAAGAAGAGACTGTGGGAAGCAAGAAATCCATGGGATAGTGCAATCGCATTGGATAAAAAAAGTTTTCCTGTGTCTCCTGTCAATAAGTAGGGACACACTTTATCTAGGAGAAGACTGAGGACAGCAATTAAACTAGCCTCTGCAGCAAAATGGAGATTGCGGAGGAGGAGCGACTGTGTTTGGCATGCTGGCTTGGCTTAGAACCCCAGAAATAATAATTATATTTCTAGTAATTGGTAGTACCTGGTTAAGACTGTGGATATATGCCAATATATTTGTAGCGAGCCACGTAGGTACCTGTGTAGCTATTTTCTGCTGCAGGGTAGCCATTGGCCTCACCATGGCTATTGACGATCCAATTTTTATCCAAGAAGAGACTAGGGGCAGCAAGCAAACCAAGAGGATACTGCGGAAACCACGCTGCGACACTGGAGAATGAAAGTCTCCCTGTTCATACTATGTGGCACGCTAATTACATTCGGAGAGACACATTTATCCAAGAGGAGACTGAGGACAGCATGAAAATAGACCTCAGTGTTTGGACCTTTGTGCCTGTATATACTATGGGGCATGTTGGCCACAGTGAGGAGGAACACATTCTTATTCAAGAGAAGACTGAGGGTAGCATGGAAATGGAGTGCTGAAGCAAAGTGGAGACGGTGAACTTAGGCTGAATCCCAGTTCTTCCTCTTAGCCCTTCCCCTTAGTCTTACGCCTTGTCTTACCCCTTTCCCCTACCCCTTAAAACCAAGGGCCAAGGGGAAGAAGCCACTAAGAAATGGCACACCGCTTGATTCTCATTACATCATCACCCTTCACAGCTATTATTGTTCATAACACATGTTTGCTTCCATAAAGTACAGTGCATACATTTATACATTATTTCAGTGTTATATAGTCAACCTCACAACACCTTTTTTTTTTAGGAACTGTGGCATTTATTGCACAAAAAATAAATCTAATAAATAACAGCTTACAGCCAGTACTATAACAACGTTTATAAAAGTGGAAAATGTATCAAATATACATGAAATAGAAATAACAGTATAACAAATGTCATCAACAAATGTATAAGTCCTATTCAGCATCATTTCAAAGTTTAAAAACCTCCCCTTTTTGGCCTCGCTCGCCTCCTGTCGTTGATGTTCTCCCTCAGATTGTTTTGTGAGAAAGTCCAGAATGGCATTTTGTTGTATTTGACTTTTCCATACTGATATTGTAGCTTTTGAAAGGTCCTGGAGTGCTGTATCGTGTAGCAGAAGGCTGACTTCACTTGGCTCAGCATCTCCTGCAGGAATGGCACATATGCATGATTGATGGGCTGCAACTATTAACTCATTGTAAATACAGTAATAATAGTAATATTGCAACGGTGTGCCAAAAACCAATATGTGTTGATGGTGATGGTAAAAAAACAGATGGGACAACGTTAGATTCCAAAAGTTGAATAAAGTTTGATAATGAGGTGTGCTGTCCACACATGGCCATGTTTACATCTTTTATTTAGCTCATGAACACAATAAACATATCTCATGACAATTGTTGGTGGACTACGGTGGCTATAATTCATAGCAAACCGACTTCACTACGATGTGCTGCGTTACATGAATGATAAGATTAGAAAACGCCAACGTCACTGTACACTGTTCACTCGAGCGGAGCGGAGCGGAGAGAGCCACCTGCCATGGAGGTGCAATGTATGTGGATGTATTGTATGTTCCGGGCAGCCTCTGGCTCAGAGAACCAGAGTATAGAGCAGGAAAGCCACCCGTCGTGGCCTAGAAAGGGGGCGCTTTAGTCGGAAACAAACATGGCACTCTCTTGGCCAGTTCAGTAATGTAGAGTCCCCTCACTAGCGAGTGATGTTAAAATACAACTTAGAATTAACAGGCTAATGTGGTCGCTATCTCTTTCTAGTCATTGTCTAATAATTCATGAAATTCAGTAGATTGCAGTGAAGTCAGATATCTGTGTTAGCCGGGTAGTTATAACTCAAGGCTACCACACTGGTTTTCAAGGGGTACATACCCTTTAGCACTTACCCCTTAGCACTCGGTTTAAGGAGAATTGGGACACCACTTGAATCTCGTGAACGTGCAAAACCTAGGGGTAAGACATAGGACCAGTAAGTAAGGGGTAGAATTGGGATTCAGCCTTACAATACGGTAGCTTCTAGAGCTCAGCAGCAGTGGTAGCTAGCTCACAGTAGCACCACTACATTACCAATTCTGTTTTTGGAAACACGTTGCTTAACCAACTGAAGCAAACTTTGAGCTGTAATTGATGGACCCCGGCCTTTTACTAATACACTCTTACATTAGCTTCTCTATCTCCAATGAGCTGCTTTTCTATCTAGAAAGAAGAAGAATGGTCCCGTCAGCCAAGCTCGGGGGAGACAACTTAATTTCTCCCCTGGTAATTAGATCACAGCCGCCGTTGGCTGAGCAGCCAAAGAAAAGCGCCCTGCTCTCTGGACCACAATGGATGAATCAGTGCCACTGTATCTGCCTTTGCATGGTACGAGGAGGGGGGTGGAAAGGAATGCTTTAATGGAATTGCTGTGACGACCTGGATAGTGGCAGCAGGGAGCGGCTTGAAACTCATTCTTTTGGTTGGAGGTGCTCTTTTCACAAAGTTGCTTTTGTAGCTTTTGGCTGTAAAATATGCAAAGATGAACCTTTTGTGTGATTTCTTTAGGACTTACGGTAATTAGACTACAGAACCGTCATCCTGCACCTTCTCTGTGGTCATGTTTGAATTTTGTTGTGCCATTGTAGTCCTACATTGTAGACCAGCGGTGTCCGAAGCTTTTCCACTGAGGGCTGCATGCAGATGGCCCACTTTGATATTCTTCACCTTTGGTTTATTAAACATGCTAAAACCAATCAAGGTCAAGATATGCTAAACAGTTACATTTAAAATGTAATGATAGAAAACTTGATAGTTTGAATTATTAGTGTGATATCTTGAAAAATGTTTTCAACTCTTTCCGTGTGTGTGGGGGTTTTACTCCGGTTTCCGCCCACATTCCAAAAAAAACAGAAACATGCATGTTAGGTTAATTGGAGACTCTAAATTGTCCATAGGTATGAATGTGAGTGTGAATGGTTGTTTGTCTATATGTGCCCTGCCATTGGCTGGCGACCAGTCCAGGGTGTACCCTCCTCTCGCGCAAAGTCAGCTGGGATAGGCTCCAGCATACCCGCGACCCTAATGAGGATAAGCAGCATAGAAGATAGATGGATGGATGTACTTTAATAGTCATACACGTGAAAAAGGAGCAAACCATAGTGTGATATGAGGGTTTCCCCTAGGATTTTTTTGAAGCTGTGGTGGTGGGCTGCATGGGACTGCCGCTGCTGCGTCTGCAATTTTTTTTTAATGCCAAACATCAATTTTGATGTTCATTATTCATTAACCTTTTTTCAACAACCAGCAGAACATAAATGGAGAACATTGCAAAACTGTTCATTTAATAGCAAAGTTGCAGAGAGCACTTAAAAATGAGTCTAAAATGTCAAGCCTCTCGTTACCTGACCTATTTAGTCTATGTGACTAGTACAAAAGTACAACATTTAGTACTATTTGACACAAACCTACATTTAATTTGATGTCTGTTTTGTAATACGAATACATGGGAAATTTGTTGTTCAATAATATTTTTTTTCAAGATAACACGATTAACAAAATAACAATTTAAATATTTCTGTTACAGAAATCTGTCCTGGATTATGATAAAACAGGTGTATCTTGCAGCACTATTAAATCTACTTTAACAAAAAGAAAGGAGAGGTGAGCTATCTGTTTTATGTGACTGCCAACATTTAAATTGCACTTTATTTACAAAGTACATCTCCACTCAGTGTGCTCATTTGTCATTGAATACAGGTGTCGTGTTTAAATAGAACACTTATAAAATACTAAGAGGTGAAGCAAATATTCTTCGGTGAACTACTCAACAGCAGCTGGTGAGCTACTGCTAGGTTACGCGCTACCTGTTGGAGACCCCTGTGATAGCGTCGCTGTCTAAAGCTGGACACATTACGTGTTTATGTTGAACAACTTCAATACACAACTAGTGTATTGTGTTAATGTGTTAATGATAACGAGAGTTCAAGATTGTTAAGTGACACAAAAAGTTAGTTGAGATGATGATCGATGATTGATACTGTACTGTACTGGTACTGTATCTCATGAACATGTGTAAACAAAAATGCCGTAAAGTCGAACGAGATTCAAACGTGAGCGATCACACATGCTGATATAGATAGCCTTGGCATGTGACAAGCTGACGTCAATTGGCTACACATTTTACGGGCTATTGTTCATTTTCCCGATAATAAGAAACAAAGTGAAAGTCAACACAAGACGTTTCGTGTACCTGGTCGCAGTGGCAGCAAGGCAGACAGGTGATTGCGGTGCATGCTTATCAAAATAAAGCGTAGTGAACCATTTTGATGATATATATATATCAATATATATATCAATATGTGCTTAAATATATATATATTTTTTTCTTTTTTTTAGTTTTAATTGTTTTAGTTATTTTTGTTTTTAATTCAATGTACTTATTTATTTATTTATTTATTTTTTACCTACTTCTTGGAATGTTTTGCTTTTTATTGTTTTTACTTCCTGTTTAAATATTTTACTTTTGTACGTTTCTTTGTTTTTATTAATTGGATTTTTTTTTTTTTTTACTTAACATTGTTTTCAAGTTAAAAGAAAAATCCCTCATTTTTAAGGTGTGGCAGCTTTTATTTTCTAGTCGCTGTCCGCCACGATCAATTACAAGCAGCGGAAACCCTGGATACCATATACCAGGGGTCACCAAGACGGTGAAAAAGAGAATAGAAGACAGAATAGTAGTAAGTAATAGTAAGATGGGCTTCAGCCAAACGGTCAAACAGTGCACGGATACACTGACGGTGCGTGCGTAAGTGTCGCTATACACTACCACATCGTCTAAATATACTGAACAGCCATCCAGCCCCGACTCTACACGGTTCATCAGGCGCTGGAATGTTGGCGGAACATTTTTTAACCCAAACTGCATGACAACATATGAATATTAACCTGAGGGTGTAAAAATGCCCTGGGCCCGCTCAGATAAAGGCACCTTCCAGTAGCCGTTCAACAAATCAAATTTGCTGACAAGTTTAGTCAGAGAATTAACTTTTCTAAAGTCAGTACAGAACCTGTTGGCCTTATCAAGTTTAGGTAACAAGGTCCATAGAGATGGAAAGCTAGATGGTGAGGGAACAGCAATGTTGTTTGGGAGCATGTAACTGACCTCACAATCCAAAAACTTTAGCTTCTCATGCGATGTCCGGCAAAAACGTTACCTAATTGACTGTGTGTCGCTGATATCTATGTCGTGTTCGATCAAATTAGTGTGTGACCAAATATTATTAGTATTACCAAATAAAGATGGATACTTGCGCACCAAATCAGCTAATTCATTGCATTTTCGACTCTGGCAAATGAAACAACAGCTTCTCCAAATTATGGAGAGATGCAAAATTTTTCAAACAACCATGCAGCAAACTGTTGTCCAACTCCGGCAATCCATCACCCTCCTGCAAGGACACAGGACTGACAGCAAGAACAGGCCGCACACCGTCCTTAACTGCAGCAACATCCGCTCGCCTGTAACACGGTTTCGGAAGATTAACATTGCGTAGTTGTTTTGATTTTTCACGGCCAGGTTTTGCAATAAAATAGTTCAAGTCTGAAACCTTGTCAGCCACAGTAAAAGGACAAGTACACTTTGCTTGAGACGGTGAGCCAACCACAGGCATAAGAGCCAAAACCTGGTCTCCTGGACTGAACTCGCGCTGGTCTGTACGACAGTCATATAGGAGTTTCATTTTTTCCCGAGACTCACACAATTTCTCCTTCGCAATCTGACCGGCAACAAGCAAGCAATGTTCAAAACCATTTACAAAATCCATCAGGTTATTAGGTGGCTCAGCATCAACCCAATTGTCCTTCAATAAAGACCACCTTGTGGCTAAAAATGTGATAATTTGGGCTAAAACCTGTGCTCTCCTGAACAGTCTCTCTCAGCAATTGAAGCCCCTCTTCTTCTCAATCTACTCGAAGGAGAGACTTAAGTGTTTGGAGAAACTGTTCCAAAACTCCCTGACTTTTTCTAATTATGTCTTCTATATTGGGCAATACGAGTGTAAAGGAGAATATAGGGGTGTTATTCAATGTCGAGAGGGCTCTAATGTTAAAAGCTAGGTCTGCAACAACTTATTGATAAAGGAATAATCTTTCACGCAAATTCTGTTATCACGGTCAGATCTGGAACCAATTACCTGTGATAACCGAGGGATTACTGTACCTCAGAGTTCCTTTAGGGTTCCACTGTTCTGTACAAATGAAGTGTTATCTCACATTCATAACATAGCATAGGGCAACATAGTGTTGTCAAAATATTTTAGTAGGAGGCTAGAGACACTTCCTTTTGAAGCATTTCTGGATGTTTTGAAAGTAAGTGGTTTTGTCGGATGGTTGGAAACATGGAACATCTTTGGGTTATCCAAAACCACAGTATACTGTATATCAAGGTCAGCATTCAAGTCAAGCATTTTGTAGTCCATTCCCTCTTGTCTTGTTTTCTGCCGTGCATGTAAATACTGGCCCTCATGGAGCAGAATACCTGGACTTGGGACTTCCAGCAATGGGATCCTTTTTCATTCCTCCCTTCTTAACTCACAGTGTTTCCCACCAGGATCCCAAGAAGCAGGCAGTTTTTTTTTTAAATGATGACACAATGAGACCTTTTAACTTGGCCTTGATTCATACCGGTACCTGAAAGATCATGAAATCTGTCACTCACCACGCTCAAAGCCAAGAATTTAGACCCTTTCACACAGGTTATTAAAGCCAGGAATCTTCTGGCATATTTGTGTGAAAGACTCTGCTGATATCATAGCTCTTTTTACACTGACTATTAAAGCCAAGACCTTTTCGCCTTTTTTTTGTGTTGCTGTTGTGCTCTGTGTGAACAAGACAGACACGGAAAACGGACCCGAAAATTTTCTGGCTTCAGAGGTAGTATCAGAGGCCTAACAGAGACCTGTCAGTGCCTGTGTGAAAGGGAATAGCGGAAAGTTGGAACACAGATGTGAAGTTTGGTATCTAAATAGGTGAACTCGGAATTCCAAGTCCTGGGTTCTGTGTGAAAGACGTTGACAAAGCAATGTCTCTGATGCAGTACTACAGCATCTCTCTGTGAAAGAGGCTACGTAGACCCTAGCCCCTTTCATACTGTCTGTTGAAGCTGGGGAAATTGTTTGCCTTTTTTTCCTGTTTACTGTTCTATATGAACAGCACCAATGTGGAACGGGGGGGAAATATACCTCTCAAGCTACACAAAACTGTAGTCATGGGGCACCTTAAACTACCTCACAAGACTCCAGGCATCAAACTCTACTGTACGCCTTTTCTTTGTTGTTTTGAGAGAAGAAGCTTAAGGTCATAAGCTACCCTGCTTTGTAGTTTTTATGTTTTACAAGTACTATGTCAGTGCTCAACTTCTTTTTACACATGTATGCCTCTTGTGTGACAATTTAAAGTCAAGACTGTTTTTATTTTGACATCCTAATATTTACAGTATCTAACTTGTTGTCATTAGAGCAGGCGTGTCCAAACGTTTTCCACCGACGGCCACATACAAAAGATTGTGTTTTGAGGTGGGGTTCGGGGCACTTTGATGCAATGCTCTGAACAAAACATCTTAGTTTTGTGTTATAGGTGACAAGGCAAATTAGTGTCATGTCTAAGAATATATAAATACGCCTTCTCCAGCCTGCTAGCCTCTAGCGCTAGCATGACGACCAGGCTAAAGGCTACCCCGTGACTCTGATTCCGATTGTTCATCGATCATTTTACATGATCATTTATTAGTGGGGAGTACCTATACATTTTGTACTTTAAATGCGTTTAATAAGTGTGTGAGGCATATTTCGGGTTTAAACTTGGATTGTGTTGTGACAACTAAAGAGAGAAGGGGAGGGTACTGGAACTGAATCTAAACTTACTAACTTGCAATATAGGCATGTAAGGTTAGATATGCATGGAAGCGGCATACTTGCCGCAAAAAAAAAAAAAAGCTAGCGTGGTGTTTGCTTTTTGGATTGGAGCAGGAGTTTCTTTACCCTGTTTTTAGATGCTTTAGGAGAGTTCACTGTTCATGTGAAGCCATTTTGCTGCTGACCTCAGCTTTTCCTCATCCCCCAACTTGTCCCCAGACCAGATTGTACAGGTCCTTGAGGATTGATTGGATTTTTGCACAGGCATGCAAGGGAAAACCTGCATTGTGAATAATGCATTTTACAGTAAGCACTGTAAGAAGAAGTTGGGGGGGGGGTGAATGATTATTAGATTCTTAACTAAATAAATGAGCTGTAACAGTTGGCCCTTTTAGACATGACTTCCCAACATCTAATTACCAGTCTACTCACTCCAAATCTGTCCCACAAATCAGACCTTTTAATCTCTTGGGGGGAGACCTTTCACACGCAGACATACATAGTAGGAGTGGTTATAGAAGGGGGGGAGTATGTTACAAAAAAAGGAAGGTCGAAGCAGAGACGTACCAACAGGATCACAGAGCCATGCAAGTTCTCACCAGCGCAGGTCAAAGGTGAAAGCCTTGAAGTGGTGGACAGGGTGGGGCGGCTTAGCATGGCCTAGGGTCCCATATGTGTGGGAGTAAAACGTGCACAACACATAAACCTCCAGTAGTGAGAAGTAAGGCAAAATGGAGTGCAGTACTTGGCTTCAACCAGCAGAGGCACTGTTGAGTCAGTCAGCCAGCTTTCCGAAGGGCAGGACTCGACGACTGTTAAGTATGTGTTGGATTTATTTATTTATTTTTTTTAATGTATGACTTAGATTTAAATGAGATTAAAGATTAAAATGTGACTTTTCTCTTAAAGTAAAATTGTTTCTTTGAAAATAGGCCTTTAAAAAATAAAAATCAGGAAAATTGCAACGTAGTAACATTACCACTCTTCCACATTATGACTGTTCTGTTCTGTTTTATTATTGTAACATTAACCTTACTTTATTCACTTGTAAAAAAAAACAAAAAACATAAGGTTTGAACTTTCTTCTTTTGAAGATATTACTTTTAATTCACTTTTATCTATGTAGCTATTACCTATTTCAAGTTTATCTAATTTTATATTTCTCTGTCAACAACCCCCCACAAAAACAAAGTAACTTGAATTTCCCTTGAGATCAATAATGTATCTGCTATCTGTCGTTTAATTTTTTATGGCATTCTGACTTTATTTAAATTTTCTTTAACTTATTAAATCCCAGCCATTTTTCAAAAGGCGATCCCTTCAGTACGGGCCATTTTAGACGAGTTTGACTGATTTTTCAAGGCACACGGGATATTGTGTCCAATGGGTAAATAAATGTGGAACCTACCAAAAAAAGATTAGACTCTCATCGTTCATCAGAAAAAAAAGTTTGTTTCTACCTTTTTCGTTCTTTAGTAATCATCAGTAGAATATAGGTCAATTTCAGGAAAATATCAAATCCCAACAAGAAAAGGGAGAAAAACCGCTAGTTGTGAAAAGATACATTTCAAGCATAACGTCTTTGACACAATTTTTTTGCCTTTGTCACAGCTCAAATATCTAAACAACTGTACCACAACATAAACACAAAAAAAGGTTGTTTTACTTCAAAAAAAGATTTATTTACAAATATAACACCAGGAACTATCTACAATTTTCACATTTGGAACTAAACTGTGTGCGCACGCATATGTGGGCGTGTGCATGCATTAAAATTTCCCTACAATGCGTAACCTTCTGCACGCTGCACTCCTCCACGCTCTTCCACTTCCTCCTTGCTGTGGAGTGTGTGAATAAATGCAAGTGATCCATGCCGAGCTCTTATCAAATGCACTTTTGCCACCTTGTGGTCGTATTTTACGGCTTAAAACTGCTTTAACAGTGACATCTATTAGTGTACACCTCTTTTTGCCTCTTAAAAATAAACGTAAAAATGTATACGCAAAAGACGTATGAATACATCTTTGGGATCGGGTGTTCGGGTTTATAAAAACGTATAAATACATCTCTGGTATTGAATGAGTTAAAAATTGAGTGAGTCAAAAAAGTATCATCCTGAAATATGACCTTATTTCTTCTAAAACTCCCACTTTATTCCTGTAAAAAATTGTCAATGTGTCTACTACAATCAGTGGTGTGCATTCAGGGCCAGCAAGGCCTTCTCTGATGGCCTAAACACTATCAGAAGCACTGACCTGAATTTACAACTGAAATTCTAGTATTCGTTCAATGAAATTGTATTTATCATTTATTCCCAACAGTTCATGAAGTGGTGTCTCTTGGCTGCACTGCTTCCAGTTGAGTATGCTAGATTTATTTTTTCCAATCAGATATCAGCTTCTATGTGTTGCCGTGTCAATCTAATCTGCCCAGTGCCTTCAGAATCAAGAGTGCTGGCCCATGTCACATACACAATTTTAGCAATAGGGCTGTTTTTGTTACCAATCACATTTCAGATTTGCCTCTCAGTGCCAGCTAGCTGGCCCACAGTGATATCAGCATTTTTTCCGTCCTCTGATTGGTTGATCTGAGCGAAACTGTTCCACAAGTGAAGTTATGCCCACAACGGCTGATGGAGGAGGAGGAATTGACATCTCTGGTTGAGTAGATGTATTTTATTTGAAAGGTTTTATATTTTTGTCATGTTATTAGAGAAACATTGAGTCTGAACTGTCCTGGATGATATTGTAGTGTAGATGTTTGAAGTTGTCTGTACCCTTAATCACTGAGACATTCCATTTACACTCGTTACATTTGGTTGACGTTTACACGCACCGCCTCCACCAATCCTCAGTGAAAGTTACTAATGCTCAAAATTGCTAGCAGAAATGGAAGTCAGGCATGTCGGTACTATTCAAAGATAAGGGGACTTATTGCAGTGACTAATTGTGTTGGAGTTCCTCTGTTACTAAGCACTAGCATAATGCATTGGTAAGGATGCTAGCGTACAACCAGGGAAATTGTGGTTCGAAGCCCTGCTGGGGGCTATTTTTACCATTTTTTAAAATGTATGTTTTCATTCATGATACCGGCCGTCACAGTGTCTGCGGAAAAAATTCAAACCGGTTAATGAGCGGCACACACGGGAGGCGACAAATGACCGTGATTGGCGAAATTCATCGCCATCGCGTACGAAACCATGCGCACGGGAGGCGACCAGCAATTGTGACCACCTACACAGGTGAGCGACGCATGCACATCCAGAGCGAATTGTACGAATCTCGCACGGTTTGATTGGCTGTCAGATGTGGAGGGAATTTCGGGGTGTCAGAGTAGTTCAGAGGAGGAAAAGCGGCCGGTGTTGATCGAGGACTCTTGCTAGTACTGGTTCTTTGTAGTACTGAAGATGAACTTACATAAATGTCCATTTAAATTAATGTAAACTTACTACATATGTTTACTCTGGCGCCAACGGGTCCACAAGCCCGTGCTTTTTTTATATCTCCATATTCTTTTTTTTTTTTTAGAAATGTCAAATAGCTCCGGGAAATCTGACACGGCAAGTGTAGCTTACTGATTAGCGTCCTGTCCGCTCATTGGTCGATCAATGAAACTCCCGCTGTTTGGTCCTCGTCTGGGCGACGGCAATGAAAAGTTGTAAACTTTCTGGGATCGCGTCGCAAGACACGTGTCGCATGACACGCACCGGCACAAACTTTCACACGCACAAATTTTGCATGTCGCTTGGCTGGACGGTTACGCGATAATCGCCCTATCACGCAGGTTCCATTGAAAATGAATGGAGTCAAGGTGATGTCTTTGTGTGTGGCGCCTGTAAGTCCCTACTGAAGGCTCATGTACCAAATGCACTGCCCGTCACTGACTATGATTGTGATTTTATCTTATGTCTTTTGTTTTGTAATTCAACAATTCTTCAGCATGGACTGAATAGTGTTTTTGTAAGTTAACAACTTTTTTCCTTGCCTTTTTGTTTGTAGCAAACATCATTAGAACACTGACCCCAAAAACCTCTACTGAGTGATTTGCCTGGCCTGTTGTGACTTGATGGTATTAATTCCTGCCTGTCCATTTCCAACAATTGCTTAGGCAAAATGCAAACACAACTCTGTGTGGGTGATTGTGTGTGGATCATCCATCTATCTCCGAAGGGAAAGGTCCACTGGTTTCACTGGACACATATGTCTTGAGCGTGTCAAGGGGAGGTCAATACTCTGCTGGCAGCCTAATCAGGACTGATGAATGGATGTGGAGTAACTACATATATTTTATTAAGCTTTACTTCATTAAATGAGCTTTGTTTCTGCATCTACAGCTGTGACTTGTACAAATATGTTTATTTAACCGGAGGTGGAACAGGGAGCTAAAACAGTATTGCAGCATTTTGTGCACAAACAGTGGCATCATCTAGGGAGGTAAGGGTGGCAGTAATTGATACATGTTTGGAGCTTCAGATCCAACCTTTTGAAATCTTCACTTTCATAGCTAATTCACCAGCAACGTCCTCCTCCTGTCTTGTTGTCGTGAGAGAACCTAAACCTCCATGAATGATGGCACCATAAAAATGTTGCCGCCTCCTCGCCAAAAGGCTTTTCTTTTTTGGAAAGGATCCTAGAATTACAGAGCCAGAAACATGAAGTCGGTCTAAAACATGGGATCTTCTTAGGGAATGCAAGCAGGAAATTTACTGCTGTCGGTGCCAATGTTGCTGTCATTTGCTCAAGTCTTTGTACAGGTGTCGGGGTTGGGGGTTGGGGGGTGAATGACAATACGCCTCTAGAGAGCTGTGTTTATTGCCCTGACCCGATCAGTAAAGGGTCATGGAGGGGAGGATGGGTGGGTGGGATGAATAGTTGACAGAAGTGTCATCTGGTGGAGGTGGGGGGCGGGCGGTTCCTCTGGCTAGCGGCAAACAGCCGGAACACATGGTTGACTGTCATGGACCTCTCCTCCACGTTCTGTTTGTTTAACCGCCGTCTTCTCTGTTTATGAACGGCAGACATCCAGCTGGCCCACAATGACAGCGCTCATGAGTTAAATGTCTTACATCAACACCAGAATAAATGATGTTTGAGTACAAGGACATGGCCCAATCATCCTTCATGATGGGGGCCTTTATAGGATGGATTCCAGGGCTCATATTTATTCTATTAACACACAGACTTAGAAGTAATAAATTGTTGTCTTTTCTGGAGCATTTTCCCCTATAAAATGTACTCAATCAAATGGGTTCCTTAATCAATTATTGTTAAAATGAACACATCCTTTTTTTTTTTAAGTGAAAGTGAATTTATTTGTTAAATTGGTATTTTGTAGCTGGGAATGTTCTGCTTTCCTTTTTTGTTGGTTTTACATATTAAAAATATATAAAATTACTGGTCATTTTTTTAGTTTAAGCAACCCTTAAGCAACATTTCATAATTTTTTCTATTATATGTATACTGGAAATGACTGTTACAATTATTAACGAAAACTTTTTTTTTCACTATTAAAATGGTCAGCATATTACACTTAGATGTTTTTTTAAAAAATGTTTTAAAAGTGCCAAAAGACTTTTTTGTTTTTTAAATATTAAGTTCTATTTTAGTTGGAAATTACACAAAGTGGTAATTTTTTTTTTATTAAAATATTTTTCAGTGTATTTTTCTATTTACAAATTAATGGTCAACATTTTACATTTGTATATATTTTTTTAAAGTGTTCATTTTTAATAGTTATATTTTAGTTCAAAATGACTCCATCTGAGAGCTCTTAGAACTATTAATGAAAAATAATCGCCATTTTTACTTTTTCATTTACTATTGGGAAAAAAAGGTAAAATTAACAGTTAACATGTTACATTTTTATAGTATTTAAAAAATATATTTTAATGTGTGGGAAAATACTAAAGTGTGTGTGTTTCCATTCTGATAGTTATTCCAACCAGTCATTTGATTATTTCAATGATCTACACTTTAAAATATCTATCACATTTAAAAAAATAAAAATGTATTTGGTAAAGTTAATTTCATTTCAAGTGGAAGAAAGTACGAGAAAGTATTGAAAAATAACAATAATGGCATAATGGTGGCGCATAAATGACTCAGTAGTACAACAGTCGGTGTGGCTCAGAGCTATCGTTATTTTGCGTCAAAAGTGCATGTGCAAAAAACACATCATGTTTGGATTCTCAAGAAAAATACAAGTTAAGTGGGGGGAATCCAGACGTATTCATATGCTAACTCTGCTAGCCTAGGAACCTCATTCCATTTGCTCTCCATTGTTTGTCTGTGCTGTAAGTACAGTAGAGTATGTTTCCTTGCTCCATAAACATTCGCTATCTTTGTTTTTACTGCCCGTTTTGTTTAGTTAAGACAGCAAACTAAATAACAACTCAATTAAAGGCCATTTTAGCTGCCGTGTGTTTGTGCGTCAGCTTTTCCCGTCGTCCTTCCAGATGTGGGCATGACTGACCCTCACCCTGAGCAGGGCTGTGATGAAATGGTTGCCTTCATGCTTATTGCATTAACTGCAATCAATAAATCCTTTTTTTGTGCGCTTGCTGCAACCTCCCCTCGTCTCTCTGAATCTCAATAAAGCGAGAGTGCTTTCACGGTAATGAAGATTGCTCGCCAACTTGATTACCCTTAGTGCCATCAAATAAAGGTGCTTTTTTAGGTACTGTATGCTTTTTCATGTTAACATACGGGAGCCAACGCAGCCAAGACACTTGCAGTAAACACCATGGTAAACAAGATTTGGTTTACACACATTGCATTTAATCAGTAGTAGGCCTGTCACCATAACGCATTTTGCTTGATGATAATTGTCCTACAAATTATTGTATTATTGTCAACATTATTTTTAAACCATTTTTTCATTAATGTAATGATAATATATTGCATCAAAAGCAATAAACGTTAATTTTTCAAGCGGATATAACATTGTAATTGGACTGTCAAGAGTTTTTAAATAAAATAAACACCAAAAAAAACCAATAAATACAAAATCTGTATCTTTTAGCAAAATTTGCCCTTCACGAAAAATCATAACCAAAAACAATAAATAAAAAATAGACCCTGTCTCTGTTAAGAAAAAAACAGTCACACAACACACACAACAATAAAAACAATAAATAAAATGGAGTATCAAGTCTCTGGAAACAAAATTGCACGTTAATAAATAATGAACACTGGGTATTACTCCTGAACAGAAACGCTTAAGATGTAGCGAATGGCACTGTGAGAGTGCACCATTTTGCACTGTTTTGTTTATATTTACTTTGCCGAACAAACACCTCATTAACACCTCATTAACCGCTGCACTTTTTTTCCCATTTGGGAAAACTGAGGTTTTTGAGGTGCCTATGCAAGTTGGTTGTATTCTCCTTCTTCATCGCCACTAATTTCCAACAAATGGGACATATCGGCTCATCGGTGTTCATTGGCTCACGTTGTTAATACTCTTTAAAGCCAAAATATTCCCACACTGGGGCTGTGGCATTCGCCACCATCGCTTAAGTGCCGTCATTTATATTTGCGTTTGCTCACTTGCAGGCTGCAGCACTCCCTGGCTGTGTCCAATTTAAGAGTCTGCAGCCGTCAAGGCCAGTAGCCTACCCGGTCGACGAAGGCCAGACGTTCGAAGGCTCCGTTTCCAGCAGCGTTCAGCCTTGTGAATTTATACGAACTAGCCTTCCTAACACTGGTTATATCACATGTTCTCATGTTTACCCTGGTGTCATGACGGCCTGATGTCAGTCATCTGGGACTGCAAAAGGAGAGCGAAAACATAACTAAAGCTACAGGGAACAAACTTAATGTAACATTATAGAAGCAAATGTATTTGTTTTTTTAGATGCAGGTTTAGATGCAGGACCTGATACATAAAAAAAGTAATTTTTAACAGCTAGTTTTACATTTTTGCTACTTGGTTCGTTTGTACAGCACTCTGATCATCAACAACACATTTATTTTTGAAGTCTGTTTATATATGAATATGAACATTTAAGGATCATTTGACTACCTGGGCTATATTTGTATAATAAACTGTATTTATTTGATCACATATATAATTTGTACATGGTGTTACCACATGTCTGCCTGATTTGGCCCGTCATATTGTTTTATGTGGCCCGCAAAAACCTGGATATTATGCAAAACGACACTGCATGCAATTGGAGTTTATTATTTTTTTGTTGTCAGAAACCCATATAACAGAATTATACAATAGTTGTATACTCAAATTTCTGCTTGGCATCTTGACTTATGATTTCAATGTAAGTAAATAAATAAGTAAACAATCAAATGAGATGACTACACATTTATATGGTTTCACAGTTAAAGGCATCACTGTGAGGGTAACATAACTTCAGTGTGGCCCATGGTAAAAACTAGTTTGACACCCCTGCTCTATACTGAAGGTATAATAAAAAGGTACAATAAAGGTATAAGAACAGCACTTCATTCCTGCCTTGAAGATTCTGCCTAAAAGTGTCCACTGACTCTGATGATCACTCTTTGATGCTACTTTAAAATGACTTTGCAGACCAAAAAATGTGTGTTTCTTCTTTTTGAACCTTATGAAGTGTGTTTGGTTGAGAAGTGGCAAGAAAATGTCAAACCTTTCATGGAGAAAATGTTCAACTACTGTTGCTCCCATGCCCTCCATGGCTTATGTGGGAACTGACCATTACGGTACCAATGGTCCTAGGACACCACTGGCCACGACACCTCTTTTATTCTGCTGGGTCATAGAAGAGGCTTTGCTGGGTTCACTCAGTGGTCTCGTGACCCTGGCGAGATGGATAGGAGTCGATAGCGCTCTTGTTTTGTCTGCAGCTACTTTCCCACTACACAATATCTCTCCATCAAGGCACCATCCTCAGTGATAAACCCAAGAGCTTCTCCTGCAATCCTCCCTCACCATCTTCCTCATGCACATCTTTACCTTCCCTCCTCATCTTTCAAGTATCTTTTTTTCCCCCAAATGAAATAAATATGAAGCCAACTAAATAAATTAGATTTATATTTAAATATTTAATAATGTATAAAAATGTGTAATGCATTATTAAATCACCTATTAATACATTTCATTGTAAAATAATATATTTAAAATAATAGTGAAATAATATTATTAATTAGTAATACTATAATTATTTTCTCCATGACCAATATATTAAATAGTCAATTTACATATGTTTTATCTTATATATATTATATTTGTCATGTTGCAGAAAAAAATCCAATATATTGAAAGCAATACATGTTTTTGATTTGGAAATTAATAGGACATCCATCCAATAATATGCTGTCCATTTAAAGTCATTTTTTGTCCTTTTTTCCCCCCAAATTACACAATGTCATTTCAGAGGTTTTTTCCTATCTAAAAATAAGAACAAAGCTGAGACAATAGTGACAGCATTTATACCAGGGGGGTCCGAAATATGTCCGACAGTTTGTTTTTTCTAAAAATGCGATTAAACAAGAAAACATACAAAAAAAATCAACAGCAAAAATTCAACTTTTGTATTTTTCAGTAACCAGGCTTTGTCACTCTCTCACGGCCCACACACAAGCACATGCTCATAGTGTGCACACACACACACGCACACGCAGTCTCAGAGAAGCTATCAACGATTAGCAGGTAGAGTGTGGGATACGGTTCGTTGGAACGGTGGCGCCCCCATTGCAGTACCTAACCATGACAGACAGCACATTTAATGTCTGCTGTTTTGTAGTTAGCTTTCTATTGCTGTTTCCTAAATGTCTGTCTGGTTTACGTGGTCAGTCCAAACAAGAATGTAAGACAAAAGTACTTCTTTACCTAAAAATACAGCAATGAGATGCCATTTTCTTTATCCTTCGCCTTTCCAGGATGTGATTCAGTTCAGTGGAATACAGTTTCCTCATTGACTCCAGGACAACATTCCCATGATGTCTATTGTTTGATAAAGTGGGATGGACTTCAGTGTGACAGTGTATAGTCCAATATGCCTGTTGATGGATGCTTAAGTCTTGCTAAACGGCGTCTAATGTTGTCTTCTTTCTCTTTCATGTGCTGCGTCTCTTTTGTCCTGCCAACACCCTTTCAGGTAAGACCACTCCCTTGATTTTATTGTCTCCCTGGGTCTTTTCCCCTACACCACATCTGTCAAAACGCCCCCATCCATTTCTGTTACCTCAAAAGACCACATGTGAAGTCATGTCAGAAACACTGCAGGAAAACGATACCTGCTTTTGATTCCTGCATCTTCCCTTTGTAACATACTGCCAAATGCATGGTCTACCAAGGCAAATAACCGTCAGGCTCTAGCTAGCACGGCGTCAAACAATATTGGCATGAACAATCCGTGGCTGTAGGTAACCTCCTGATGTAGTTTTTGATTGATGCCATAAGATGACATTACCTGCATTTGAAGTATCACAAGTGGTCGGCATCGAGCAGCTTCTTCTACGTCTGTTTGCTCTTACCCTTTTTACAACATTGGTTCTGTTCCTGCTGTGTTGTGTAATATGCTTGTTCATTCATGACCATGTGGTCAAAGATGGCTCTCTCAGGCAAGATGGTTGGAAACTTTTGTTCCCTTTTTGTTTTGAACTCGTTGAGCAAGAAGCACATTCATGTGTAGCATTGTGAATGGTCCATCAAGAGCAGATGTCTTTGCTCAGCCTTTGATGCAGCCTTCTACCACCACCATGACGATGACACGATGAAATGTAGCAACAAGGGGACGAACAAGTGGTTCAGGCGGTCCAGCCCTACTGCTAGGGAAGGTCTGGGAGGGATGTCTTTTGATATGCATATTTCAAGAGCTCTTGAGTCAAGACAAGCCTTTCCCAGTCTGTCATTTATGCTTCCAGAAGACAGACGGTCTTTCATGTTTTGTCCACTCTTTGCTCTACCATCCCTGTTGATGCAGTCATGGCCAAGCTCATCCATATTTCTTTTTTTCAACAATTTTAAATAGGTGTCAGAGGTGCCACAATAGTGTATTGGAAGTGGGTTGTCCAATCTGGCCTTGTTGTTGGAATTTAGACAGTTTAAAAGTGCTTTTAGTAAACCCTACTGGGAACACACCATTTTCTGTGTTTGTAGCTTCAATGCTACCTAGCTGTGTTTGTCCACGCCTGTCTACAACAGTGTGTGTCTCCAAGAAGCGCCATTGTGCACTTTAACCACTTTTTACACTTTTTTTTATGATGGTGACAGCTGGACCCCAGATTGGGACGGGGGA
Organism: Dunckerocampus dactyliophorus; assembly: GCF_027744805.1. Lineage (NCBI taxonomy): Eukaryota > Metazoa > Chordata > Actinopteri > Syngnathiformes > Syngnathidae > Dunckerocampus > Dunckerocampus dactyliophorus. The sequence goes on along the minus strand of NC_072819.1, from coordinate 16,118,936 downwards.
AAAATGGGTAAAAATGTCAAAATGCAAGGAAATCCAGGGTTGTCTGTTGTACATTAGAGCTGTCCTATATTAGGGAGAAAAAGCACAAAAAAGTCTTTTGAGAGCTTCCTTGTTCATGGAAACGCTAGATTGATAGTGATGGGGGCACCTCACTGACTGACAAGAGGACCTCCCACTTCAAAGAGGCGCAGCGATGAGGCGTGACCACTCCTCTGACAGGTGTTTTGTCTCTCTCGGTGCAACGTGCTGTGGACACTTCCACCAAATAGAGCTTATTCTGCCTTTACAAAGCCACGAAACGTCCATCAATAAGGCAGCGTGACAGTGGAGGGCTAGGTAGGTCAGTGAATGCAGTGACGGCACATCAAAGCCATGAAGGTTAAACAGTTTCTGCTCTACGTGGGGTTCTCAGGTGTGTCAGTATGTCCCCGTCAATTCTTAAGACTCGTCTGGAATTTAATCATGAGAAATCTTCTGTGGGCCGCAGAGAAAAGGCATTTAAATCCTATTACTACATACAAAGGCTCTACTGTTGTATTGCTATTTCATTTCTAACGTGAACTAGCAGCTGCTGTACTGCCGCCATCCAAAATCTCAAATCCATCAAAGTCCGAAAGCACTTGGAAATGTTTCATTCATGCTGCAAATCCTAGCTTTTTGATGACAACTCGAAGAGCATTGCTTACATTTGCAGATAACCCAACTCGTGTACAAATAGTACAATTTCATACAAAAAAAGCAACATAAAAACTATATTTTTGTTGTTTTCAAATTTTTGGTTATTGACGCTGTTGACTGTGTGTTAAAACCTGTGTAATAGGACAGGTGTAATGATTCGGTGGTAAAAACCTATCAATCTGAAGTGTTCTTGCTTTTTTGGCTTTAGAAATGGACATTTCAGAGTATTGACTTGTCTATATTTGCAACTCGCTCTGCTCACGTACAACAATACAAGTATTTCATCCAAAAAAGCAGCCATATTAGTAGAAAATTATCATATTTTTGGGCTTTTGCTGAATGCTGACTTCATCCCTGTGAAAACGTCTTGCTACAGTATTGTCTCAAAAAGTACAGCATCCCTGCTTCCATTCAAAAAAATAAGAATTTCACACAAACATGCAGTGAAATGAGTAGAAAACTATCATTATTTTGGTTGTTGTTAAATGACTAGAGAATGTTGACTTTTTTGTGTGTTAAAATAACTCATTTAATACCAAAGACGTATTTATGTGTTTTCATTAACAACACAAACGCCCAGTCCCATATTTTACATTTTTTGTGTCTTTTTGCCCCCCCCACACGGGGGCTGTGGCATTTTGCTTTGCAAGCATATTTTTTCCTAACGTTACCTTGCATTGCTCCTCATGAAGTTCCACTCTTTGCTGTGTGTCAGTGTGTGTATGCTAGCAGCCCCGTCTCCCCCCACAGAGACAAAGCGACTATGACTGACAAGAGGTTTCACTCTGTTTGCCGTTGTATATATGTTTGAGGCAGAGGAAGCGTCTAGGTGCTGAACCAATGCACAGAGTGAACTCTCTTCCAGCCTGTTTGGAGGCGAGAGACGAGGACAACAGACACGCATTTTATTGTGTGATTAATTTATTTACTGTATGTATTATCACAAGGCTTTTTCGTCCGGTGTCTAAGTGCCAATAATAAAAAAAGACAAAGAAAAAGCTAAGTTTATCCTTGAACTCAGCACTGATGTCTTTGCCCAGGTCTCCCATGACATCATGTTCAAAGTCTGATATCTTGGTATGCTGAAGTTTCCCCCAACAAGTTTGTCTGTACGACCTCAGGGGTACTGACTGTAAATGTGTGAGAGACAATGAAGAGGTTGGAATGCAGATTTCATATCCTTCCAGATAATAAGATTAGGTACATACCATCTGACGGAGGAATTCCACTTATCCCCCCCTCCTTTTTTTGTCCTTCCTTCGTTGCTCCCAACACGGAGCACTGCAACAGGACAAGTTGACATTTTTTCCTCTCACCTTTATTATTAAAAAAATAGCTCCTTGACTTTCATTTTCATGGGGTCCTAAATGTGTCATTAGGTCATAATAGGTGCAATAAATGGACAAAACTTTATTACAACTTTTTAAAAACTTAAACTATAAAAAACTAAAGAAACTAGAAGTAAAACAAACAAACACCGTTCGTTTGACAGAAACAGGAAGTGCTGGATAATAGCGGTCCACTCCAGTCTTGTGGGTGGCGGTGTCCCAAATGTGATGGGTGATTTCTTTGCTAATACGCCACCCTCCTTTGAAGTTTTTTTAGATGATAAGTTATGTTGTGTTTGTGTAATCATGCTCATAATGTATACCCAGGCCCTTATATAATAAAAATATATTGTGTTTTATTTTGTATTTTCTTTTTCTTTTGTTGTTGTTTTTTTATTTTTTTAGTTTAATCAAAATGTATTTCATTTTCTTTCTATTTTATTTTTTTTCATAAATGCAGTGGGTTATTTCTTGGCTCATGCACTACCCCCTCAATAAAGTTTCCTGGTAATTGAATGTTATTTTTATGTAATCATGCTTCTATAAAAATGGCTCACTATCTAAAAATAATAATAATAATAATAACAATAATAATAATAACAATACTGCGATTGGCTGGCGACCAATCCAGGGTGTACCCCGCCTGTCGCCCGAAGTCAGCTGGGATAGGCTCCAGCATGCCCCTGCAACCCTAATGAGGAAGAAGCGGTATAGAAAATGGATGGATGGATAATAACAATAATAATAATAAACAATATTATTTTCATCCTATTTTGTCATTTTATATTTGATTTTTTCATCTCTATAAGGTCTGTACGTTGGCAAATAGAGTGTGTGAGGGATTCTGTGCGTGCGTGCGTGTGTGAGTGAGAAAAAGCACACCTAAGCAAAGTGTGGTCATGCAGGAATGGTACACCCAAAGAAAAGACAAGCCCATGCACGTCTTTCGCTGATCCTGTGTCAGCCTGCATTGACATTCTTTCCTTCTGTCTTCTGTCTCTCCGTCTGCCCTCTCATGGGATATTTGTGGAAAGCTTCACTTGGCGCTAAACCAGCTCATAATGTCATTTTAATCACAGGACAGTCACAACAGCCTAATAATGATGATGATGAGTAATAATTATCCTGAAATAATCGCTTGCAATAATAATGCTCACTGCTTCCATTCGGCAATCACGCGGACACTAATTGTATCTTCATTTTTTCCCCCCACACAAACCATTACTTACAATCAAGGCTTTTTGATAACTTTCTGGAAGTGTGCTGTCAAAAATCTAGCCTTGATGCTGGAATTTAGACAGTTTAAAAGTGCCTTTAGTAAGCCCTACTGGGAACACACCGTTTTGTGTCTGTAGCTTTAACGCTAATGAGCTCTGTTTGTCCATGCCTGTCTCGACATGTTGTACACTTTTTACATATACACCCCTGCCCAGTTCTATTAATTTGTTTTCTAACACCTTCTCATTTGCAAGTAGTCATTTGCGTTCAATTTATCCCAGAAGTGTTTCTGTATTCAGGGAATAGTTGCCATTGAAGTGTGCCATTTCATCTGTTGTTGAGCCTGAGAAAATGTTTGAAGTGTGTTATGCTTTTCGTAAGGGATGAGCCGGATACTCGTTATAAACATTGCGCGTCGTACGCAAGTTGCAATCTTAAACTTGTTTCATAACGCACTCGGTGCATTTCACAAGACAGCCTAATACGACTTGTGCGTCAGTCACTGCCTAGATTTACTTATGTGCATGGCTCAGATCAAGGGTACTCAAGTGTTACATTTAAAATTTTAAACTGGTGGATAGACCTTGGTAATGTTATCAACACAAACGTCAAACATTGCAAAACACACACCCAACATACCACAGCTCGAGACATCTTCCATTTCCCATAGCTCCGATGTTCACTCTTTCTTAAATGTAAAGTACATAACTCGGTGTCCACTCGGTGTTAGGCTTTTGTTCAAATAATCTTATTTTACTCTTTTATACACAAAAAAATCACTTTAGTTGCAGAGTTGAGTAATTATTCCATGAATATATACCATTGTAATCATCATGGGGTTTGTTTTTCCATGGAATTATGTTCTTCAAAATTTTCATCGGCAGGCGGACACGAAGGTTATGTACTTTTCACTAATGATTACACAACAGTTATTTTTTGAGACAGTCAACAAGGCTGACAGATTATGTCCCTGTTTGCCATCAGTAATTGTTTGCATGTATCACCAACTTCACACAGATCATTAAAATATATAAATATAGCAACTTCTGATTAATCCATGTCAATTTTAGACTTAAAATAATGTAGCAATGTAAGCCCCACCCATTTCCGGATAAACCACACCCACTTCCGGTTTGTGCCCCGCCCACTCTGAGTACAGATACGGATCATTTAGATGGGTGGACAGATACAGGTATAGATACAGATAGTGGTGTACTCGATCATCCTTACTTTTTGTTCATCGTTTGTTTATGTGGGATATGTGTCATTTTTGAAGGTGTTCCTTTCTGGAGCTCACCCAGCTAATCGCTAGGGTGTATATGTGACTTCCCATGTAATGTAGCGTTGAGCTAGCGCATTTGTTTGAATGCATTTTTTTCATGTTAAATGCGATTATTTTATTATTTTGTATATTCTGTAAGTCATATTGTTACATGCTTGATTTCTGTATGTTCAGTTTTACAGTGCTTCAACTAAAGGCTTTGAAACAGAACTCCACAAAAGTAGAAATTGTTATCTGTCTGCACCTGTCTAAATGTAATAGATGCCATATATCACATACAACAACGTAACACTAAGGAGTGCGACAGAAGGACACAAACGTTAGCAACACTAGCATAGCTGTGTGAGCTACGGTGCTAACATTCCACTCCATTTTACGCTACATAATGCTAACATCAGCTCATTGACTGATAGTTGGCAGAGCTCCAGACTTTCTTTTTCTTTTCTCTAAAGTGTTGGGTAGATACACGGGTTGGGCTCATCTTGCGAGAGGTGGGCCAAAGGTGGTGTCATCTCCATGAAGATGGAGGTTTTTCCTTCATGATGTCATGAAACCCGCAACTGTCGTCTCTCAAAAGTAGATTAAACAAGTGAGGGAGATGATAGAGAATGTTTGGTGCTCATAAACAGGCTCTAGGGACGCATATTACACATCATTAAAAAGTCATGTTTGCATCATAGGGGAGCTTTAACTTGCCTTAAGACTTGTAATATGATAACCTTACAGTAGATTGTTAATGTCCTTCCTTGTCAGTATGTAACGTCTCTTTCAGTTGTATATTGTAATTTTTCCGCCTGTAACCACCTCATCTTGCCAAACAGTTAAACCAGATGGTTGCAGTGGTGCGGAATTCCACTTTTAACATGTCCTCTTTTTTCTGAGAATCAAATATGTGCTCCATCGCCATCAGTTCTCGCAGTGCTGCTGTTCGTGCAGGTGGTTGTTGTGTTAATTCTATAAAAAAAACTCCTGAAGAATGACTGTGTGTTAGTCCATGTGTGCCTGTTTTACTCATTTGTTGAGTGCGGTGTGTTGCAGTGCAGAGAGCGAGGCCTTTGCACCGTCTTTTACTTACCCTGTGGGAACATAAGTGGCCATTGTTGGCTGCACACAGTGCCAGCGGGTGGGGTGGTATTGGGATTTTAGGGGGGATGGGGAGTCGTTGACGTAAATATGGAGGGAAGCCCAAAAATTCTGGGGCAAGCGGGTGCAGCGACCCATCCTCCTCCATCCCAGCTTTTGTCCAATTATCAGTATGCAGCATATACAGACCAGCTCCCATCACCATGCAGTAGGCTGACTTGGACCTCTGAATGAATTTAAGTAGAGGATTAAGAAGGATAGCCCCAGGAGCTGTCATGCTAGGCCCTAGTGTTCGCTTTAATAGCTTTTTTATTTGTCTTTTTTAGGTTTTTCAGTGGTTATGTCATCACCAGCACTTTTCACATATCACCTTGCATCAGACAGGATGGGTAATTACAGCCTCATATCACATTGCTCACCTGGAAGGTTAGAAATGGAGGACTGCAGCCTTTGTGGGAAGCCAGTTAACTCGCATGCAGATGTTCTCACCAAGAAGAACAAGGAGGACTTTTTTGGGGTATGCAGGCCTGCAGACTTGTTCTCCATCAACCAACACCTCTGATGCACTTCTTGCTCTGGCAATGCTGTTTAAGAAAAGTTTGGGGTTTTTTTAGACAGGAGAAGCCAGGCTGTTATTGATACGTCAACTTAAAAAATGCTAGCCAAATATCTTCTATATATGACATGAACACTGTGCTGTTTTTAAGATTTTCCTCCAAAAATAGAACTTCGGGATCCTCTGTATGACAGAGTACCGTCATGTTTTTGAAGATCTATTGCAAAAATCCAAAGATCCTTTTAAATAGAGGTTTGTCCTTCTGTTTTTAAGGACCTACTTTGAAGACCTACAGCAAAAACGGTAGTCAAAGATTACTTTCAAGACAAGAGGGCTCTACTGTTTTTGAAGAACCTAATTAAAAAAAATACCAGTCAAAGATCCTCAATTAGACAGAAGTGCGCTGCTATTTTTGAGGACCTACTGCCAAAAGTCTATTCAAAGAGCCTGTCTAAATGATGCAATGTGACTTAGTATTCATCACAGCGAGTCTGCCAGGAGCTTACCTTACACAGACGACTGACTGGACTGACTGCTCATCAGCTTTTTTCCTCGCCCACCCTCTAGAACACTTAGGACGATTGCTTTTTCTGTGACCTGACTGGCGTGGGAGGTTGAGCGGAAAGGACGCAGGAAAGAGAGAGGAAGGAGATAATGAGATGGAGAAGCGAGATACAGTAGATGAAAGGTGGTGTTACTTGATGACTATACCCTCTTTATGTCGTTTGATTTTGTCATCATCAATTGACCAAACGGAATGAACATCTATTGCACACGTTTTATCCAAGAGGAGTCTGAGGGCAGCAAGAAAAAGGGACCCACGCAAAAAAGTGGAGACAGTGGAGTACACACCAACAGCTAGTTAGCATGTGTGCTTATTTTCTTCTTTTGTATCCCTAAAATTGCATTCAGGTGCAGATGATGAATCTTTTTTACCATTGACTGACCAGTGGTATACATCACACACATCGTATCGACTGCCTGGCTGACCAGGTACTAGAAATAGCACCTCATAGTACCTGCTTTGACTAATGGAAATGTTTTTAATAGTGAGTAGAGACAGTGCTGACAGGCCGAGGGCCATTTTTGTTCATTGAGATGTTGGGCTGACATTCTTAGGGCTGGGTGATATGGACCAAAACTCATATCCCGATATATTTATGTTGAATATCGATATACGATATATATCCCGGTATTTTTTAAGCAAAGTGAGTTTAGACAAAATCAAAATCAAATATGCGTGTCAAGTTGTTTTATTAAAATAAATACGTAACATGAGGATGTTTTTACAAATTTTAAAGCTTCATGCAAGATGCACATCAAAAACATCTAAAATAGCCTTGAAAATAAGGTAGAAAAAGTCAAGTCCTCAGCTAATAACAAAAGAACAACATTTGAAGGAGTGCCCGGTTTAAGAGGAAATTTTACAATGTCAGCAAGTCAAAAATACTTTCAATTGAACAGTAGTATTTTTTTGGTAAACATTTTTAGAAGACACAACATGTCCTTATGTTGTGCCAGGAACACCAACCTGTCAGTTGTATCAGGCTTAGCAACTCTCTGTCTGACGTCCTTGTATATTTGTGGCCGAGTTTGTCGTGCTAAATAACTGTGACTGCGAAGCTCGCTGGACATCAGCAGGTTTTGAAAGCCATTTTTTCCACTGTTGCAACGGGGATCATATCTTAGCAATGTGATAGGACACCTCTTTATAATAGATAGCACACCACTTTGCTTTTCCTTTCATGAGGAATGCAACAGGAGCGCACAGCTTCACACATTCCTCGTATTAGAGTTTGCGTCAAGTCTTAAGGTGGTGAAAAATATTTTTTTATGCTTTGAATTCAAAGTACCTCCACATTACTGAACTACCGCTTATTCCTAGCTGCTCTGCCCCTCCTGCCTCCTCCTGCATGCAGGGATGAGGGAGATACAGCACAAATCCAGTCTATATCGAAATCAACGATATGGTTGGTTTTGATATCGTGGTTAAAGTAAATATCAATATTCAAAAAATATTGATATATCGCCCAGCTCTATTGCCTATGCTTGCTGTCAGCTTTACACTTCAAGTACTGTGGGGAACTGCAAAAAACATGCCTCAAATGCATCAGTTGGAAGGAAACATGCTCATCAACTACATCAATGGATGCCACCGTAAGGAGGCCACACATTTTATCCAAGAGAAAACTGAGGGCATCAAGCAAAGTGGAGCCTGGAGTCTCTTAATACAATGTCCAGAACTAGCTTACGTTAGCATTTGTGTTTATTTTCCTCATTCCTGGTTGTATTGTTACAGTGTTACATTTACAGTGCATAGTTGGCAGAACCCCAGGCATTATTTCAAGTTGTGTAGTGAAGCCCGCTTTTTTCAGTCAAGTTTTTATTTCTACAAGCCTGTCCTTCGTGAAGTGGTGGGTGTGTAGTATAGTGTCTAAACTGGATGACTACATGGGAGCCAAACATTCCAAAATCCCTGTAAAGCGAGCACTTGAATGCCTCGCTCAGGTACGTGTGTGTTCATGCATGTGTAAATGTACAGTATGCATTACGTCATCAGGATGGCAGGGTAGTCGGTGATTGACTAATGAAGCCTCTTTCATTTTTGGGAGGGAACTTCAATGTCACGCATATACACACACATGCACGCAGACACATGCACACACACACACACACACACACACACTGACACACAAGGCACAAGACAAAAAAAGACTCGGGCAATATTGCGGGCGGAAGAAACTAAAGCACCTGCCAGGCGGATGAAGATGGATGGCAACCTTTCCACTCGGCTCTTTATCTGGGCGTGCACCAGCCAAACACAACAAAAGCAACAAAAAACTTGCTCTCTTTCTCCACTTTTAAGGAAAAGTGTGTAAAGACAGTGACATTTATGGATATTAATGCCATTGCACTGAGCTGTGACACTCGTTTAGAACCAATGCAGTACCATTTGTTGCAAATATGACTCTAAAGTCAGAGGATTTGGAATTCAACCCAAATATTTTTAGGTTTTTTCCAGTTTTTGTACACCTTATGGCAAATAAGGAAGCGTGATGATGATCATAGAACAGGAAATGGAAGTCTCAGACGATAACAGAGGATGCCGAATGGAATCGTAGCTGTGCTTAGTCTTGATGTGAAGACACTCGCCTCCCAGGCACAAGCAGTAATCCTCCCTCAATCCGTGTCTGTCATTCAAGCCATTTATTGTGTCAAGTTTTATTACACAATTATTACACTTCTTTTTACACTCGTATGGCAGATACGAATGTTAAAGTGCAATCACTTCCTTTTACGCCACATGTTGATGTGTTATCAAGTGAATAGTTCCATTTTAATTGATTATTTATCATCCTTATTTAGTTTTTTTTTGTACAGCGGTTAACTTCTTTTTACACTTGTGTGACAGTTACGATTGTTGAAAGGCACAGTGCGGCGAGTCATCGTCAGAAATCCTATGCTTGAGTAATTTCATTTTAGTCTTGTTTTGTTTTGTCATACAGCGATGAACTTCTTTTTACACTGATATGCCAGATAAGAATGTTAAAATGCGTGATTCAAGAAATGAACATTAAATAAAAATTTAAAAAAAATGCTCCACTGTTTGTTACGTTCCAAAATGCAGCATTTGAAAATAAGAGGACAGGAAGTGATAATTCCTGTCCTGCGCTCTTATTTTGGAATGCTGCACTTCCTGCTGGGGGTAAGATGCAGCCGCTTTGCCTCAGTGGAATTATGACCAGCTGTTGGCAGTTACAATTAGTTGGGTTTATAAGCCCAGTGTCGTGTCAGGTACGGTGCTGGTTCATTACCTTTGTTCTCCTCATCCGTGATGTTACCTGAACGTTTTCCATACCGGTTCCGATTGCCCAAGACTGCCGGTTGTGTTTTTCACAGAGCCTTTCCCTCTGTCGCCTTTTGTTCTTTGTTCCTGCACAAGTGTGAGTACCTGCCTGTGCTTAATAAAAAGACTTTTATTTGCACGCTGCTGCCTGTGTGTGTGCATACTGGGGGTCAAGCATTCGACAGATCCACCAAATCGGGACTCTATACATGTTATCAAGTGAGTATTATTTATTATATATTTTTATTCATATATACAGTAGTATTAATTGGGCTGTCAAAGTTAATGCGTTAACAGAAGTTTCCTTTAACGGTACTATTTTTTTGATGCGCACGTCCTGTTTGACCGTCCGCCCACACTGTAGTTTGAGGAAGTAAAGGTGACTGTGGAGCCACAAGCGGGAATAAATATTGAGCAGAAATGGACAAAAGGGTATTTTGATTGGTAAACTTAGCTTCAACGCCCTGGCAGATGGCTCTCACAGCAAGACCAAAGTTGTTTGTACCTACTGTCGCTGTGACTGGGATTGTCACGGTCTACGTGGACATGCCGAGTGAGACGGTACTGAAGCACTACTGCCATATATCGGCTGATTTTTTTTTTTTTGCTTTGAACTGTGAGCTAAAATTTGGGTGCGAGCTGCTAGTTGACGGTAGGCATTGCCAAGGACAGCTATTTGGGGGATTATGTCAATGTGACATAATCCACGCTAGCAAGAGCTAGCATTAACAATTAAAAGCACAGAATGAATACAGACCCACCATCGACCAGTACGAGCCTGGACTTGTTTTTCAGATGGGTTGTGTACTGAACAAATACGCACATTAGCACTCAGTAAGGTCAGCCAATCTTTCCTTTATGCATTTCCACATAGTATCAGCATTTGGGACCAAATATGAGGTCAAAGAAAAAGGGTAAAAATACAGTATAGTAGTCTATCTGTACAGCGTGGGACAAAGTTAGAAGGTGCGTTCAAGGACCATCAAACAAAGTGAACAAAACACCACTCGCATTAAACATGTAAAAACTAGGGGATTTCTAAATGTACTGTATATAATTTTTTAAAAAAAATAATGGCCCATATTTCCAAAATTGATATCCCTTTGCATAGACTTTTATGTAGTTATCATAGTTTCACATCAAATCGCTTACCACAAAGAGATTTAAATCCCTACATAATATAAATAACTTATTTCTATCTGCGGTTAAGTGTGATTAATTATGAGTTAACTATGGACAAAATGGGATTAATCGCCATGAAATAGCTTAATCGATTGACAGCTGTAAATATTAATAATATTAAATGTATTCATGTATTTATTTTAGTTTATTCTATGGCTGTTAACCTCTTTTTACACTTGTATGACCATTAATCATGTTTTAAAAGCGCAATGCAAGAAGTAAATTCACCTTTAGCTGTCCTCTTTCTGTGTCCACTTCTTTTTACACTACAGTCGTCCCTCACTGCATCGTGGTTCCAATATCGCCCCCTCACTCAATCGCAGTTTTTTAAAAATTATTTAAGAAATGATTGCTATTTTGTGGTTGACTATGGCTGGTTATTAGTCATATTGAAATACTAGTATTAATAATATTAATAATATTGAAATACAAATTATATGTTGTAGCATCACTGAATGCACCAGTAATGATGCAAAACATTGATGAGACATGGTATTACATCACATTAGCCTTACACTGAACATAGTCAGCCATGACATGTCTGACATAATACAGTAGAAACACAAGAATTTCTCCTCTTATTTTGTGTGGAAATGGTACATTTTTGGCTCGTTATTTTGTGTGTCTTCCCTACTCCGTTTAAAACCCTTTCTTAAGTTTAGAGTCTTTTGTGTTCCTGCAGTGATGCCGGAGCCTGCGCATTAGCATTGTGGTGTGAACAAAGAATAATAGGAGTGTAAAGGTGACTATAGGGGTTTTATTTGATGTCTAAATGGCTCTAATAATGGTAAGAAAAGGTTTAGAAAGTCAAGTTCATATAAACATGTTTTATATGCTCTAACTACAAAAATATGCCATTTATTATTATTGAATCCTACTTTGCGGAAATTCACTTATCGTGGTCGGGTTTGCAACCAGTTGACCACGATAAACGAGAGACGACTGTGTGTGTGTGTGTGTGTGTGTGTGTGTGTGTGTATATGATGTATGGATATAGGATGTATGATGTTCAAGTGCAAAGACAGAAATAGATTCGCTATCGTCCTCCTCTCTCCTTTACACTGTTCAAGTCAGTGGTTTTAAGTGAGTAGTTTTGCTTTGTTTTAGTTTTATTGTACTGTTTTTAAACTTTAAACTCGTGTGTGTGTGTGACAGTAGAATGTAAAAAAAAAATGCGATTCAAGAAGTAAGCTTTTATCTGCACTTTTTTCACCACTTCTTTTTATGTTATACATGTCATCAAGTGACTACTCTTCAAGCCTTCTTATACAGTGGCTAAGTTCTTTTTACACTTGTTAAGAATATTAAAAACTAACCTTCAGCAAACCTCCAGCTCTCTCCTATAACACAAGTCATCAAGTGAGTAGTTTTACTTTATTGTTCTTTTATTGTACTATTTTCAACCTCTCTTTACACTTGTATGTATTGTAAGAATGATAAAATGTGATAAACATTGCCTGGACAGTTAAGAGAGGTTTTATGATGGCGACAGTTGGAATGATTTAACTTTACATTGTTTTGTATCATCCATCTTCTATGGCGCTCATCCTCACTAGGGTCGCAGGTATGCTGGAGCCTATCCCAGCTGACATCGGCAAGAGTCGGGGTACAACAGTTACGCCAGCCAATCACAGGGCACATATAGACAAAGAATCATTCACTCTCACCTATGGACAATTTACAGTCGCCTAATTGTGGGAGGGGCAGCCCTCCCCTCACTGCAAGACATTTATAAATCTAGAGTCCTGCGAAGAACACACAACCTCATCGAGGACAGCACACATCCACAACACTCATTATTCACACTCCTACCGTCAGGCAGACGCTACAGGAGTTTGAAGTCTAGGACCACAAGGCTGGCAAACAGCTTTTACCCACAGGCCATCAGGCTTCTCAACGAAGCACTCACACACGCCACACGCAACACACGCACACACTCATAGCACTTTATTATTTATTTATTTATTAGTATATTTATTTGTATTAATGTCTCTTCTGTTGTTGTTGCTTAATTTATTGGTATTTATGTTTATGTTTCTTATGTTCTTATTCTTTCTTGTGTTTTCTTTCTTTTCTTGGGAGAATGAACAGAATAAGATTTTCATTGCATAGTATAACTGCTGTTTTACCATGCACATGACAATAAAACAATCTTGAATCTTGAAACTGGAGAAAACCCACACACGCACGAGGAGAACATGCAAACTCCACACAGAGATGCCCAACGGAGATTGGAACCCAGGCCAACATGCTAACCGCTAGGCTACCGTGCGCCCCGTTTTGTATCATAAAAATGTCCAAATACAAAAACAAACTGCGGCATCCAAGGATGGATTGTCTTTCAGGTTTTAGAGGTTCCACTGTGCCATTTTACCACCAGTGCATCATTGCCACTACCTTCCCTGCCCGACCTTCACCATGATACATCGTGACCTCATCACCACTTCTTATTGTTCCGTTAATTAAAATCTCGATCATGGGTCTCAAGCACAAGCCGCTGGAGGTAGAGTCTGAGTGAGGCTGGGCCGCATCAAGTATTGGGAGTAGCGCTGGGAATCTCGGGGTACCTCACGATACGACACGCGATACATGGCTCACAATAACAATAATATCTTGACACAGTAATAGGGTGAATCAAATAAATAATTTCACAGTTTATATTTTGCTGCATTCAGCTGGGATAGGCTCCAGCTTACCTGTGACCCTAATGAAGACAAGCGGTATAGAAAATGGGTGTGATTTTTGTGACTCACTCACTCTTAATTCAGTGTAGGCTTATGTGTGCATCCTACGAGTAACATTGGCTTATCGCACGCCGTATCACAGTAATCTTTGAAGACAAGTTGCGGGCCGCAAAATGTGACTCGGCGGGCCGCAAATGGCCCACGGGCCACGAGCTTGAGACCCCTGATCTAGATACAGAAGTTACGATACGATTCAAAAACGATATATTTTAAAAACAGAACGATTCGATACGAGTCGATGCAGTGTACAAATGATTCGGTTCAATACGATTCGATGCAATTAGATTCTACGGTTAATGTTTGTTGATGTAACATTAACTTACATTATAAGATAAAGATGCCAGTTATATGAAAGTGTCATTCTTACGGTATTTTCCAATGTGTAAAAGACCACATCATATCCCCAAGCATGCTGGAAGGCACTGCAAAAATAAAGTCAACAGAATAACATGTCAAATGTTTATATTGTTTCGACACAGACCAAAAAAAGACTTGCTGAATGAACATCTTTTTCCTTGAAGGGATCAATATTTTACATTCTGTATCTGATATCTATATTTTTATACTATTACATTTGGAACATTTAAGTTTTAACATGTCTTAATGCTGCTAGAAATGGACGTGGAGCCACCAAAGTAAGTTTGATTGACAATAAAAATATTTTGCTGTGATTAGCTAGGCGGTGACTAGCAAATACTGTAGTCCCAGGTGCGGCCGGCTAACGGCCTAGCTAGCTAGCGCGCTGTCTACTACACTGTATTTACACCCATTCTCGTCTTCAGCCATGACAAGCTATGGAGCAAGCGTGACAGTCCTTTCGCTGGCAGCCCAGGCTCTCGTGTTGTTTATGAGACACTGTCAACCGATTGCTTTTCTCACGATACCCGGTGCATGACTCCACAATCGATTCATATCAAGATTTATGGCTGATTCTTATCGATACAGGAGGCTTCCACCGCCTACTCGGAAGCATTCCTTCGTCAAACCGGATAGCCGGTTGCATCGGTTTATCGTTAACAACCTTAGCTACAAGGATCTTGTGTGTCAAATAATAATGATATCACTCAGCTGCAGAATGTCTGTAAGCAAGGACATTCCCACTGGGTAATTGGATGCCTCACCCTCAAGTATGTGCGTGATTTGAGCTCAGTGTTTCACCGCGTTCCTTCATTACACCTTGATAGATGATGCTGACCCTCCTCTCCCATGAATTGATGAGCTTGATAATTACATATATTTATATTCCCTCTAATAGTGTGAGCTTTTTTTGACATTAGCTGAGCCGTTTTGTAAAAAAAAAAAAAAAAAAAACGCTTGCAGGAATATTCCAGTGAGAAATGATATGATATGACATCATCATATTCTTAAATAGCGGTCAGTCATGATGTGACCTTATGGATGGTACATTTCATTTCCTGACGTCTGTTTGACTTTGCAAAAGGCTGACGACATCTTCCGGCTTTAATTACATAGCTAAAACCTCCATGGAAAGGTTGCTCATGCCAAGCTTGGACTTGTAGTCTATTAGGCGAATGCATCCATTGCTTTTTGCTGCCTCAGGGAACACTTGACAAGGTTAATGTAAGTAAGTGTGGCTATCGGGCCAAGACTTTATTGGAATACAGAACATTTCGAAGCACTAGTTAGCACATTTGTCTGTATTGACTGATGGAATGTCACCACGGGCTGACGATGCTAATGGGCTGAAGCAAGACCCTCTTTTTACAACCAACCAGTTGTGGCCTTTTCTAACTTTTAAACAATACGATCCTGCCTTGTGAAGTAGTAGATCTTGTGCGCTGGAATGAAGCACAACTAAAAGTAAAAAAAACAAAAAGAGGCATTGGTTTCATTTATTTTTATGATTGTGATTGCATCATACTAAAAACATTAGCTTGTTAGCTAGATAATGAACAGTGATAGTAAAATATAATGAAAATAGCATTACATTACATTAACTAGTTTTGATCGTATAAAAGCTCATGCTAATACCATACCGTATTAACCCAAGTATGGCAGCCTTTTTTTCTGATTGCTATAAAAACAGTCTGAAAACGACTGCTCTTCTTATTTAGGTTCTCGAGATTTAAAATGTAAATAAATGTCGGGGCTTGTCTTACTGTCACTCTCATACACAAGCACACGGGACACAGAGAGTCACAGTCCCAAAGGTTTTCAACAATTTTGAGCAACAATGCTAATTTTAAGACAATGGTGCTCAGTGAAACAGAGTCATTAAACAACTGTCCAGCAGTGTGATTAATACACATTTTTAATTCATATTTCACTGGTTTTGGAATGCAAAACATTTAAATATTTTTTTTTTTTTTAAAGTGTACTTTTTTTGCTTATCAAAAAATCTAAAAAGAGGTCATCTTATATTTTCGGCCAATATGGTACTAAAAAAAAAAGTTATGAAATTACACCTTACGATTTTTAACGTAATATTCTGTCTATATTCTGTATTCTTAACAGTCATAAAAGTGTTACGTGTTATCCGATAGCGGTGTCAAATTAGTACTTTTGAAACGGTGTCGTGCTTAAAGACAAACTGCACTTTTTAAAAAATTTTGCCCATCAGCCACAATCCTTATGTGAGACTTGAACACACGTCTTTCTCTTTTCTGTGTTGTTCTAAAGATATAAAAACAGATAAAAAGAGACAGCCAAGAATGCACGTGATGGGACGCACCTATTCCGCCTATAAAGCCTTCTGAAAAAAACCCACTCATTTACATAATGTGACTTGCTGATTAACGAATAATGCTGAATAATCAACAACTACGTGGGCCCTAACCGTGTAACTTAGCAGCTATTTACAATAACAGTACAGCAAAGCACGCTGGGAAAAGGGAAGTGCTGTTGTCAAAACCATTTACGTCGGCCGCATCGCTTAGCCGTACGTCAGTGTCGCCACCATATTGGATGTGGCAAGACTGCGCTGTAAGTGAATATACGTAAATGTACTTCACTTCAGAGCCTTTCTACAAAGAAATTTAAGTTAATGCCTCTCGTTTATACATTCACACACGCACTAATATACTTGGGAAACAGTTAGGCACCAAAAACAATGTATTTGATCTTCTCAGATGGCTAAGATAAGAACTTTATTGATCCAACACAGTAGCAATAAAATAAGAATATAAAATAAGAACACAAAAGTTATCAATCAAAATAATAATCAGCAAATTCATGGATTTTAAACGATACCCCTTTAACTAAAAATAAATGAAATCATTCCAAAAGTAACATAAATCAAGGCACAAGAAACACAAATGTATTCTTATATAAAATATGGAATACATGAATGATCTACTCAGAGATGGGTGGAGTATTCGTGTGAAGCTTCTGGGATGAGACTCAGCACCTCCAAATCCGAGGCCATGGTTCTCAGTCGGAAAAGGGTGGATTGCTCCCTCCGGGTTGGGAATGAGGTCCTGCCCCAGGTGGAGGAGTTCAAGTATCTCAGGGTCTTGTTCACGAGTGAGGGGAGGTTGGAGCGTGAGGTCGATAGGCGGATCGGCTCCGGATGCCTCCCGGACACCTCCCTGGTGAGGTGTTTCGGGCATGCCCAGCCGGGAGAAGGCCGCGGGGAAGACCTAGGACACGCTGGAGGGATTATGTCTCACAGCTGGCCTGGGAACGCCTTGGTGTCGTCCCGGTGGAGCTGGAGGAGGTGGTCGGGGACCGGGAAGTCTGGGCTTCCCTACTGAGACTGCTGCCCCCGCGACCCGGACCCGGATGAGCGGAGGAAAATGGAATGGAATGGGTGGATTATTCAACGAAACAACTACACTCATTTAAAAGTATTGTTACTTTACAACAATTTTAGTCTAGAAAAAGATATGTGATGTCACACATATCGGTATCGGTTGATATCGGAATCGGAAATTGAGAGCTGGACAATAATCGGTTTTCTGCAAAAAAGCCAATATCGGACATCCCTAAATATTTTCCATCGTAATAATTGCTTTTAAAAAGAAAAACCCAACAACAAGAAGAAATGAACAAATAACTCTCAGCTGTAAAACCTCACTCCTCATCAACAGAGATACTTTACTTTTCCCCTCTCTGGGGAGTGATCATGTCCAGCAAAGGCCACCATGTAAATTGGGAACACATGAATGATGTGCTTCATGACGTAAACAAGGAGCAGAAGAATCTCTTCCCTACAGCCTTTTTCTCGTCTATTTATTCTAGCGAGTGAAAAAGTAAAAGGGGGTGGTGTTAGGCAGTGTGTACCTCACAGCTGGAAGCTGATAGCACTTTTTTTTTTTAACACAAGCGCCTGTGAGAAAATGCAGTGATCCCTTTAGACTTATCTCCCACTTACTGGCCTTGTTTGTGGCTTCATTCTTACAAATTAAACCCTAGACCAGTATGAGGATGAGTTTTTTTTTTTTTAAGTGTACAATAGAGAGAGAAAGAACAGGAGGGATGACAAATTTCCCTTCCTGTCCTGGAAGGAGGTCTCTTTGAGAGGGGGGACAGTATTCAGTGGGTTCTCTTCAGAATCAGACTTGCAAACAAAGACTCCTTTTCTTTCAGCGGGGACACACCACTTTTAACAACAACAATGTGGACTGGAACCTCATTGCAAGTTAAACAGCATCAGGAATAGTTGTCAGCCTCTTGTACAATTTCTAATTTCACCAAAATCATCTAAAAATGTAGCCTCTAAAGTCGCAAAATACTTTTAAAAGTCACCAGATAACCTCTCTGCACGTGTGTGTAGCTTTTTCTTTGGCTTTTTCTGACTTTTTTTGCAACAGTGATACCAAAAAGAAGCATCCACAGTGTTTGTGCGTTGTACAGTGATTCACTTCTTTTTATGTTTGTAAGGAACTGAGCTGTACATTGCTGCATTATGCCTTTGTCATAATGGTTAAGACTAATTTTGTACTTTGTACTATTGTTATTAACAGTAGTTGTTTTTTTTTTTACACTTGTGTGTACTGAGCCGTGGTGCCCCGCCACGATCCATTACGTGTAGCGGAAACCCTGCGGGAGATCTGGAAGGTCTGGGTCTGAATCTCTGTTGGGCATCTCTGTGTGGAGTTTGCATGTTTTCTCCGGTTTCCTCCCACATTCCAAAAACATGCATGTTAGGTTAATTGGCGACTCTAAATTGTCCATAGGTATGAATGTGGGTGTGAATGGTTGTTTGTCTCTATGTGCCCTGCCATTGGCTGGCGACCAGTCCAGAGTGTACCCTGCCTCTCGCCCAAAGTCAGCTGGGATAGGCTCCAGCATGCCGCCACAAACCTAATGGATTAAGTGGCACAGAAAATTAATGAATTGGAGAATCTGGCTTTAAACTGTGCTATGTTCACAAAACAGCTGTCCATGAAGTGGCCAGATCAGATGAGCAGTGACCGTGAGGTAGGTCTTTAGCTCCCCAAAAAACAACAACAACAAAAATCTTTCCATTACTTCCCTACTCCGATTTAGATACACAATTCTTACATCCGAAAAAACACTTTCTGGCTAACATTTTGTCAGGAAAATGCGAGCAAGCAGCGGTTGCCAATTAGCACTGGACACTTGGCAAGTTAGAAATGTAGGACATGGCCCCTTTAAAGATGTTAATCTCTTTCAGGAGGGGCAAATTATTGGCATCCATCAAGCATGAGGAAACCTCTAAGGAGATTACTGCTAGAAACTACTAAAATGGGCTTAAGCACTGTCCAACGCATTTTTTGAAAAGTGGCAGGACTGTGGGGAAGCTTTGCACAGTGGTCCGAATCCCCCATCATCAAGACATGATCTTAGATTTAAGCAAAGTTCATGCAACTCTTAAAAAGAAATGTGACATTGCATAAGCTTGTGGAACTCCGGTTTCCTCCCACATTCCAAAAACATGCATGTTAGGTTCATTGGTGACTCTAAATTGTCCATAGGTATGAATGTGAGTGTGAATGGTTGTTTGTCTATATGTGCCCTGCCATTGGCTGGCGACCAGTCCAGGGTGTACCCCACCTCTTGCCCGAAGTCAGCTGTGATAGGCTCCAGCATAGCCGCAATCCTAGGGAGGATAAGCGGCATAGAAGATAGATGAATGGATGGATGCCAAGGGCCAATAAAACAAATTGCGTGCCAAAAAAATGGCCCCTGTTCCTCACTTTGGACACCACTGCCGTGACTACTAGTATCGCTGTCAAACCTGAGGTGCATTTAAGGGCAAAGTTTGACAGCAGGATGAAAAATGAAAGTTTCATTAAGAAACTTTATTTTACAACCCTGAGCTTGATTTATTTGTCTTTGATTGAGCTGTAGAAAGAAATTGCGATCAGCTGCTTCTCTCCATCTATACCTACATGAATCACTTGGAACCAACACTCTAAATCTAAATGGACCACCCGCCCGTCCTCCCACCAGCCCCCCCTTCCACCTTTTAATCACATTATCCTAAGTGATATGGGAACTGCAGGCCAGACACACACTCCCCTCCTTCTCTTGCCGTCTTTCAACTCCACTAAATAGCCACTCCTCTGCAGATTTAAGTTGTCTTAAGCTCCATCTTTGGATAATAGAATGTTTGCTCCCTTCGAGACCCCCACTTTGGAATAATGAGGATGAAGGAAGAAAGCAAAGAGAAAGTAAAGAAGGAGAAGAGAACATGGGGATAATGCCTGCCCTCTTGTTTGGATGCTACTCGGCTCCGGAGGTTACGTGAAGAACTTTTTAGTAAAAAACAGCTTTCACAGCTTTTGTTCCTCAAGTTTAAACCTTTTATTTCACAGACCAAGCAACATTTTAGGGAAAAATACACACAGCCCAAGACTGAGCATGTAGTAAATCACTTTACGTGAGGGGTGGCCGTCAGTTGTCAGCCTCCCTTGGACTGGCTGACTCACGTTGATATAACGTTATGTTGATATAACCAGATTTGAAGCTGGCCATATTGCTAGCGCGCTTACTTTGGCAGGAGACACAAGGAGAATGGGCGATTAATAAAGGATCTTTAAACCTACGGCAGTTTATTCACGCCATTTTGTTAGTTGGTGTGGTATCCAGGTTATTAATGCCATGCTTTTATTTTGAAGCTTACTTTGCCCTGAACAGAAGACACTGTGTGTATATTTTAATGCTGTGTACCTAGACGGTAGTTATTTCTGTTGTGGTGTCACACAGCTTAGTGATAACGATGAAGTTAACAATTATGTCGACAAAAGCGGGCACATTTCAGTAATGGACCAGGACTCGATGAGTCATCCACATAGACGGGTTGTCCACATAAGCGACACCTACTTCTGTGGGTTCTACTGTATCCACCTACCTACTTAAAGGGCCTTGCTATCATTTTTGTTGTTAATTGGCACTGTGCATGTTAAAAAAGTGGTTCTACAGTCACTGTCCTAGTTGCTCAGTACTACGTGGCTAAGTTGACCATTATATGATAGCAATTTAAACATTGATTATTTCTTTTGAAAAGTCCCTTCCCTGTTTGAGGTCATGGCAAGGGTGTCTTCATACCAGGAATCTATCAAAATGAACATTTTTGAACACCAAATCACTCTCATCTCACCCTCTCCTATTCTTTTAAAAAATACATTTTCCTTGATTTTCCCTCAAAGTAATCTTTAATAACTTTTCTTCTGCCTCTTCCTTATTGCCTACGGAAGCTCACAAGTATATTGTGGCAGGTAAGAACTTAAAACTTACATTTTTAAAGTGTATTATATTAGTAGGGGTGTAACGGTACATGTATCAGTAATCCAATTTATAGTTATGGAACATTTGGAATGGTACAGCGTTCCCACACGGAATGCGTTGAGTGAGGAACAACTATTGGATTTTCAGTATTTAATTTTTTAGATACATTTAAAAAAACTTATTAAATTGGAACTGTTGACACACTTATGTTTTGCATTTTGTTCCCCGACTGTACCCAAAATTAACCGAACTGTGACGTTAAAACCGAGGTACGGACCAAACTGTGATTGTAGCGTACAGATACACCCCTACTTGTACATGTTAAAATGTTGACTGATTTGAAAAGGAACAAAAATAATGCTGTAAAGAGTCGCATTAAGATGGGAGAGCGTATGAGCTTACATTTCTCTTTATGAGCTTTGTGGTTTGATGCCACGGTTGTAACAACACCATGTCAGGCTCTGCTTCTGACATTCAGTAAATGCATTTCAGCTTCTTTTTGTATTTATTTCAATTCTAGATTATGCATTGCCAGTATTTATTCCTTTGAATGTCTCCACGTTCTATAAAAAGCTCCTTGAATAGCATGCTCATCTTCCAGGTGCGTCCCTGACACGGCAGCATTACGGTCATCTTTGCCTCGAGCCTTTACGAAACAAAGGCCAGGTAGTTTGGCTTCTTTCAAAAGAGGTACACTCTCCAAACAATGCACGCCAGCGCATCTATTGTGTGTTCCTTCTTCCGCAAAATACATTCTCTTGTTTCCTTCAGTGTCGCCTCTTTGCTGAGCCTTTCAATGAGCAAACGTTTAATGCTGCACTGACTGAAAGGCTGGTATTTGACTTAAATGTCAAACACACCCACGTTATTCAGACGGTATGCTTCATATCTAGATGTAGTCCCAACATGCAAGTCTGGATGCTGGGTTTTCCTGACCTTTTCAGCTCAAAGTTTGAATTTGGTACTCAAAAATTACATTTTTTGAAGGACCTAGTACAAAAACAATGCTAGTCAAAGATTCTCCATATGACATGAGTGCTTTGCTGTTTTTAAATAGCCTGCTATCAAAACACAAGTCAAAAGATTCTCCAAATTACAAGCGTGCTCTGTTTTAATGGCCTACACTCTTTAATTTTAATCAAAGATCCTCTATGAGACAGCACCGTCCTGTTGTTTTTAAGGACCTACTTTAAAAACCTTAGTCAAAGATTCTCTACATGACAGGAATGCTCTGCTGGTTTTAAGGACAGAAAACAAACGCTCATCAAAGATGGAAAACCTCGATGTGGCCGAGCATGTTACCCCTCACTGAACCGCAGCTACCCTAGTGCTGGCAGCACTCGTGCATCCCCAGACCATGACGCGACCACCACCATGCTTGCCTGTAGGCAACTGACAATTATCTTGCCACTCCCTTGTCATGGCTGTGTGTTGTCTCATTGTCAGTGGACAGTAAATCTATACTGCTATACAAGCTGTACGCTGACTACTCTAGTAAGTAAATCCATGCTTGCTTACTATAGTGTTGTTCCTTGAGAAGATATCATAAAATGATTGCTGACATGTGAGGGATATTACCACATTTTTTTAGATACCGTACATATACTTCATGTGTGATTGGAGGACGCCATGTGGGCTACATTGATACATGTAGTCATAGGGCTGGGCGATATGACCTCAAATCAATATCACAAAATATTTGGGCAGTTTGACCTTGATATTGATAAATGCACGATAAATCCCCGACCACAAAATATCTTTGCTATCTGCAAAATAATTGCAGGAAATGCAAATTAACTGCTTTTCGTTGATTTATTGACCAAGTTCAATGAAAGATAATGCACATAATGGGACGCACCTATTCCGCCTATAAAGCCTTCTGAAAAAAGCTCAAAAAAGCACCAACTAAGCTCCATTTACATAATGTGCTTTGGGTGGTTACGACACTTTTCATATGACTTTGCATTTCGTGTTCTTTTGCTCAACATCATCTTTGTGGAACCCAAAATAAATCTCCCTGGGACTGCGGTCCACAAATATGAATGTATCGCACATACCCTGTCATACTACGTACTGTACACACGTACTAAGCTACACATACAGCCACATGACATGACTGACATCACATCTCATGCAATTACATTACTAATGGCCACTTATCACATTGCACAAGAATGGCGTTGATGTCAACCCAACCTACCATGTCAGGTAATATATTCCATCCATCCATTTTCTATACCGCTCCTCCCCATGCTGGAGCCTATCCCAGCTGACTTTGGGCGACAGGTGGGGTACACCCTGGACTGGTCGCCAGCCAATGGCAGGGCACATATAGACAAACAACCATTCACACTCACATTCATACCTATGGACAATTTAGAGTCTCCAATTAACCTAACATGCATGTTTTTGGAATGTGGGAGGAAGCTGGAGTACCCGGAGAAAACATGCAAACTCCACACACAAATGGCCAGGGGAGAATCCAACCCAGGTCTTCCCGATCTCCATACTGTGACTGTGTGGCCAACATGCTAACCACTAGACCACCGTGCGGGCCCTAATATATTCCAATAATAATAATACTACCATTTATAAATATGATGACTTTCTCATTTTTCTAACAATTCTATTCAATTCCAGACATTCCATTGTCATGTTATTTGCCTATATGTGTGTGCCATGCTGGCTTTAGAAACCGGATAGATAACATCATCAAAATGATTATTTTACACAACGAAAATAGAATTTCACATGTTCTTGTAGCCATGTGACCATCTATTAATGACATCAAATAAAGCATGCAATCCTTAAAAAACTGCTACTATTAGCAAACTAATCATGGTTTCCTACAGAGACACTTTTATAATGTTTTTATTATCTTGATCTTTATTTGTGAATTGTCAATTTTGCATAATTGGCCATGATGTACATGTTTTTTGCTTTTTTAAAGGCTTTAAAAATCCATATGTTAAAAGTCAAGTATTTGTGTTATTACTTTTTAATATCATTCAGAGCGGCGTTACGATGAATACAAACAGAAAAAAAAAGTGGGAAAGCAGTATAGTACGTCACAGAGAGCAGTCAGCTTTCCCGCAGCGTTACAGTATCCAACTGATAACATAGCTACAGTAGTTAACTACGTCAGCGAGTGCAGCTTGTACGGCTGAGACGTCATCGCTCGTTGCCGATTTGAACCAAGAAAAGTTGCAGAGACACGTAGATTTATATACAGATGCGCCAAAATGTTACTCTACTTTGATTCACTTTGTATGGACTTATTTCAGGAGCAAAATGCGAATGAAAGGGTTGAAAAACGTAGTCGCACGTGTGATCCCTTTTTATTTTTTCTACTCACACCGTCTATTTCTACGCACATATGCGAGTGGAATGCTGGCACTGTACAGCCGCTTCTTCATTTCAACCGTCAGCCGTTCCCTCATTGTCTGTTTCCCTTCTTGTTCAGGCTGGATGGGTGGCGTCACGTGACTACACACGCTGTACCTCGTCTTAAAGGGGAATGAACATACTGTGGCATACCGGCACACACAGTCCAAACAGACAAGAAAGACTTTTATTTTCTTTTTTATGAAAACACAGAATTTAGCGACATGGGCAAAATGACGTCGGTTTTTGAGGTAGATTTCGGTCACGGTAAATTTTTGGTTTATCGCCCAGGCCTATGTAGTCATATGCCCTAGTTTATAACTTCAGTTGGTTGTACAGTGGCTAGCATTGCTGATCTTTGTGCAACTAGTTTGGCATTCATTCCACTGTGCTTAACCGGTGTCCAGTCCAGGGTGTCGTTCACCCGAAGTCAGCATTCTCATACTTTATGGTACTTGTGTCATGTCACACATGAGCACACCTTCTTTGGTCAGTAGGTTTATTCCCATACATACTATCTCTTCTGCTGTTTTTGCTAGACTTCCCATTTAGGCAGTGTTATCATTCTGGCGTTATCACCTCCTCACCTCTTTTTGGCGTCTCATCCTCCCTTCATCCCTGATCTATCTAAGGAGGAAACCACCCAGTAGTCAGGGCCATCCTGACCCTGCATATCAGCCTGCGTGCTCAGATAAGAAGCTAATGAAGCCACACGCTCACCAACAAGAACCTTTTCAAGGACCGGACTTGTCATTTTAAACTTCAGATCACTCATACTTGACATTGCTGCAGAAGTACTTTGTTTGGCCAAGTGGAACGATAGCTGATGCATATGAGCATGCACGTGCATGGGGGTTCTTCTAATTATTATTATTTCAGTAAATAATTTGCCTTTTTGGAGCTTTAACATATTCGTACATTATAGCGATCTAATTTATCTTATTTATTTTGTATTGTGTAAAACTAAGACATGAATAACATCAAATTAAAAGCACAAAATGAATGCCGACCCACCATCCACCAGTTCAAGTTCCAGCCAAGTTTTTCCAGAGAGATTATTACATGGCTGTTTGACGTGTGTGGTAAAAGGCAGTGTGCTAGCATGAATTAACTTGAGACAAATGTGCACATTAGCACTCAATAAGTCATCAAAACTTACCTTTATGCATTCCCACATAGTATCAGCATTTGACACCAAATATGAGGTGAAAGAAAAATGCTAAAAATACAGTAGTAGTCTATCTGTGCGGCATGAGATAAAGTTAGCACACGCACAATGGACATGCATCAAGTGAGACGGATGTAACAGAGAGAATCTGGACACTTTTTAAACTAAAACATAAAAAAAAGAAATAATGGAAATTATTTTTTCTTTCTGTGCGGCCTGGTACCAAATGACCCACGGCACGGTACCGGGCCGCGGCCCGGGGGTTGGGGATCACTGCTGTAAGACACAGAGGTCCTCTGCCATGTTGGTCGCCAAGTGCCATTTTTTCAGGGATTTGGGTTGTTT
This sequence comes from Dunckerocampus dactyliophorus, assembly GCF_027744805.1. NCBI lineage: Eukaryota > Metazoa > Chordata > Actinopteri > Syngnathiformes > Syngnathidae > Dunckerocampus > Dunckerocampus dactyliophorus. The sequence goes on along the minus strand of NC_072819.1, from coordinate 16,092,465 downwards.
TCTTGGTTTGTACTCGAACAAACTCCTCTTACTTGATTGGGAATACTAATACTGTGACATTTCAAGCCATTTTAACACACATCAACCTCCAATCTAGTTAAAAATCATAAGGATGGCACAAGTTATGTCCCATTTTTATATAAATTAAAGTTCATATTTTTAAAAAAACTAGGTAAATGTGAAAAAGTGGTTTTCCCATAGCAAATATTGGACATAGAATGAATGTGTTCCAGGGTCTGTACATGCACTGTTTTCAATAGCATTTTAACATGAACTGCCATACAAGTGAAAAAAGAAGTTAAGCACCATTACTGGTAATAACGTTACCTTACCCTTCAGCCATATTGAACTGAGCATGTAAGACAGGGGATTTGTGTTCTGCTTTCCTACATCTCCATTGTCATACAAGTGTAAAAATAAGTGAAGCGCTCTTAATAGTAAAAACTGGTAGATGACTACTTGTGCCAGGGAGTTTCTTCACATCGCATCTTACTATCCAGTTTATGGTACATTCTGTTTTTTTACTTATTGTCACTTCAGCCCTGTTGTACTGAGCAGCCAGGACAAAGACTGTCCTACATCCCGTTTAACAAGTGTACAAAGAAGTGAAGACACTGTAATATTAATACAGTGGTTTTCAAAGTGTGGGGCAGGCCTCCCCTGGGAAGTATCAAAAAAACCTCAGGGGAAAGGGCAGCAGCTTGACAAAAATAAATTATAGATTTTTTTACTTCCTATGGCGAGAGACCAAATGGGGTCAAGTGTGAACAGAGAAGCCAAAGAATGTGTTTTTCGGCCAGTAGGGGAGGCTCACTGTGATGCACTTTGACAACACCTGCATTAAAACAACCATATTGTACTCAGCAGCCAGGACATACAAATGTGTAGATAGATAAATAGTTCCTGTGTCTCAATAAATGCCATTCCCACTTCTTTGGTTATGATGTCGCCGATAGCCTTTTGTGGTCACATGACACAAAACTAAGCCAAAAACACTGAGGAAAAGCAAAATGGCTGCCGCTCTTGAACTTTGTGTCACTTGTTGGTTGAACTGACATGAAATGTTCCACAGAAGGCATCTTTTGGAAGCCTCTCACCTTTTTGTATTTGTCGTGAGTCATTGTTATTCTTCGGTTGTTATTCCAAGTCATCTGTGACCTGTTCTCGTCAGTCAGTCATAAGCTTGTGTATATAAACACTTCAAAGTGCCATGGCCATGCAGTGTATATACAGCACATGCATACTGTACAGTGTATATACTGTACATGTCACTTCTCACAGGCTGGTGCGAGCTACGCTTTGTGACGACTCGGTTTGCACTCGTGACTTGTTTATTTCCACCGACACACATGGATTGTTTATTTGCAGCCTGCACACGTCTGAGCTTGAGAGCTTGTTTCCAAAAAGCGTCTGGAAGCACATGAGCCTCGGGCTATGTAATCATGATGCTACAAAGCCTTATTATTTGAACTCTTAACTTCAAATCCACTTAGTCATGTGGTGGTAATTGGCATATTCCACAGCAATGGTAAGTTTAGTTTCTTCTGTTTATGACTGTTTATTCACACAGTCTAATTATAGTAAATGAACACACTGCAAAGACAGTAGCTCCCCGCTATTCCAAGACCCCCCCGGATGGTGAAAAAACACAAATAATGGACGCACCAATGAAAAGCCCGAAAAATGCCTATTTTTGATACTCAAAACCAGGGGTGTTAATCGTGAGTTACTCCATTCACACCCTCATGCTATTTCTTATCTGCAAGGGCTCATCAGGCCTGTGGATGCCTTGACCCACTGGAATCCACAACAAGTTGCTTCAGATGAGACCATTCATTCTCAAGAGTGGTTTTAATTGATTTCACTGCATTTTCATTACAGCATATCCCTTAAAAAGTCCCCTTTTATTTCTCTCTGTGAAAGTTGTGCTGACTCAGCCATCAAGATGAAGGTCTTCCAAGAGATTAAAAAGCTTTTCCAGTAATTGGAAGCTTGCAGTTGCTTCCCCCCCCCCCCAGACTCCTGTCACAAGTCTAAGCATTTTCTGCTTTATCTTTGCATGTGCTGCCCCCTCATGGCTGCGTGGAGCAATGAAAGGCTGCCATGATCATGGAAAATTACCTAAAATGATTCATACCTTGGCCAAATGTTGAATTAGAAGGGGTTTTTATTTACTAAGGTGGCAAAACACCCGGTATATTCTTAAAAATGCTTAACATTTTGCCGGAATTTGCAAAAAATAAAAAATACCTGACAGTTTTTCGCCACTATATTGTGTCATTTCCTGCTAAAATATACCACAATTATTTTACTTTATTTTATTTAATAATTATTATAGGGCCGCACGGTGATCTAGTGGTTAGCATGGTGGCCACACAGTCACAGTCTGGAGATCAGGATTCGATTCTCCCTTGGGCATTTCTGTGTGGAGAAACTCCGTTTTCCTCCCACATTCCAAAAACATGCATGTTAGATTAATTGGCGACTCTAAATTGTCCATAGGTATGAATGTGAGTGTGAATGGTTGTTTGTCTATATGTGCCCTGCGATTGGCTGGCGACCAGTCCAGGGTGTACCCTGCCTGTCGCCCGAAGTCAGCTGGGATAGGCTCCAGCATGCCTCTGCGACTCTAATGAGGAGAAGCGGCATAGAAAGTGGATGGATGGAGGGATAATTATTAGAACAATGAAACAGATCATAATTGGAGGAGAGTGAAGTCTGGGCTTCTCTGCTAGGCTTCCCCAGAAGATGGCTTAAACTCACACTCCAAATTTGGCTTAGATATGAGTCATTTTTAGGCTTTACTGGACATAGTCAGATGTTATTGGTGAGTTTTAAAACTGACAACAATTACAGGAAATACATTTTCAAACAGTTTAAAAAAAGAAAGTTGGAAAACAACTCAAACCTTAACATGAATGCTGAGTAAAATACGCGGTGCATTTGTGTTTTTATTTCATTTTATTTTATTTTTTTTATAAAATATATATTTATGTGTTTATATATTTATATTTATTACATATTTTATTTATTATATATGTTGCCCATTTTTAGTTGGTCTTTTTTCATTTACTCTAGCATTCAGTCTTTTTGAAATATAAGAATAAGGATAAGAATGATTTGAGAAAGCAGATTTGATTATTTTGTACACGAGAAACTGACAAAAATAAGTATCATTTCGATCCATTCTAAATGATTGTGTAATAAATTTGTTTTATTTTAGTTTTTTTATATTTAATAATGTTTCATATTGTCTGTTGTGTTGTTGTTTAGTTCTTCAATGACACCACCATGTAATACTAATAATCAATATTAATAATCACCATCATCACTGCAATAATAATCATGATAATCATAGTCATAATAATAGAGGGAAAATTCAAACCTGCAGAAATGTAAATCTTAAACTTCAGTGGGGGAAAAACTCTACATTTCTAGCTTTTATTATAATTTACTGCATGTATTTAATGTTATTTAGTTTTATTTTATCGCAGGCTTCAACCTTTTTTTGGTAAACACTGAAGCTGTGATTTATGTAAATGTTTTTCTATTTTTTGTGTGTTTAATTGGCATCACGTGACGACATCATTAAATTATTCCTCAAGAGGCGCGATGATGAGCATTACCACCAGAGGTCGTCATTGCTCCTACAGTGACAATATGTAACACTGTATTGCGGTCATTTCCACACGGCAATTCAGCTTTTTCCACTTCTTATGATGCTCTTTCTCCTAATATTTATAGTTCATCTGGTCTTTTAGTTTGAGATATTTATTGACACACTTGGTCGTTATCAAAGGGGAGCAGTTGGCTGAAGAATAAATAAGAGAGGGGAGGGCGTTTGTTCATGTCCATTCATATTTAATATGTCATATGAGCTACTGTATAAAGTGAGCTGGCTTCGCCGCTTGGGTGCACCACAAGGGTTATCATATTGCCAAGGGCGCCGTCTCCATTGGGTCATGGTGGTGGGCTGTGGGGGGTTTAGTCCAGTGTATCTAGGCTATGGTAAATCTTCTATTGTATTGATGATTGGAGGGACATGTGCTACAGTAAATAATGGACAATCGGGGGTCCCATCTGGTGTGGAAGTGTGTGTGGGTGGTGATCCCCTCCTTTTCTGACCAGGTTAAGAGATCTGACCCAGAATCTGCAAACCAACCCCTCACCCACTGTCCCCCTTCCTTTATTCACTAACATTTCCTGGTTTGGATGAGACAGACAAGCTCCTGGGACAAGGCCTCTCCATTAGCAGCCTGCGATGGAAAGTAGGGGTTAAAAGCAATGGAGGATTTAGTTCAAAGGGGTGGGGGCGGGCAGTGGCGGGGGTGAGATAACGTGTAAGCAAGTGCAGATGGTTGGGAATATAAAAGAAGAAAAAATCCATATCAAAATCTATCTTCTTCACTGAAGAGGTTTATAGACACATATTCCAGTTCCAAGCAGGGGTGTCCGTCTGGTGCAGTGGCTGTTTGTTTTTTCAGCTGCTTTTAAAATGGTCCGCTGTGTATTTTAAGAAACAAAATCTGAAACATTTTTCACAAAGTAAATGTTAACAGTGGCTGTTTGAAAAAGTTATCATACTAATACTAATAACTAAACTTTATGTACGGTAATAAAAAACAGTACAAACAATATGTGCAGTTTTATCCCACAGCGCAATGCCACAGATATTGCAAGGGACCGCCACATGTAGCATCTTCACCACAAGATTGTCTGAGACCAGTCGCCATGGTGGGCATGCAAGAGCTGGTATGTTTCAAGTTTCCAGAAATATTGTACAGATTTTTGCAACCTGAGGCTGTGTATTATCATGAGTTGGTGGTCCTGGATGAATGGTGCAACAATGGGCCCCAAGATCTCGTCAAAATGGCCCTGTGTTTGTAACACACACCTGCACAAATGATAACCCCACCGCCACCACTTGACCTACAACACAGGTCACCTCGTGTTGCAGGATGCATTGGCGGTGGTGCATTTGCTACCTGGGCCTTCAGTGGGGACTTAACTGGACAATTTTTTTTTCAGCAGATACCGTAAGAGCCTGTATCATAAAAATGAATAAACAAATGAAAATTGTGGAGTTTTGTACCACTGTCACCCGTGTTAAGCATAAACATAATTACCATTGTGTCATGCTAGCACTTAGCAACAGGGGAACTCCAACACAATAAGTAACTGCAATGCCAATACTATTTTGGTAATAGGTCCCTTTATCTTTGAATACATAGTCACCTATACACCTGTCTTACATTGCTGCTGGTAACTCGAGCATTAGTAATTCATTTCTACTGATGATCGGCAGCGGTGGTGCTTGTAAAGTTGGCACTGAGACAAATGTAATGAGCGTAAATGGAATACCTTGGCGACTGAAGGTTCAGACAACTCCAAACATCTACGCTATCACCTGGAGTAGTTTACAATCAAATATTTATCTAATAACATAACAAAAATATAAAAGCTTTTAAGTAACATACATCTACTCAGCAGAGATGTCTCCTCCTCAGCCAGTCGTAGTGGGCGTAACTTGGCTTGTTGAATAGTTTTGCTCGGATCAACCAATAAGAGGATGGAAAAGTGCTGATGTCACTGTGGGCTGGCTAGCTGGCCCTGAAAGGCACATCTGAAATGTGATTGGTTAAAAAAAAACAACCCCATTGCTAATATTATGTATGTGACATGGGTCAGCACTCCTGATTCTAAAGGCCCTGGACAGATTTCATTGATATGGCAACACATAGAAGACAAAAACAAAATTACCATACACAACTGGAAGCAATGGAGCCAATAGCAACGCAACAAAATGAAAGTAATAGACTGTTGTGAAAGAATACTAGTATTTAAGTTGTAAATGTAGGTCAGTGCTTCTGACTGCACACTACTGTTAGCATGGTAATGTATGGCCCCACGTTGTAAGGATCTGTACACAGTTCTTGGAAGCTGGAAACATCCCAGTTCTTGCATGGCCAGCATACTCACCAGGCATGCCACCCGTTGAGCATGTTTGGTACTTGAGGCAAATGGTGGTCACACCAGATATTGACTGTTTTATGGACCTCCCAGATTCCCCCAATGCAGTAAATTGGCACAATTTGAAGTGGACTTTTATTGTGGCCAAAATAAAGCCCACCTGTGCAATAATCATGTTGTCTAATCAGCATCTTGATATGCCACACCTGTGAGGTGGATGGATTATGAATGCTCACTGTCAGATTTAGACAGACATGTAAACAATATTTAAAAGAGAAGCTTTGCATTAGATTATGTTCAGATAAATATGATAAAAGTGATTTAAAAAATGACTTTTAGTCAAAGGGAGCAAATGTGTGATGTTTTAAGGAACAGAGATAACAATTTGGCTCAGTGTATCGTTATTTACATTGGTTGATTTTCGCATGTTTATGAAAGAAATCAGTTTTTCTGTCGTCGACATTTAAAAATACATGCGTGCTGATAAGCTGATAAGCATCCAGTGATAGACTGCTCCTATTCCTGCCCACAGATTTGTATTTAACTGAGCTCTAATCCGCATCCTTCATAACGAAGTAAACCCCCTCCCCCTTCCTCATATATCCCAAGGCTTTTATCCCATCCCCTGCATTCCTCCCTGGTCCAGACATGTCCTGGATCCACTGTTGTTGCTGCTGCCCCCAATATCCATACAGTGCACGCACAAGGCGCTGACCCACTGGGAGGTGGGGGGCAGCTTTGTTTGAATCCAGGCCACACCCAGTGAAGAGGACCCACTTTTGTGTTGTTTGTGTCATGGAAGGAGAAGGCTTGAGGCCTTTAGTGGAACACAAACATCATTCCAACACTGTGGATGATGTCGTGTACAGTGGATTTATTGGGATTTTTTTGCTCCTATAGGCAATAATGGAAATAGAAATAATCTGTTCCAGGGTCAAACTGTGGCCATCATAACATATTTATTAACTATATGTTTAAAGTCACATTTTTGTGTACATTCTCGTCATGGACTTATTGACGCTGGAGCTGTGAATTGCCTTGACTGTGACAGGCTGTGTTCCGTTTTCTTACATCTCAGTTCAAAGTCCTACAAGTGTAAAAGAAGCTAGCCGATACGACAAAACTCTGTGTCATGAGTCATGTCGTAGATGTGTCTAACCCATTTTTCAAATTGTTTTTATTAACATTGTTAATTGTCATGGAAGTGTAAAAATAATTTAACAACTTCAATAATAACGCAGTGAAACAACAAAAAATTATTCAGTGATGAATGACACACGTCATAAGTAGGGATGCGCCGATCGATCGGCCAATGATCAATATCCGTGAAAAAGCATGTGATTGGCATATGCCGACAACTGCCTTTCAATGCCGATCACAAAAGCCGATCACCTGCGGCTCGTACTATTGCGGCATGCAGCCCGTAGCAAGCGTCCCCCGCCCACTTTCCTTTGCACTGCGTAGGCGTGCCAAACCCAAAACAAACATATCTGCCGTGTGAACCTTACCTGCCGTTTTTGAGAGTGATATAAATGTTGCACCCATAAAACATGCCACGAAAAGTATCTTGCCGGGGTAGCATTTGAACAACAAACACTTGACGGGGTATGGTGAGTTTTTGAGACTCACGATGTGATGTCAAACAGCAGCTACTGTAGCCAAAACACTGGACAGCGTTCACCCGTATGTGCTTGACAGCCAGAAGTCTAAAGCAAATAACCCGAAAAAGAAGTGAATTCGTCGGACTAGATGACCAGTCTCCCTCTGTGGTGGAAGACACCGGGTTTGCCGACTACGCTCTCGCAGCCTCGCTGCGTGCTAACTGGAAGTCCTGCTAGAGCACCATCAGAACGTACTCTCACATCCAAAGTCTCATCCTCAATTTACAGTCTCATCCTCTGTAAGTTTCACGAGTGATATATGCTCTCTTGAAAAAGTAATTAAAATATGTTTTTTGTTTAAATGACAGTGATTTTATGATTCCATTTTGGAGATCATAAGCCAGTAGCAGGGGTGCAACCAGGAATTCTGGTGGAAAACAAAAAATCACATATATTTTTTAATAATTACCTAATTTTTGGGGCCTCCTGGTAGTCAGGGAACCTTGGAATTGACCTAACTTTTCCCCTTATAGGGCACCACAAGTCGACAGCACTCATAAATACATTGACAAATTTACAGTTGTCATGAAAAAAAAATCATTAGAGCACCCTTTCTTTTTCATTTTAAATTACATTACTGTCCCTCTGCCCCCCGCCGAAATGATAATATCGGCGCACGAGTGATGTGGAGCACAGCAACAAGCTTGCTAGCTTCTGCTGCCTATGTCTGTATTGGTTCTTTTTAGTATCGGAAATTTTGTGTTGGACAATATCGGATGCCAGTAAAAAGCAAATGTCGAGCATCTCTAGCATAAATATTATGATATTAAATAGAAATTATAACTGTATACAACGTTTGTTTAATTGACGATAAAGTTTCCCCTTAACAATCTTGTGGGAATAGTCAAATTAATTAATGTATGCTTATTGTGCCTTATTTATGATGGCTCCCAGTGGCAAACTCTCATTTAATGATAATTAAAAAGACAAAAATTAAAGCTCCCCCTATTTGATAAGATAAGCAGGCCATTATGGGATTTATTGGCTGCACTTTCAGCATCCACCTCCGTTTTTTTTGCCCTCTTTGTCACGTTACACTAATCCGTCCCTGCTTGGCTTTTTCCTAATGGTGTGCACGCAACAAGCACACCACTAAAAGTCATTTGCACAAAAGCAGCAGCTGAATGCAAGAAGGAGGGACTGTTAAAATGAGATTATGTCGGTAACGCGCTCCAGCCGTCAACGGGCTAAATGGAGAGCTGCGAGTAAAATTTCCATTAGGAAGAAGGTGAGATGTTATATTACTTAATTGGCACCTTTTGGATGCTTAATTGGCCAGCCAGGAGAAAATGCAGATATATATAGTCAAGGCTTTGTTGATATGCATGATGCATTAAACATTTACCCTGACCTACAAGTGCTGACAGCCTCCCTTCACTCACAAGCATCACTTACCTTCCACTCTCTCCACGTACTCTACTGTATATACACCATTGTATTACACTCATGATGTAAGCATTTCTCTATATACTCTTTTTTATGCATTTGTGAATAAGTGTTACCACTGCAATGTTGGAGGAGCAGTTTGCTCCTTACCGCTATTACAGCATTGCTTTAGTTGCTGCTGTGTAGTGCAATATACAATACTTGTTAATACATTAGCATGTGGTCAAAAAGAGCTACATTTTTATTTCCGCTTTCTCATGCACTCTAAATCATTATTAAAGTTAAAAAAAAAACAAGTTGTTATATATTCTACAACATATTTGGTCAATTTTGGAAGTTTAGGAAATAGTTTGATAACACTTAGTTGCCCAAAATAACGTCCATCCATCCATCCATCCATCCATCCATTTTCTATGCTGCTTCTCCTCACTACGGTCGCGGGGGTATTCTGGAGCCTATCCCAGCTGACTTTGGGCGACAGGCAGGGTACACCCTGCACTGGTCGCCAGCCAATCGCAGGGCCCAAAATAACATCTCTATACATATCTACCTCTGCATGCACTTTAAAATGTAGCTGTTGTTGTTGGTGTGAAATTCATGCGTGTTACGCTTGACGTAATGTTGTTGACAATCAATTCATCAGTGCTATTAATGCTGGCTGTCACTGTGCAATCCGCAACCGGAATCGCAATCGGTGCTACGCATGTGCAGAACGCGTCTACATCCGGTCCAATCCAATCTGGTAAGAGGACAACCAAGAAAAAGAAGAGAATAATTTACTTTGGTTTGTTTTCAAATGCTTCTTCCATGCTACTTATCCTCATTGGGGTTGCCTATCCCAGCTGACTTCGGGCAAGAGGCGGGGTACAACCTTAGCTGATCACCAGCCAATGGCAGTAAGAAAAAAAAAAAAAAACTTTTTTGGCCCATTTATTGTTTTTATTTTTAACTGAAAAACATTTGTGTTCCTTATCCTTCTCCAAGTCTTGGTTGTCAAATTCATTCGTTCATTCAGCATATATACTGTATCTTGCATTTGACTTGTTTGCAAATCTAGCTCTAGTCGGCACTGCTGTTTGTGTACGTATTTCAACAGAGTAAAAACAAACAAAAAAAAGGTACATTCTGTGAACTTTGACCTCCCATCTTTCTGTGTATTTCACTGCTTGTCAATGCATGGACTCATCCCTTAAAAGGGAAGCTCTATTCCGTCACCATTTTTTGTGTGACTTTTTGTCTTGTCCTTCAGTGTGTGTGCGTGTTTGGGGGGTCATCCGCTTTGCTCGCTCTTTAGCAGAAGAAACTAAAAGGGTATGGTGGACTTTGTGGACAACAGAAGGGGAGACAGTCGATCAGTCAACATTATCGATTGAGCAAAGACGAACTCTGCCAAGGAAGATGTTTGTCCCGCTTCCTCTGCTTTTTAGTCTTAAAAGGGTGTCATGGCTGTCAGAGTCAAGGTCAGATTTGCTAACTTAACTTGTTCTGTAAGTAAGTGAGCTCAATTTGGCCGCACTAAACCTGCGAGACATCCAACAAAAACGAAACCAAGGGTACTTGGTTACATTTATAATACGCATGGGGCTGTTGGAGCTAGTAAGCAAGATGACACTAAAACTAAAGGCTGTTTTCCATGAAAGTTTGTGTGTAATCAGCTAAATTTGAATAAAAATGTGGATATAGGAAGTTATAGGAAGTACAGACACTAACATTAAGCATACTCCTGAAGCATTACTCCGTAATTTTGGAATGTTGTGGTTTCTATTTGTTGTGGGAATTGCTTCACCAGATGTCCTTTTACCGGTATTATCATTTTGCATACTGCTGTTATTACAAAAGTCAAAGTATAAACCAGCTCTGGCCTTCAGTTATTTATAATTATCATCAATTTATTTCACTAGTGTACTCCACACAAAATGTCCAAAATGTTTCTACAGCCATTTTAAAGACTTGGATAAAGCAAGGTAATCTGGGAGATGAAGTGTTGTGCTATCCTTCTATCCAACAATTCGAAAGTTTAAAAAATGTTTAATGATCTGTTTTATCTGAGTAGGTTTTCAGTGTTAATTTGTGATTTTAAATAAAGTTATTACACTTAGCAATTTACTGTAATAAAGTATTGTGCACATAAATTCCACACAATAATATTTTTATAAAATTCACGTTTTTATATATATACTGTAAAGCTTCATTGTTACATGCACCTTAATTATGCAACGTGGATTTCTTTGAATTTCATGGAATTTCAATTCTACTTCCTGCAATTCGAATTTGAATGGCAATTCAGCTTTCAGTTTGTAACCACAATTCAAATTCAAATTCAATAATTGAATTGGAATTTAGAGGTCATTCTCAATTCAATTCTGAATTTTGTACAGCCCCGATGTGGAGGCAAGGCATGGCGGACTCAAGTGCAAGGAAGCAGGGACAGCGAGAGTGGAATGGTGCTCAAAAAGGTTAAATGCTAAGAATTTGGTCATTCAACATTCAACATGCAAAGTTCCAGGTAGTGAAGTAGAAATATATTGTATTACTTTACAAATATTATTATATTATTATAATATTATTAATTAATATAATAATAATTGTTAATTTATTATTATTATTATTATTATTATTATTATTATTATTATTATTATTATTATTATTATTATTATTATTATATTTAATAATATAATTAAGTAATTCTTAATAATTAATTATTGTAATACAATTATAATATATTATTAATTATAATATGATACAAATATTATTGTATGCAATTAACATAGTGTAGACAACAGACACACAAAGGACATATGACGATCCGACAAAGACAGGACAAAAAACTGGGAAGTAAATACACATACTAATGACACACCAAGACACACCTGGGCTACACACAAGAGGGAAGAGAGAGCTGATTGGAGGAAACACTGAGGTCAGAGCAAGACAGAGGATCCAATCACGACAAACGTGGCCATAAGGCACACAGCCACAACAAACGGAATATAACGTGAATGAGACTTTTTCAATTAATACAAATATTGTCTTATGTGTGTGTCAGTGCATCTCTCCAAGTCATTGGTGTGTGTGTGTGTGTGTGTGTGTGTGTGTGAGTGAAAGGAAGAAAAGCACATGGCAAGTAGATTGTCTGGCACCAAATACACCCCCATGAATGTAAGACGACTCATGTTTTCAAGGCTTTTTTTCTAGAGGAAAAATGTCTAAGCCCCAACTTGAACAACATACTGTAGATAAGATGAATGAACATCATCATGCATGTTTTAATGTTTTACATGGACAATGAATGGGTGAATGTGTTTTATTTGTCTGTATGGGAGCTCAGGTGTGTTCTGTGGGGGCTTCACTCCCATTGGCTCCCACCTTACTTACACCCTGAATCCCATAAGGTCGGGTTACACTGGTAGAGATTCTACCTTGAGCGTTACGAATGCAGACATCTTTCAGGTGATGCTGCTCAGTTTCTCTCCTCTGGTTCCTCTTAGACCACCTTCTCCCAACAGCCATTAGCCAGCCTCTTCCCTGACTCTCAACCTTTCAGCCCCTCGCTGTCACCTCTTACTGATTATCTCTGTTCTTCCACCGCAACCACCACCATACTCCACTCCCATGTGACTGTCCCAGTTCTTAGCCTTCACTTTTGCTGTCAGGCGTGTTCTCCTCTATCTTCTTCTACTGTACACACTTATTTGTCTCCTCCTCCTCCTCTTCCTACAAGCAGGTCTTGAGCTCCTTTTCTGATGTCACCCTGAGATGTGACACTATAATTATTATTGCTTTTAATTCACAGTTAAACAGACTGTATGCAACTTGTTCCAAATTAAACATTTTTTTCAAGCAAAAATTTAAGAAGAGATTGTCCAAAAAAAAAATTCTATATTTTTCACAATTACAAATTAAACTGCATAAAAAATATTGTACATTTTCATTCGACTCAAATAAAATAACTAGTATTCAACACCGTCAATCATCGCTGTCTCATATATTAATAGAAATAAAGACATAAAGTCATTTGGCGGTTGTGTAATTATCTGCTACTAGGCCCATGGCAGCCAATCAGAGGAGCTGATTGGAAAGCAGCCTCGTTTGTTGCTGTGGTGAAGTGAGACTTGTCATCTGACCTCACGTCCTCTGCGGAGGGAAGTCAGCAGGTCCTTTGAGGTCTGGTAAGGGTCACACGGTCACATGGACTGCGTCAAGAGGAATGTGTATGGGAGAAAGGTGGGGGGGGGTCTTGTTGAAATCAGAGAGCAGCACTGGGAGTACTTTTACATGAAGAAGGGTCCGACATGTTCCTTACTGCCTGCTTTGGATGCAGGCGGCGTTGTGTTCCGGCATCATTTAGCATGTGGAGGAATGGTTTGCAGGTGTTGGGATAGAAATGATATGAATGCCAGATGAGATGACACAAATTGTGGAAAAGCACTCCAGCAAATTGTCGACTCTCTTCGCTCTTCGTCGTCTTCTCGTCACTAAAATGAAGTCCCACAAATGGCCATTTTTCTCTCCATGGTGGCTTTCTCTCCATACTGGGTGTCGCCATGACAACGGGGCAATAATTCATCCCCCTGCTGTCTTGCAGCAGCAGCAGCGATCATGGATGCATGGATGTGAGATGTGAAATATGACGCCTGCTCTCCTGCTCTCTCTTGCTGTTTCTGCTAAAGTGATTCCTTTTGGGCGGTGGGGCGGGGTGGGTCAAGGTGAGGGGTCATATGATTGTAATAGACATATAGTATATACAGTATATATGTGTGTGTGTGTGTGTGTGTATATGTGTGCATGTAAAACAACCTATGCTTTACCAAGGAGGTTATGCATTTTTTATTATATGTATTTCTTACAATAAAACTGTGAAATGGCAAATAACCACTGAGGTCCCTAATTAGCACTGGGTCAAAAAACCATTGCTGGCAACAACTGTATGGAGGTTGTTTTTGTTTTTTTTAATTAACTCTAAAAAATGGTAGTAGCTGCATAAAGTATCATGAATGGGCAGCATCCAACAGCTTTATCTACCTCGGCATGCAGTTTAAAATGTTGCTACTCAGCAGTCGGTGTGAAAGTCATGCATGTTACACCTGTGTGCCATTAATGCTGGCGGAGCAGTTTGCTCCTTACTGTAGGACAAGATTGGTTCTGTTGCTGCTGTGTTGTGCAATATATTGGTTCATAAATGACCATGTGACTAAAGAGAGCTAGGTTTTTCTTTTCACTTTCTCATGCACCCTAAATCCAAATAGGTTTTCAAATTTATTGTATGACAAAAATCATGCAAATGCAAAAATGTGTAATATCTGGATCTGGAAGATCAGGGTTCAAATCTCTGTTGGGGCAAATCTGTCTGGAGTTTGCATGTTCTCCGGGTACCCCGGTTTTCTCCCACATTCCAAAAACATGCATGTTAGGTTAATTGGTTAATTGTCCTTAGGTATGAATGTGAGTGCGAATGATTGTGTGTCTATATGTAGCCTGCCATTGGCTGGCGACCAGTCCAAGGTGTACCCCGCCTCTCGCCCAAAGGCAGTTGTGATATGCTCCAGCATGCCCCCACTACCCTCGTGAGGATAAGCAGCATAGAAGATGGATGGATGGATTGGTTGACCACCACCATTTTCCACTCTGTGGTTGTTTCCGTTCATTTGGCTTGTTTATCAGTTTTGTTAGCCGGATGAATAATGGATAAGGTGGCTTGTTGCCTCGGCAACATGCCACGCTCTTTGCTGTGGTGCGTTTGCTTGTAAAAACATACAGAAAAAATGACCTCCTCACTTACCAGCCCTCCCTCCTTCCTTTGACTCCGCTCCTGCCACTTGTAGATGACAGCTGAGTTGATGCATAGGCTCTCGCTCCTGCTGCGTCTTGGCTGCTCGAAATGAAGAGGAGAAGGCCTTAAAGGAATCTTTTCAGCCATTCATCATGCCCATAAAGCTTCTATCAGAGCTCTAGAGAAACAAATATAGTATGTTACACACCTCTATTCAGTCACTTTGGGCCTTGAAGCCTTTCTTGTGCTGTTTTTGTACTTACCATACATGTCTAAAAACCCTTAAATAGATTAAAAAAAAAAAACATTGATAATAACAACAGAAAATAGCAGCAGCATTTTACACTATAACATCACGTCAGAGTATAAACGTCTGTCATGGCCGACCTAGCAATAATATTTTTGTGAGTTAGCAGGCGACTTACTTGTTTTATATAAACGCATAGACACACTCTAGGGGTGTGGACAATTCCTGAATATGCTCCTTTATTTGATGTTTTTCCTTGACCCAAGTGCCAGTAAATAAATAAAAATTCAGTCATGTAGGTTTTGCGGCTAGCTAACTTCAGTTGTCAACGACCAAACCAACCAACCAGTCAACAAACAAGTATCCGAACAAGATGTCTTGCTTATCATAATTAACATAATGGTGGTCTATATTTAGTGTATTTAGTGGTATATATAGGAATTTGCAAGAAACCCACCCAGCATTGAACACATCAGTCAGTACACAAACAAACCTTGTAAGGGGGCGCTGAGGGCAGCGAGACAACCGACCTCCACAGCAAAGTGGAGACTGGGCGGTATAATACTACGGCACAGGAGCAGTTTTTTTTTAATCCAATCTTTCACCTAAATGTAATGCATTATTCTTTAGCAGAAGTGTCAATCCACTGTGCTAAAAACCAGTGATATCTGAAATTTTGGAATCTAA
This sequence comes from Dunckerocampus dactyliophorus, assembly GCF_027744805.1. NCBI lineage: Eukaryota > Metazoa > Chordata > Actinopteri > Syngnathiformes > Syngnathidae > Dunckerocampus > Dunckerocampus dactyliophorus. Next base: position 16,076,744 of record NC_072819.1, on the reverse strand, counting down.
AAATGGAGAATGATGGTTGCAATATTTAAATATGTTGAATGATGGCACGAGGACTGAGGAACAAACCAGCAACTAAAATTATGTTGTAAATATGAATGATTAGTATTTCACGTTCACATTTTCAAAGTTTACAGGTAATCAAAGTAGTTGCTATCATAATTCACTTCAATATGGAAATAAAGATATATACACATACGTCCTAAATAGTTGTGTACATAACCTGAGTACTGGTAATATGTCAGTCACATTAGCTATGTAACGTTCAATAGGGCACACATCATGTATTACATCCAGTTAGCATTTGCTATCAAACATTACCCAAATACAAGAATTTAAAATGATGACGCAAAAGACAATGCAGCCGAAGTCAAGGCAACATATTGATAAGGTTTCAGCAACGGGCACATTTTTAATTTCATCATGAAATAATAGTTTAAGAAGCGAACGTGTAGAAAACACTGATTTCTGTAGTAGAGTTCATGATGCCAAGCAAAGCCAGTAAACAGAATTACCATAATTAACATAATTGTGGTATATAAACCAGTGATTTCATGGTAAATAAAAAAAAAATACACATGGTATTGAAGGAATGGTTGGATATATACATTTTGCTTTTTCTGCAATATCAAACTAAAAGCACGTCGACACATTCTAATAAATATTGCTAAGCAGCCTTTTCATGGCTACCGGAGTAATTGGGACTTCTTCACCGAGGCGCACACTTTTCTTTTCATTAGACTTCTAATTCCTGCATGCAGTCAGATACCGCTTGGCTGCACTTCCATTAAAAACAGCTGGAATTATTTACGATGTGAAAAAGAAATAGCAGAAACTACTGACTTATTTGAGAGAATGCATATATAATTTAAGACTGTCTCATTTGTAGGCTGGCCAATTAGTAACATGGCCTCTCTGCTTCTATCAGGGAAGATCCAAGTGGACAGGCAGCCACCAAGCACTGACTCTGTAGTGCACATGCAAACAAATGCAATACAGTGTAGCCATACATCCACAAATGAATTTGGCTAGTGCTACCTGTTCATCCTCACTCGAAAACACATTAAAACGCACCTGGTCTGCTAAAAAATAAGAAAATGGAACAGGAGGGAATGGTGTTGCTAACTTAGCGATTTTATCGCTGTATTTAGCGAGTAATCAGACCCCTCTAAATACTCTTTAAAAAAAAAAAAAAAGCAACTACCAACAACCCTAGTGAAGAGACTTTTGGTGACTCTGACATGAAAGCATGTACAGTGGAACCTTGGTTAGCGTCATTAATTTGTTCCAAAAGGTCTGACGCTAGCAGAAAACGGATGTTAAGCAAATCAATTTTTCCCATAAGAAATAAATTTAATCCAATTAATCTGTTTCAGAAAGCCAAAGATGTTAACACGTTTTTATAGTTGTACAGTTATAGTTGTACATGCAGAAAACAATTTGAAATGCATAGAAATACATATAAATTATAAATAAAAGGGATACATTAACATATAAGATTACTTTTACCTTCATTGAGGACGTGATCCCAAAAGACATGATGTGGCAGCGAGACCAACCACCACCATCTTCCTGTTTTTGACACGATTTGAGTTATTTCTTCAATTCAATAGTGTTTCTCACCTCAATACTCTAACCCGAAATGGAGCCAAAGAACGTTTCAGCTGCCAGCTTTTGATAAAGAAGATGAGAAACACTACTGAATTCAAGAAATAACTTATGACAAAACAGGAAGATGGTGTCTGTGGTGCCGTGCTGCCATATTGTGTCTTTGGGAACAGTAGTCTTCCATGAAGGTAACCTTAAATGTTCATTTAAATGTTCATTTAGCCTCACTCATCATTTATATACATTTAGAATTGTTTTATGCATGTAAAACTATAATTGTAAAACTATAAAAACATGTTTTGTGTTAACATTTTTGATGCCATCAGTCAACCACTGATGGCATCATAGACGGGCAACGGTTCTGGTGGCCATTTTGTTCGTTAGCTAACAGAATGCTAGCGAGGAAGGATGTTTTCTGATAAGAAAAATATATTAAGAACACAGATGGACTCACGCAGTGTATTAATAACATGACAAGACGCGCGTCACATTTTTTGGTAACCAGAGAATGCACACAAACTGAGGCAAATTTGTGGCATACATTTTTTTACCTTAACCAAAAAACACACTAACTGAAGCGGGCGCTAACTGATGTCGCTCTTCTCAACAAGCAGCGAGTGCTGCTCTGGGTCCTTTCCCAGCTAAAATTGTTCAGAATGTAGGCGTCTTTGTCTTTGTGAAAACAACACAAAGCGACAGTTCATTTGCAGTTCTAATTTTGCAAATGCATCATGGCCAAATATGCAACTTGGATGATTATGTCAGCCCTGCAGTAATCCACCACCTGTTAAATGTCCCAGAATTTACCATTTGTCACTGAATTTAAATAGTGTATTGGAAGTGTGTTGTCCAAAATCTCGCGCTGATGCTGGAATTTCGAAAGTTGAAATGTGCTTTTGGTCAACTCTACTGGGAACATGCAATTTTGTTTGTCTGTAGCTTTAATGCTAATGAGTTTTGCTTGTCCTTGTCTCTGACAGTGTGTGTCGTCCCTTGCCACATTGTGGTTCAAGTTTCGCAGCTTCACTCTATCACAGTTTTTCAAAAATATATGAATAAATCATGCTGTTATGTGGTTGAATACGACCTTTTAGTCGTCAAAACATTTAAGCAAATAGTATGTATTTTTTTCCTAAATTAAGCATTTTCAGGCAGAAACTAAAATGAACTAAAACACAAATGTGAGGCATTCAAAAGACGCATTCAAAGACGTTGATGTAGTATTCTACACTGGTCATTAGGTGTCAGTAATGTTACTGTAATGTTCGGTGAGACATTCAATCACCAGACTTGATTGCTGGCTTTCATTGCAGCTTTGAATTATGTCACAAGAGGCACAATAATCTGTAATAAAAATCTCTAATAAAAAAAAAAAAAAAACGGGCTACTCATGCGGCCATAGCCCACGGCAATCTAACACTCAACTCTGAACCCCCCGCCGTCACTTCCTGTCCACCACTCACTCTGCTTCCCTAGGGAACACATTTATAGCGACACACGCAAACATGAGTCTTATTTATGTCTTAAATGGCTTATTTATTTACACTTATTATTCCAATACACTATTGTGGAACCTCTGAGACAAATTGTTCATAAATCCTATAATATGGGCCCTTAATTTTAAGATGTGTAGCAAAGCCTTTTAAAAAATATTCTTAACAAGACTGTCCTGCGTGAAGTGGTGGCCACATACACGGGGCAGGCTCATCTATCTCGGGTTGAAGCCGAGGCGGTATCATGTCCATGTGGAAGGGGAATTTTTCTTTTGTGACATCATGAAAATCTGCAACTTCAAAGCCGCCTGTCTTCTATCAAAAGTGCAGCAAACAAGGAGATGACTGATTTTTCTATTAGCGCCCATAAACAGGCTCCAGGGACACGTATTGCTGTTAGAACATCATTAAAACGTCACTTGCAGAATATGGGACCACCTCCCCACTGCTGAGGCTAACGGTGTTAGCATCCTGACTTACGATGTTTACAATTAATATCTCAGTGAGACCTTGCCTCCAGGGCTTCCCTCCGCTGCACACTTTAGTGCGCATGAGGAATCCAACATGGCCTTCACATGTCAACCTAATGACCCCTGGAAGCAGAAATTGTGTCCTTGAACAAATGACTGAGGTATTTTTTTTTAAATACAGTTCCACAGGGCTGCAAGAAATTGAATCATCTGTGTGTTCTTTAAAGTCAATCTTAAAAGGCAAGAGTGTCTTTTTGCTGATTATCCTCTCGGCTTTTAGGTGGCGCAATCATCATTCAGCATGGGCAACTGCTGCGTGTATCGCTCGCACACACACATACACACTCACACACCTGCACACACCCACACACACACACACATGCACCTCTATTGACCCATCAGTGCCAATCAGTTATTGAACTAGACAAATGTCTCTCTCTGCACACAAACAGTAACTGTGGCCATCATTAAACAGGAGAGCAGCTCCTTTGGCTTCTTTAATGGAATTTGCAATTTCAAAGGCTTCCAGAGAGAGATGTTAACCTCGCTCGGTACCGGTGCCATTAAAAATGGATCAAAGCGCCTCAGCTTTGATGTGGGGGAGAGGGCTCCACACCGCCCTCTGCTGGGAGGATGCACACCTGCAGTGTGTTGTTGTTGCGCTGAAGGTCTTTTCTTTTTTGTGTGGCCAAACAAACGGCTGTAAAAGTGAAGATGGCGACAATAAAAAGGCTTTCTTTGCCTGTAAGCCCATTAATCAGCTTTTGTTGTGCTGCTGATGGGAATTGTTGCTTCTTAGCAGTAAAGGATGGGGGTGGGGGGTGGAGGTAGCCGATGGTAATGATAATAAGGGGGTGGACTCTTGAACCTCAGCAGGTCGTTGAGAAAGTGTGGACTAAAATGGACAAATGTCAAAGATCCCGTAGCTCACAGAGCGCACTCTGCTGCTGCAAAAATCACTAGTCAAAGATCCTCAATGTGACAGGAGTATTTAAGGATCTTCTGCAAAAATCTTCGTCAAAGATGTTTTTTTGGATTATAAGTCACCCTTTTTATAGTTTGGCTGGTCATGTGACTTATAGTCAGCTGTGACTTGTATATCAAATATATATCAAACTGAACTTAATGTGCTGCCTAGAAAAATGGGGTGGTGCTTGGTTTTTGGTGACACCTATGCTAGGTTCACACTGCAGGTCAATTCAGATATTTTTGCACTTATGTGACCTGTATCTGATTTTTATCATGTCATTCGTATGTAGATATAAATCCGATTTGCATCTGAGCTACTGCAGTCTGAATGGTGAGGATGCGCATATCGGACCTATATGTCATCGAAAGGTGTGTTTTGCTGTGCGAGACTTGGACAAAGTTACTCACCGATGTAGACAAAAGTTATTTTTGTCATCCAAAAATGTTTTCAAATAAGTGTCAGTGAAGCGGCTCAGGTCAATGTACCACCACTCCTGGCCCCGACGTCCACCCACATGCTCCTCGGAACCGACGTCACAGCAAGTTCTCCACAAACTGCATCTTCTTGTCGGTGTAAACATTGCCCCCTGCCTCTTTGTCTTGGCCTTGTCTTCTGCTCTTGTGAATTTAATGTTGTTTGGAGCGACCCCATGACACTTCTAGAAAGAAAAAAAAAAGCTTACTGTGATGATAGCTCGATCATAAATACCTGTAAATGCAACATAGTCCAGTGTGACTATTTCGTCTTGATGGTGTATTTTTTGGACTCAGTCAACTTCTACTCCGGAGTGACTAATAGTCTGTAAAATACAGTAAATCATTGCATTCATCACTGCACTGGACAGCATACGCTTGATAGTAAAAAAATAAATAAAAACCGTGCTCATCTAAGATCCTGTGTATGACAGAAGTGGTCGACTGTTTTTAAGGAACAACTGCAAAAATGTGATTTGAAGATCCTCTCTATGACATGAGCGCTCTGCTGTTTTTAAGGACTGAATGCAAAAAAAAAAACCACACACACACACACACACACACTAGTCAATGATTTTTTTTTTACAGGAGCACCCTGCTCTTTTTAAGAACCTACTGCAAGATCAGACCTGCCAACATGTAATCATTTTTCATACCCTTGAATACGCTGCTATCCAGGTACGCATTTTGTCATTTTCAGTTTCGATTTCAGTCTGTGAAACCTGGATTATGCTCCTGTGTCGAGGCACTAGCATGTGTTTCACCGGCTTACTCCTCCCTGCACAGCCTCTCGTCACACACGCCTTCAACAAATCTAACCTACCAGACCGTAAAGGCTGTGATCAGTGGGCTTGTGAACATTATTTCCCGTGTGTATACGACTCGTTCAGAGGGTGTACAGCCCATCCGTGCCTTCTCCTCCAATTTCTAATCAATAAAATACAAATGTTTGTTGTAATGCGTCCATTTGTTCCAACTACACTCCCCTTCATCATTCACTCGCTACGAAGGAAGCTAGCAAGCTAAATAGTCGGCAAAAGTTGTGGCTGCTCACAGAGTTGACGTCACGTCAGGCGCTCAACCCCTCTGGCAAAAAGCTATAAAAGCAGGTGTCTGGGAGCTTCTTTTTTAATTGGCCCTCAGCACCTTGTAGCAATACAATTAATTAAAACGACAGCAAAAAGGGGAAAATAGAGCAAAAGGCATAATGTAATGAGAAAAGGCTAATAATAACACAATGGATGCTTGATTTTTTTTCAGAAATAATAATGTCATCTGCATTTCTCAACATTCGAAGGAATCTTTTACCATGCCACCAAAATAACCATGGCGCATCAACAAAGACCTACCTGTATTTATCAGAAAACACAATGATCACAGAGAAATATCACAACTAAATTTGTCTTTAAAAGTTACAAGTCAATGATGAATAGAAAATGTGAAGGCTTACCTCACCTTACCTACTTCAGCACATCTGTTGTGACAGGTCATCACTATAGTTTGCCACATTGTGCTGGCGTGATTTTGGGTCACTCTTCTTCCAGTCTCTTCCACAGCTTGGTAACTACAGTATAATTGGTCTCTTGGCCATACGTTTGGTGCCGAGGATTTTCCAGAGGTTTTCTATTAGTTTTAGATCAGGATTCTGAAATGTAGTTTATAAGAGGCCAACTCCTGCTGCAGAAAATAATCCCCAAACCATGACTCTTCGTCCGCCAGCTTGTACTGACTTCTTTACACACCTTGGGTTCAGCCTTTGCATTTGTCCTTTGTGGAGGACCAGCCTTCTTGGCAGACTCGAATGAGTTTGTGACGTTGTTAAGGTGCAAAATTCTAGAAATCACAGATTTCTAGACCAGCTTCTCTTGCTATGGCTGATAGGGTCATCCTTCTGGCCTTCATTTGGACAACTGGCTTCCGGAGGGTTTCAGTCACTTTAGAATGCTCACCATCTTCAAAAGTCAGTGGAATCTTGAACGTTATGCTGCCAGTTAAATACCGTTTGTCAGATAATTACGAGAATTAGAGCGAGAACTGAAGAGAAGATGCTACTGCATTTTGTTCTGGATAAAGCACACCAGATGAAATGAATACTAAATACAAAAAAAATGGTTTGATAAAAACAGATTATCCATGAAACTAAGTAAAACTAAAATATAATAATGCTATTTAGCAATAGCAGAAAGGACACTCATACGCAAATACAAATAGATTGCGTGGGCATTGACAGGGCGAGCGAAAATAGATTTCTAGGTGTTACAATAGACGACAGAATGAGTTGTAAATGCCACATTACGTATATACAACATAAAGTGGCAAGAACAATATTCAGTACAGAATTAAATTCATTCTGGACCAAAAATCACTCCATTCTCTCTATTGTTCTCTGGTATTACCATATCTAACTTATTGTGTGGAGATATGGGGAAATAACTATAAAAGTAGACTCCGCTCGCTAACCGTGCTACAAAAAAGATCAGTTGGGATAATCCATAATGCCGGTTATACTGTAGAGAACATACCAACCCTTTACACACAAAATCCCAATGATTAAAATTTGCTGATCTGGTAAACTTTTAAACAGCGAAAATCATGCATAAAGCAAACAATAACCTGCTACCCAAAAATGTTACACAATTCTTCTCAACAAGAGCGGAAAAATTATGACCTTAGGGAAAAATTAAACGTAAAACACTTATACGCACGAACAATGCTAAAAACCTTCAGTATATCAACATGTGGAATTAATTGTGGAACGGATTGAGTGAAGAACTATGCATTAAAATGAGCCATTTCAATAAACATCAAAAGCAGTTGATGTGTACAAAGTACAAAGAAGAAGAATCGTGAGCCAGATAAGAGCTATCCGTAAAACGCAATTGTTATTATTCTTCATTATTATGGCTGTTACATAATTCATAATTTCTTTATATTGATTATTACGACCTCAACTCCTATTTTACATTGTTATAATGCCTTATCATTCTTTTATGTTGTTTGGAGTTGGTAAAGGGTACATGCTGAATACAGGAAGTGGACAAATGTATTAGCAATTGATGTGAAATGGATGGGGGTTAGGATTAAATAAACTCTGCTTCTTCCTGCTTCTTTTTGGACATGTGGAATTGTGAACTGTAATATTTGATGTATTCCAATGTAACATGTACGCATGTAAAAATGAATCAAACCATAATCATAACCAGCATTAGGTGCTTGAGCACTGCCAATAACCAGAAGGTATCTGAAAGTATTCTCTAATTTTCATTAATGTTTTTTCAAATATGTCATTTAAATGTTGACATTGTGCACCAGAATATAGGGAACTCATGAAATATGCTTAAACTTGAATTTAAAACTTTTACTCCTGTCTGGATCATTTCAAATACAACCATATGGTGACCTTGAAATGTAAGAAAAAGGTAGAAAAAGGTCTAATCTTGTGATGTCCGGCATACGTATGAACAAATCTGTTTTTTGTGGGTGCGGCTTATACACCAGTGCGGCTTATACAACGGAATGTACGCCAATGTGACGTGCATATTAACCAAGCTACAGCGACATTGTTATTATTATTATTAACGTGGTTACGCCGATCGAACTATGTTATTGCCGCATTGACACTTAGCACCGAGTAGCTACTAGCTGGCTAGCGATGAGCTTCACCACAGATCCACCTGCAGCGCCTAAGCGCCTTGCTCACAACGCCTCAGACCACTACCAAAAGGTAAGGCTACATATTCCAGATGCCCCAGTGCTGTTGTGTTATTATTTTTGAGTTTGTTAAGTTAACGTTAGGTATAGGTATTCGTTTCTATACTGCTTTGCGAAATCAATGTGCCGAGAAAGGAATTTCCAGTATTGGACAAAATACACAAAATACTGCATATACTGTAATACTGTACGGTTTTTGGAGGCGTTTTAATTGCGGTCTTTGTAGGCGGCATTGGTGGATCCCATTACGTGCAGTTTCATGCAGTTACCAGCTCGAGCTGTCACTTTTTATCTGTTTTAGTATCTTTAGAACGCACAGAAAAGAAAGACGTGTTCATGTCACACAAGGATTGTGGATGATGGTTTTCCTTTAAGAACCCACTTCAAAATGCTAGTCAAAGATCCTCTACGTAACCATCAGACCAGATCTGGTCCACATGTGAAAAAATACCAGGATGAGCTCTTTTCAACTTATTAGTGTGAGTGTGTGTGTGTGTGTGTGTGTGTGTGTTTGTGATGAAGTGATGAAGATGGAGGCAGAGCAGGAGCTGGAGAAGACACAGAACAGAACATGAGAGAGTGAAGAAACATAAATAATTGATGCTCCATCCCGCCTTGCATCTGCCGCCTGCTGTCGTTGAGTTTATTCCGAGCCGACACATAGCATGACCTCATTATCGCATTAGGAGAGAAATGATGAATGGCTTCTTTTTTTTTTTTTAAGTGCTGTTCAAATTTTCATGCTGTGATATGGATGCAAATGCCTTCACTCTGCTTCAGTGTTCCTATTTCAATCTATGGCTATAAATAGAAGAGGATGATAAGAGAGAATGAACATTTGGTAATGCTTATAATTGTGATGAGAAGATCATTACTTTAATACTGATTGAACTGATTGATGATTGAGTCAGTTGAAGCCAAAGGACGTGCATTACCTCACTGGATGCTGACCACTCACGTTACGTTGATGTATGCACTTGATTGCAACACTGCACTCCACTTTTGTGGTGTTAATAAAAAAAAAAACGACATCAGGAGGTTGCCTACAGCCACAGCTGTTATTTTTAATGTTTTTTTTCACCCTGTCTAATTAGAAGCCGGTGTTATTTGCTTTTGTAGATCATGTGCCTGGCGTCTTTAGGCAACTCTGTGGTTAATTGAATAGATGTGTTCAATGGATCATTCATGGTCATTTATGCGTTTTCAGTTCTTTTTAAACGTGTGTGTGAACATTTGGACACCTTTGTCATCAGTAAGGATCCTTTCAAAAATACCCTTCATGTACCTTTACAGTGTTGTGTTAATATTCGAAAGTAGGGGTGTTTTGATGTTTTTGAGCAAAAGTAGTTGTGCGCATCTTTTAAATGTCAGTATGAAAACTCTCTACAAAAATGTTTTGAAACGCACTTTACCTGTCTTTACTAGGTTGGTGCAAAATCACTAAGGCAGGGCTATGCTGACAAAATGTAAGCTCAAACACTCCCTGAAGCATTGAATGTGATGTCTTTTTGTGATGGAACATGTTAAACACAGGAAGTGAACACATCAAGAGTAATTGCTGAGGAAGACTTAAGGCAGCTCTATTTCTTCCTACTCCTTTGTTGTATTGTGATGTTCAGTTATTGTGTAAATTGTTAAGAATGCTGGAAACAACCGTTACTATTACCATTTTTGTGCTATTTTGCCGTAAAAAGAGTACGTCCTAAAGGTCCGTGCCGCGCAGATCCCTTTTGATTCGACTCATTCCGAACAAACTGAGGAGTCGATTGACATGTCCAGAAGACCTCGACCCCTTCTTTTGTCCGTACACTCCACCGTTGCACTCCCCTCACTGTCAGGACTCCAGCGCTATTCAATTCCCAAGCCTTTTTTTAAATTCTTCCTTGCCGACCCCTCCTCCCTTCTGTCTTTTGTTAAGACGGCCCCCCACCCCTCTCTTGCTTTCGCTCTCTCTCTCTCGCTCGCTTGCTCATTATCATTGGTTCTGCCGGCTGAAGGCTGGAGCGCTCAGGAGGAGCGTGTTTGAAGAAGCAGCAACACGCCGTTGTTGTTGTTCCACAAGAAGAAAATTGATACAGTGGAGTGGCATTTTTGGTAACACTCCTTTTACTTCCCACTCCCACATCTGTGGTCTGACTGGGGGCGTCCACAACCGGGACCACTACCTGCTGCCGTGGGATTAAGCGCTGGATGCCGTCGCCTGTGAGGACCTACCTTGGAGGAAGGGCTACCAGACAATCAGAGACGCTGGATTCTCAGGGAGAGGAAGTTATTTCCTGGTAATCAGGGTGCAATGAGAATTTTTTTTTTTTCGTAAATGAGAGCCCCATAAATCTTTTCCTTAGACGCCTCAGTCGCGGACCTACTCTGACAGGTTAAATCAACTTTTCCCATCACTTCTTCAGACGAAAGGAGAACCCAAAGCGAAGAACGTATTTTCTGGTTCCTGGTTTTGGCCGGATCTGTGGATGTGCCACGCTTCTCGTGTGTCTCTCCACCGTGACCAGCCTATCCACAGGATACAAAAAGAAGCAGCTGTGTGGAGTTTGGGCTGGAAAAAAAGAAAAAAAGATGTGCGCCTCTTAGGAAATACTTGTTGTCGGGGGCACCGGACCTTGGCGTTTGGACAGGGAGGCGGAGGGAATCCCCGGACCAACCGTCCAATTACCAATAAGGGTCACCGCAAGGACAGAAGAGAATTCCATGATGATATCTGATTAAAACACTTTTTTTTTTTTACACAAGGTGCCACTCACTTGCATATTTATCACCACCACCTACTACGCATTTATATTCACTGTAAGTATTAACACCGTGTACATAAACCACACTAAAAAGACCAATACAATTTTCCCAGAGAGATGGAGGTAGTATGGACAGGCGGTGGGCTGTAAGAGTCCAACATGTCCCCGACTGTCGGGCCCACGTGTTTAAAAATGCGTTGCCTGGATACGCATGAAAGTTTGCCTGCTGGAAATCACCGCACCTGAAAGCCGGATTACACTTCTATTTTCCGAATTTTTTTTCATTCTTTGCCGCTCAACCACCAAACCGCCATCATTTTCTCCAGCGGGTCTTTGGGCGCCTCGCGACGCCCGCCACGCCCCGTCGTCCCCTCAGCCACCACCCTGGAGGGGCGGGGATCAATGGATTGGACCATGGGCGGGTGCCACTATCCGTCGCCAACGCCGCCTGAGCGGGACCGTCGGTACCAACATAAAGTATCTCTGGTGGTGCGCTACTTCATGATCCCCTGCAACATCTGCCTGATCCTGTTGGCCACCTCGACGCTGGGCTTTGCCGTTCTTCTCTTCCTGAACAACTGTAGGTTCAAAATCCGTGTGTGCAATTTAATAAACATTCTACTCTCTTTCAACAATTTTAGATAGAGGTCTCACAATAGTGTATTGAAAGTGTGTTGGCCAAAATCTAGTCTTGATGCTAGAATTTAGACCTACTGGGAACACGCCGATTTGTGTGTCTATAGCTTTAATGCTATTGAAAAGTGTTTGTTCGCGGCTGTCTCTGAGAGAGTGTGTGTATCCAAGAAGCACTATTTCCACTTTTTACATACACACACGGTAACTCTGCACTTGTCCAAAGTTATAGATGCCATATATTACATACAGCGAGTGGGACAGGAGGACATAAACGTTAGCAACAGTAGCACAGCCATGTGAGATACAGTGCTAACAGTCTCAGTCTCACAACATCATGCTAGGTTAACCTGTTTGCTGGAGTAAAACAAAATGATCAAACTTACAGCTTGCTCTTTGTAGCTGACTAACGGTTAGTTGGGCAGAGCTTTATTTTAAGATATGTCGTGAAGCCTGTTTCAGTACAAACCTGTCCTCCGTCCAGTGGTGGGTGTATACTAGGGGGCATCCTGATGTAGCTGGGGGCAAGTCAGAGTCTATGTTGTTGTAGTTTACGCCTTTGTCAGTCTTACGCTTGTCGTGTTGTGTTTTGGGAGGGGTGACTGTGGAGGGGTATCATTTCTAACATTATCGTATTACCACAGCCAGACCCAATCTGTCAGCAATGCTACAAAGTCTCCCCAAAGCTTGCTTCTCAAATGACCTAATCGAGAGGGAAAAAAAAGGAGTAATGGATGAAGTCAGCATGTGGTCACAGAATGACAGGAGCTGGACTCCTGCAACCGCAATGTTTGTGATGTGTGTTGTACGTCACTATCACACATGCACACACTCTGACATCATTCCGTATGACTCCACATTGAAAGTGACACCCGCATACGTACGGACATGGCTAAATGTCACCCTCAGACACGTATTGATTTGCTAAAGATATTGGCTGAATGATGGCCGTGCGGTGACATTCAAGTTAGATGGGGAAAGGATGATATATTTATGAAAAGACCTTATGTCCGTTTTCACGGAAGATGGGATGAATTGCTTTCCCTTCATCCCACCGCTCTCACTCTCTCGCTACTCTTTGTGTGTCTGTTTTCCCCCCAACACCAATGCAGTGCGCATGTTAGGGTGCTAGAATTGGCTTGTTTTTGTTTTCAGTGCATTCAGAACAAGATTTCCCAAACTTTTTACCTGTCATTTGGGGAATTTTGGGCCATTTGTGAGGTCAGAGGTCACTGATTTTGTACCAAATATTTCCCAAAGGTGTTGAATGTGTTTGTTCCTCCACACAGAACTCACCCAAGCATGTTTTTAAGGTCGCTGCTCTGTATACTGGGAGCAGAATTGTTGAAAAGAAATTCAATAGCATGAGAAAGTATATCTCAACTTTTGTTACATTACATTATTATTATTATTATTACTGTAATTTCCAGTGTATAAGACGCACCGGTGTTTAAGCTGCACCCATTTAATTTAGCAAGAAAAACTGAGTTGTACATATATAAACTGCACTGAACTATAACCTGCACGTCATAAAATGGCATATTGCGACACGCACGAGTCCGTGAGGACCTGGCAGCTCTTTATTTGACAGGAGCCAATTATGAGCGATGAGCTTGTCAACCTATTGAAAATTGCAGGAGGTCATTACTCAATATAACTTTCTGACTCACGCTGTCGTCTTACAAAGAACGCTAAACTCATCACACAGTAACTTAACACTCAAAAGGTAGCTAGGAAGTATACCAGTACCAATACGAGTTAAAAACAAAGAACTATTTTGCTATTTTAACGTTTTTCCCTAATGCATTTCATCTGAGCAAAGTCTTTAATTGGAGGGCAAGTGACATAGAAAATGGATGGATGAATGGCGCTGCAATGCTGCCTCTGTCCACCAGACAGCGCCCCGGCAGGCACCAATGAATGCTTTGCTTGGACACAATGCATTTGGAGAAAACGTTAAAATATTGTTTTTTTTCATTTGAAACTTGTATTGGTACTTGTTTTGTAGATTTCCTAGCTAACTTTTGAGTGTTAAGCTGCTGTGTGATGACTTTAGCGTTCTTTGTAAGATGACAGCATGAGTCAGACTGTTATGTTGAGTAATGATGATGATTGCCTCCTACCAAAGAAAGAGTTGCCCTTTCCTCACTGACTCGCAAGTGGCACAGTATTTAAATGATTAGTAGTAGTTCTGAAGTAAAGGAGATTTCACGAGATTAGAATTTAGCCATAAATTAGCCGCAAGGCTGTATCAGCCACAGAGTTCAAAGTTTATGAAAAAAGTAACGGCTTATACACCGGAAATTACGGTAATTTTTATATATATTTTACATATAAATTAATAATGATACTTACTTGATAGACAGTTACTATTATTACTGTTATTATTGTAAAATAATAATAATAATAATAATAATAATAATAGTAATAATGCAGAGCATTTATGAACTATGTCACTTTTCTAGGTACGCTAAGATGCTGAACAATAGGGGAAAATGATTTACAGTGCAGGTGGGATAAAAAGTAGCTCTCCCTGACCACATGGTCATTCATTAACAAGTATATTGCACAACACAGCAGCAACAGAACCAATGTTGTAATGGCAGTAAGGAGCAAACTGCTCATCCAGCAGTAATAGTGAGTGATGAGTTCATTGTAAACAACAGTACGGGAAGTGTAACACACAACACTGATTAGCAACATTTTAAAGTGAATGCAGAGGTATATAAAGCTACTGGATGCCGACCACGCATGATACTTCAAATGCAGCTACTGCCATCTTGTGGAGTTAAGTAAAAAACATCCACAGATGTTAATGCATTTTTTTTTGTACCCAGCACTAATTAGACCAACTGGCGGTTTTTGCTTTTGTAGACCACACACCCGGTGACTATAGGAAACCTGACGGTTCATTGATATAGAGCTTTTAATTGGAGAAATTACTCACACTTTACATTTGGGAAGTTTCTAAAACTAAAATGCATTTTGTTTCTTATCTCTTTCAGACAAACCTCCTCACTTTACACCAGCTCAGCCTCCTGATGGTAAGTCATCTGTATTTTCTTAATCATTGCCTTGGTTGGCCACTGCTGATTTGGGAATAAGACCCTCTCATACCTCAGACAACCTGGGAGGGACACCACCCTAAAAGCATCCCACACCCTGTGCTTCGATCAGTACTGTGGGAGTTGTTTTATGCATTTTTGCAACCTTTAACAGAAACCGAGACATCTAGTTCCGCCTCATACATGAATATGCATATGCTATAGCGCAGTGCAATACTAGCTGGATAGATTTTTGGTTGTGTATTTCTTCAATGCCCAGGGCTGGGTTTTTACTGGCTCTATAGGCAATGGATCATCGCGCTTGTTGGAAGGCACCAAAGCCGGAGGCGTAAAGGGCAAAAAAAATAGGAAAGAAATGTTTGTAATGCTGTGGTAGAATGGACTTTGTTTCTGGACTCATTCCGTCCTGACCCATGTCGACCAGTTTCTTGACTGTATGTATTTGATTGTGGAAGGTAACTCTTCTACCACTGAACCGCTGCACACAATAGGGTGAACATTTGTCAAAACACGCACACCTACTGTGTTGCCTGTGCTATTATTTTCTGACAAATACACCACGTGTCATGGTAGCTACTGTAGATCACTTACACAATTGTCAGCAATCCCACTTCTGACCCCAATTGTGACAGCAGTCTGAGCACTAGTGCTCTTAAATAGGATTTAACTTTGTGTATTTCTATTATGGCAGTTAGTGTTTATCATTTATAACTGGTGGGAGGAGCGATCACATTACCGCTGCCTTGCACACATTTATGCGTTCATATGCAAGCGACCTTAAGGTGGGCTTTGTGTTTGTGGATTATTTTGAGGCATTCTGTTTGTCTATTATAAAACGTTGCATGTAGAATTAATAACTTGTGAGAGGAGTGATTGCATTCAGTATATGTGCTTGGACATACACTAAGTCCCCTACTAACGAACATCCAACGTGCGAACATTCTGAGACACGAACACAAGCCGACTGGTCTATATTTTCATGTGTTTTGCCTTATATGTCCATATTTATACTGCTACATGCTTGACTGGCAAACCCATATTTATACTGCTACATGCTTGACCAGCAGAGGGCACTGTGACACTGCTAATAGGACCAACAGATACAGGAAGACAAGGAAGAGGAGAGAGGAAGGCTAAGAGTTTTATGATACAACCCGGACAGAGCGTGTGATTAAAGTTTATGAAGAGTTAATAGGCCTGCTTAATTCTACACCTCCCACAGAACACTACCTCTTTTAGGAAAGTCTAACGACGACGACGATTTGTCCTTTTTTCAATAACTCCTCCTCCTCCACCACAATGACGTATGCTCGACCACTCCTCTTCAAAGGTAAATAACATTTATCATTACGTATTATTATATCATTTTTATTATTGTTTTTTTCATTAATTAATTATCCTCGTTTAATATTACTACTGCATCCAAACTCATATTTACATACATACGCATATACTGTATATGTGTACACGTACATGTAGTACCTATATCATTGGTAATATTACCTTTTCCCCTACTTAAGAACAATTTGACATAAGAACAGTCGTCTGTGTTCGTTAGTTGGGGACTTAGTGTATACCCTTATATTTTTGTGTCTATTATGCAACGTGGTATCTTTCATAACCAGTGGGAGGAGCAATTGCATTAATCATATGGCGTTTGAAAGAAGTTAAAGAAAGTGCTGTTACAGAATGTGACCGCAAAAGTCTGTCTTGTCTTTCTAAACTTTTCCCCAAAACAAAAGCAATAAATTCCTGCTTAATGGAGCCCCATGCATTTGCCCCGTCTGGGGCCGCAGTTTGTTTCTGCACAAGTCAAGCGTTTAAAAGCCGCTGCTAGCTCTTAATTACCTTTCCAATAGTTCTGCAGGCTCTCCATCAGCAGCACATGTTTTTTTAATATCCCAAGGAAAACAAAAAGACCAAGTCTCCAATCAGTGGATTAAAGCTTGTCCGGTTGGACGCTGTTTTCTGTGGGTCATTTAACGGCGGGGAGATTAGTGAGACAATTACAGTCGGCCTCAGTAGGCAAGAGTCGTACCCTTTTTTTTTTTTTTTGGACATTTAGTAGCGACATTGGGGGGTGATTTAGAAGATGCTCCCTAGCGGCAGCCGAGGGCTAATATAACAACGCCATTAGTCAAATCTGCTCCGAAGAGCTGTGGCAGGGCGTCCACTGAATGTGTCCTCCAACGCCAAGGACACTTCACTCCCTGGCCCTTAATTACAGCAAATCAAGGATACAGAGGAGTGTGCATTTTTAAACAGCCTCATACATCGAGAGATTCCTGTTTTTTTTGCAAATTAGTGCCATAGAATCCAGTGGGTCTTAGGGGACAAATGATCCCAGCTCCTGGGTATTTATGGCATGAACCCCCTCTACTCCCTCTCCCCAGTGAATGACCTGTAATCATCAGTACAAACAGTCACAAAACAGCCTTTAATTACCTCAACTCGGCCACCTACTTTTACTGCCTGTTGTCTCCTAATGATAAGACACTTGCTAGACTGCTAATATTGTCTTTGAGAGGGTTTAGAAGTGGACTTTTGGAAGTTATTTCTGGAGGAAAACAAATACTTACTTGAATGAGCTATAAGTGGTTCTGTGAAGATGACCTCTGCCAAAGGCATAGGGGTTGTTTGTCTGCAACTTCCTGGCTGCCGTTTTCGATGTATCATCTTATTATTTTTTTTATGACGGATGGGTGTTCTTCCAAGGATGTTCCGATTAATTTAATAACTGGCACGAGGAGCGATGCAATTCTGACACATACGTTGCGGTGGTGTTGCAGTGGGCTTTGACTTTGAATTATTTTGAGTCTTTCTGTTTTTTTTCAATAATGCAAGGTGGTGGCATAATAACTGGCAGGTACAGCGATTACATTATACTAACCACAAAAAAAGCATCAGCAGGCTTGCTTACTTTGAAAAGACGATCTCCAAATTAAAGTAAGTTTTTGTCAGACGTGGAATTATACAATAACTTAAAAAAAAAAAGGCGAGGAGGTCAGGGCCCCCTATCATATTCCACCCTTCACGTAGCCACTCGCAATTTATTCTGCTTGAGCCTTCCCATGTTCTTGACAATATGCCTTGACTCACCGAGAAGCAGAATTAATTATGATTCCTCCGCCTATCTTAATTAAATCTTTTCACATCATAGATTCCTCACAACAGAGACAAAATATCTGCATCATCTCCGAGGGGTTACAGTCAGAGAGAAGGTCAGCAAATGTTGAAGTTTGCCAGAAACACAAATTCAGAGAAGTGTTGTCATAGCCGACCCAACGGAGGCCTTGTGTTCATCAAAACACAGTTTAACGCCCTTCAAAAGTACACACAACCCTTGAGTCAGGGTGCTCTGGTTCATGTCAGCAACCCAACATATCATATGCTTGATTTCTTGTGTTCATGGTAAGTGAATCAGTCCGACTTGTCACCACATTTATGTTGCGTGCGTGTGATCCCAATGACTGGTTGTCCGGTCAGACATTTTTTCAAAAAGAAAAAAAAAAAACACAACTCTTAGCCAGAAATACTGTCTGGTTAACAGTATTGACACTTATTGACACTGAAACGGATGAGGAGGTCATTTCAGGACCCTGGACTTTGTAGGGATCAGCAGATATTTGGTCTGAGTGGATTAGTTGTGTTTACATGGATTACAAATATTAAGACAGCACTGTGTAAATTACACAGTCCAATGACCTCAACCTGGACATTAAAATGGACATCATGAAGACCTGTTAAGTGGGCGGGACTATGTACTGCATTTGGAATATTATGTAGGCAATTCATGAAAAAAAAGAAAGACAAATATCCCAAATTGCATTCCAAAATATGTATAAAATTGAAAGAGACATATAAATAATGAATACAAATGAAAATAATGAATACAAATAGAGATTAATTAAATAAATGGAAAAAATAAATGTTATATACAAATAAATACAAAAAATAGGCATAAAGCTTCACACGTTGCAGAGAAAAAATACTTATCAATTAAACTGAAATATAAATAATAAATAAAATGAAATAATAAGAGTGAAGAATATAAAAGTTGGTGACAATTCTATTGAAAAAAATGAAAATAAGTAAAAAGTATAAGTAAAAAAATAAATATAAAATAAAACTAGGGCTGTCAAATTTTAGTCAGATTAATCACAGTTTTCAAATTAATTAATCATGATTAATCACCATGTCACACTATGTTACCTTATATTACCTTATCATATTATCATATTACCTTATCATTTTCCTATGCATTTAAAGTAGCAAAGAGTACATTTGGAATGCAGGAGGTGAATCAATGTATTGCGACTGATGTGAAACGGATGGGGGTAGGATTAAATAGGCTTTGCTTCTTCCTACTCCTTTTTGGACATGTACAACAGTAAATTGTACTATGTGATGTATTCCAATGTAACTTGTGTGCATGTTCCAAATAAATTAAACCATTATCATTATCATGTCTGAAATATGGCAATTTTACTGTTTTTTTTTATTGAAAGAAAGATAAATGATGTATGTATTAACAGTGCCAAATGAACTTCAAATTTAAATCAAGTTAAGAGATGGCACACATGTCTGAAAATCTATTTACCTAACACTGGTTTCTTTAATAGCAGATATTTGAATCAGACTTTAACTGTGTTGTTATGAACAATGAGGAGTGTGTTCAAAGACGCCTCATTATTTAAGTTGAATTCACGTTTTGAGTGAATTTTGAGTGGATTTCCTAGCGCTTTTAAATGCAGTAAATTGTACTTCCGCATTAAGAGTTACAAAGTGAGTGCTAAGAATATCCAATTATTGATTTTCATTGCATTTCTGTTTATTTAGACAACCCATAAACGCATAACAAAGATGTTGTGATGTTCGGATTTTCCATGAACGCATCTCGCGGTCTGTCTCGTGACAATGAGGAAGTGTTGTTGCAATGAATGGAAGAAAGACGTGTTTGTTTGGAGTAGGAGATACATGTATGGTGTTGGCATTGCACTGCTGTTGATGTGTTCAGGTAAGAATAAATATAAATATATAAATATAAATATAAATATAAAAGAGCATCGGACACTGTGTGACTCTGCGGGGAGCTACACTGTGCCGCCGTCTGTTGTCATAATAGAGAGCTGTGGCTTGCCATGATGTGTGGGCGTTAATTACGCAAATAAAATTAAAGTAAATAATTAAATATATTAGTTACCGCTGTTAACATGCTATTTTTGACAGCCCTAATACAAATATAAGGTCATCACAAAAAATAAGCAATTTTCTCGCTTAGTAAAAGCTATTATAAGCTATTATATTTGACATATTCCTTTATTTAGCCTTATCATGCATTTAAACTGCTCCAGATGCTCAAAGTGCTCTAGAATGTCCAATATGCCCAGTATCTGTCAAATATAACAGTTTGTGGGTGGGATAATCATCATCTCTAGCTGCTTATCAAAGCCTTCATCAGTCAACACGGTGATACAAAGTCCAACTGTGTCATGTATTGCATGCAATTAGCATGTGCTAATGCAATGCCGCTTGAATGAGCTGTTACTGTAATGCTGATGGCGACGGCAGCCATTAATACTCCTTGTTTATACTCCATTCATTTTTTTAAAGCAGGAGTCTTTTGATGGGCGTGAGGCTTTATATACATTGTTGGGTGGGCCTTGACAGATGTCATCGTAAGTATGTTAATTACAGCACGATATGTAAATGAGATTGAACGAGGTGTCTCGCCATGTCAACGCGTTGCTGAACAATATTGTACTCCGATTTCCTGCTATTAGAAGAGTCTTTCATCACGGTCTGTGCTTTCCATAACGAGACTGGCTCAAGTTATTTAAGCGTAGAGTGCACTGATAACACACACACACACACACACACACACACATACACGCATATTATTCCATACCAAATGCAAATGTTTCCCATTGGAAATAATGTAAATAAGCAACGCTTTAAGTCACATTTACGCTTAAAAGTGTAAAAAGGGGGACGGGAACCCATATAGGACAAATAAAGCCTCTCATTGAGGCTGTTCCTCTGCACTAAAGTGAAAGAAAAAGCTAATTTTCAAAATAGTTTTAAATATTGTATTTTTACTGTAAATACATACCTAAATAAATAAATCCATCCATCCATCTTCTCTGCCGCTTATCCTCACTAGGGTCACGGGTATGCTGGAGCCTATCCCAGCTGACTTTGGGCGAGAGGTGGGGTACACCCTGGACTGGTCGCCAGCCAATGGCAGGGCACATATAGACAAACAACCATTCACACTCACATTCATACCTATGGACAATTTAGAGTCGCCAATTAACCTCACCTGCATGTTTTTAGAATGTGGGAGGAAACCGGAGTACCCGGAGAAAACCCACACCATGCGGCCCTAAATAAATAAATAAATACAAAAAATAAAAATGAAATCTTTTTAAAAAAAGATTAATCATCAACTTGTGAGTTGTCATGCATGACATGTTTTTTGTGTGAATTT
The DNA here is from genome assembly GCF_027744805.1 of Dunckerocampus dactyliophorus. Classification (NCBI taxonomy): domain Eukaryota; kingdom Metazoa; phylum Chordata; class Actinopteri; order Syngnathiformes; family Syngnathidae; genus Dunckerocampus; species Dunckerocampus dactyliophorus. The sequence goes on along the minus strand of NC_072819.1, from coordinate 16,055,090 downwards.
AGCGGCACATTTTCCCAGAAAATGTCGATCAAACGTCTTAATTTGTGAACTTTAGGGACCTTAAAGGTTCCACTGTGTATATTTTTCCTCTCTGTGTGTTAAAATACATTAGGATGCAGCAAACAGACTATCGCTTTACCCTACGTTATTGTTATATATTACTTTAGCGGCGGTTGACGTGGCAACCATTATGTCATTTGCTCCGCTGCACACAATTACAACACAGCAACATGTGGCTCAGCACCATGCAGTGTGTACACACACTTGCACACAGTGCTGCCCTCAATAAAATTTACAACAGCAAAAAGCCACAGTAAGTCGTCAAGAGAAAGCATCTGAATCACAGTTTTGGCAATGTTCCCTCGAGATGTTGTTTTCCTTCTCTTCCACTTGAGTATACAGAAAGACATCACTAAACAAATCATATATTTGCTATTTGCGCATTGTTTGCCACCATGTGACGCGCAGCCAGCTAGGAGGCATAGTGGATGATGATAAAGATGCATTCTGTTGTTTACTGGCTTGTCAGCCACCTAAAATGGCATTAATGCACATCCCCGGGGCTTGTTTACATGCATGTACATTTTGGCACTTTAATATGTGTGCTTAGAAGCCTCTGTGATGAAAAAGATGCTGCCATAAAACTAAAAGGGATTTACTTTTCCAGACGCTGATGATGAGTACACAGGAAAGACCTGCTTTGGGAAGGACTGGGAATTGACTTAATGTTATTTAAAAAAATAATGCTATGGGAATTATACTCAGGTCTAGAATTGAACACGTCTGGACTGTTCAGGTTGTTTTGGAAGACTAGTCCATCTAGTCTAGTCTATCTAGTCTTTTAAGACAACCTGAACAGTCGAGCTGTGATCGATTCAATGTCCTGATAATACGACCTAGATGAATGAGAATATTCCAAAAAAAAAATATCCCAAAAAAAAAAAACATTCAAATTTTTTTGGATAAAAGTTTTCACTTGACAAGACAATTTATTCATAATTTTTTGACAACAAAGTCGTAATATTACCAGAAAAGGTCAGACTTTCACTAGAAAAAAGTCTGAATTTTAGTAGAAGTCATTGCAGTAGATCATATTTTTTATGTTAAAAAAGGAAATTCATAATTTTGCTCAATTAAAAAAATATATATTTTAAATATTCTGAAAATTAAATATTTTTTGCACCCTTAAAAACGAAATAATTTTTTACTGGATAAAAGTTGTACTGTACTGTAGTAGTATTTTTTTTTCTTTGCAAATAAAGCCACAATAGTAGGACCATTTTATAATGACATCATAGTTTAACAAGAAAGTCTAAAGTTTACTACGTAAAATATATTATAGTTTAATAATGAAGCTGTAATATTGCAAAAATGAAGTTGTCATATTGTGAGAAAAAAGAATAAAGGTGTAAAATTCTCAGGAAAAAATGAGCAATTATACTAGATAGAAGTCATAGTTTCATAAGAAAAAATAAGTCATTTTATGAGAATAAAGTTGTAAAATATTACAAAGATTAAGTTGTAATATTATGTGGGGAAAAAAAGGCATTAATTTTTCCATTTTCAAGAATATGTCCTTATTTTATTGTTTGTACTTTGGTAATATAGTATATTTAGATCATATTTAACACTTTATTCTTTCACCGTACTGTAGGTTTGATTTACTGTGGGTGGTTCCACTTGCTATGGTGCTGCTGCTTATGTAAATTCTTGTTTTTACTTAGGGTGTCAAATGATTAACATTTTTAATCATATTAGTCACAGTTTACAAATTAATTTGTCATAATTAATCACAATTTTCAACTATGTCTGACATATACCAATTTTCACTATATTTTCTTAAAATAAGGCTTAATGACAGGACATGTTTACATGGATTAATATACCGTTTGGTATTTAGAACAGTATTATATTTTTCAAACACAGTACAGCAAAATAGTAAAATTAGGAGATACAACACTTTTGTCCTAAATAATGAAATTGGGCCATCTCTTTTGTGAGGAAAATAGAACCTTGCTTGAATGAACTTCTTGTTACCGCTTACCTCTTACAGACTCTGTCCACAGTCATAACAGAGAGGGGTAGCTTTCCATGATGCACATAAATTACTGTAATTTCCGGACTATACATTTGTACATACTGTATACAGGCCACATCTGTCAATAAGCTCCAGGTGTCCATGTTGTAAAATGGTATATTTAGTAAACAGAAAGATGTTACACAGAAAGATTTTTTAAAACTGTTAATTAAATAAATGTCTTTTTCCAAGCAGCTCCAAGCAGTGCTTGCAATACGACCAGTTCAACAGCAACCTACCAGAAAAGTCATTCGCCGCTGTCCTCTTCCTCTTGCGAACTAAAACCACTAAAGTCGTTCTCTTCAAGTGTTGGAACCGAACAGCGCTACAATTCCCTCAGTACACACGCCGCCGGTCACTCTCCTTCTTTCATTGTCGCTACCAGCGTCACCTCTGCCCAGAGGCAAATCAGCCCCCGAGTTTATGCTGTCCTCCCCAGCACGCAGCAGTCCAGTCCCCTCAGACCCGCTGGCAACAGTGGACCTCCCGACGCTGCCCCACGCTGCCAAGATCCACCGACAGACCCAAGCTAAAGCCGCCATCACATGCACCTCTTCGCACGTGCTCCATGATGATTAGTGATGTGCGGATCAATACTGAAATATTGATACCGTCGATACCAGATCTTTAGGTTTTAAAATCGATTCTCAAATCAAAATATTGATACTTTGATACTTGAGTAATTTGAGGTAATGTATATTATTAACAGGAAAGAGTGGAAAGTAACACAATTATTGAGACCTTGTGTAAATATTATGCATTTGTTGAAAATAACAGAATAAATTACTCTGATGTCTTATATTCTTTATTTTATGAGCTATGCTACAATTTGAAATACACACCTTTTTACACTACTTTTTAAAATTTACTCGACACGTTAGTATTGGCACAAGGTATCGGATCAGTATCCCTGAAACCAGCGTGAATTTTACTCAGTATCAAATCGGAAAGGAATTCAGTGGTATCGCATATCACTAATGATGAGTGTGCACGCACAAACCACAAAATGACTTCTCCGAGGTACACAAGAGGTCGCGATACCAAAGCGCGACCACAAATTAGCTGCGTCACTGTATAAGCCACAGGGTTTATAAAGCGTGAGAAAAAAGGTAGCAGCTTATACACCGGAAATTACGGCACTTGCCAGCGTTACCGCATTATATTTGACAGCCCTCGTTTTTAGGTCATTGATCGCCATATTTTAGTGATGTCAGGCTCCAATTGACAGGAATATGTCCCATCTACGTGCTTACGCTGCTGTCGCTCTGGCAGATATCCGTTTCTCATCTGATGAATACAAAACAAAAGATCCTGATGAGTAATATTCCATTCTGTTGCTGACATGTTGAGGATTGCATGATTGCAAGTGATGTTTGTGATGATTGCTTTCCAGATATTGACTGATTAAATCAAGTCAGCTATGGCAGAGGCTTAAATTAAAGCCGAAAAATGCATTCCTCGCATTTCTGCAAGTCTACTGATCTGCCTACAGGAGATCCGAAGAGCAAGTAAACAACAGCAATCCCCAATTATGCACAACACTTCCACACACAACATCCTACATACCCATCTATGCCACGCTATTCCCTATTTGGTGTGTTTTTGTGTACAAATGCATAGGAAAGGTCTGCTTGCTAATTCGCTTTATGAGTTGTGAATGCAACTCATGCATGGCATTTGGGATGAAGTATTTCTGCACACACCTTCACACACACTGCTGCTGCTGTCAGAAAAGCAACTGAGTTCATCTCTCTGCAAGTCTGGAAGGAAGCAACATGGAAAGTAGGTTCCGACTCGGAGCCTAGGACTGCTGCAAGGTTACTCAGTTCACTAAATAAATGGGGGGGAAAAAAATTCACCATGGTTACCTTAAAAAGTAGTTTTTATTTTAAAAACCCCGCAAGCTTCTTGAATATAAACAGGGAAAACAGTGAAAACGGCCACAAAGGTTCCAGTCTTAAGGTTCGAATAATTCAGTGCTGTCTATATTAAAACTGCTGACATAGGAGAACGAACGCTAATTAAGGATGTTTCAACCTATGGCCTTTTCTTCCATTTGTGCATATTTTTATTTTGATTCTTGTGGTTTTTTTTAAATTATTTTATACTCTTATCTAACAGAGCTCTTCCTTTACTTTGTTATACGTCTTGATTGCCATGGCAAAAATTGCGTGCTTCATTTTTATTTTTTAATGCTTTATTTTTAATCTTACTTTGCACAGAACGAGGAAGGCACTGGTTTTAATGCTTTGTCACTAGACAGTCGTTACTGTATGTTGCGGATGTCGTTTCACAATGCTTACAACAACAAAGCCAGTGGCAGCCTTTTGCACAGGACTGTATGCTCTCTCTCTCATACATCAACGCATCACTAGACTTCTTCTGACACCTTTTTATTATTAATCATTACAATGACTTCTCTGGGCACTCAACCTCCAAATCCAAACACACATACACACTCCTTCAATAATTGATACATTGCTCTTTCTCTTACCTAAAAATAGTCTAATCATCTTTTGCTTCATTCAATGCTACCTCTTTGTCTCTCTCTCTCTCTCTCTCTCTCTCTCTCTCTCCAAACACACACACACACATATGTGTGTGTATGTATATATATATAACTCATAGTATATATATAACTCATCGTTTTCCCACACACTGAGCTCCCGTCGAGCCCTCAGGCAGGAGCACATGCACAGACCCCAAACATGCAGACGCAATATCGGCTTATGCAACGTGCGGGCAATACTACATAAGCCTGCAATATCCTTGCCTACAGATCTTTAATAATTACTACAAAAAAAGATGGACTTGTGCCGGTGAAAAACACCCAAAGAGATCAGGAATCGGCTTGAAGAAAAGCTTAAAAAAACATTTGGGAATTTTGTTGTGGCTTTTGTTTTTAAATTGTAGCGAAGGTAAGAGGTTTTGCATTGATTGCCCTCTCTTCGTGGGTTTGTTAGTTGGCAGGGTTATGCAAAACACTGCAGACGATTTCCATGACAAACAATGAAACCAAACACTAAAACCTTTACAAGACCAGTATGCGGAGCAAAACTATGGAACGGCTTGAGCAAGGAGCCCAAACTTTGTGTCAGTATGAGTCTGTTTAAGAGACATTTGCAGACCTTCCTATACGTCACACATTTTGCCCCTTCAATGCGCTTGCCCGCTTCGCTGCGCGACACGTACACATTTTGTTGCATTTCGCCTGTTTTAGTTATGAGTTCAGTCTGTGAAATCTGGATAGTACTCCTGTGTCGAGGCACCGGCGTATGCTAGACCGGCTCCCTCCTCCTAGTACAAACTTTCTTGAGTTGCAGCGATGCAGACAATTGTTGATTGGTTGGCTCGTAGCACATTATTTCTATTTATTGTGTATACGACTGGTTCAGAGGGCTCATGTCTGCAAATGCCTTCTCCTCTGATTTGGGATCGCATTTACAATAATCATTTACAATAATAATTACTGTTGTTGCTGTTGTAATGCATTGATTAGTTCCAGATGCAATTACACTCCCCTTCTGTCTTTAATTGACATTGTCTTAATTTTTGTCTGCTCGCTATATGCTCATTTATTATTATTATGAATTATAATATGAATAATAATATGATTAATAATGATGTATTATTTAATGAATACTACAGTGTCTGACATCATTTATCTTGAATACATGAATTAATTATTATTATATGGGTTCAAATCTCCGTTGGGCATCTCTGTGTGGAGTTTGCATGTTTTCCTCGTGCGTGGGTTTCCTCCCACATTCCAAAAACATGCATGTTAGGTTAATTGGTGACTCTAAATTGTCCATAGGTATGAATGTGGGTGTGAATGGTTGTTTGTCTATATGTGCCCTGTGATTGACTGCCGACCAAGTCAGCTGGGATAGGCTCCAACGTACCCGCACACCTAGTGAGGATAAGCGGCAAAGAAAATGGATGGATGGATCATAACAGTGCTTTATTTAATCTAAAAAAATAGTGGGCAATTTGTGGGACAATAAACTTTTCAAGACACGCCTACATTGTTTCGTGACTCAGTTAAATAAAAAAAGATTGCCCAGACATATTTTTTCATTATACTTTTCTTAAAATCTCGTCTGGTCTCGTTCTCGTGGACCCAATTTTGTGCATTGTCTCGTCTCGTGAGCTGGGTGTCTCGTCACACCTGGTAAGTATAGGTCTTCTGATAAACACACACGGCATTTTCAATTCTTTACAAACACAAAATAGGCCGTTTTGTATCAAAATGTTTAATAATGTTTCTTATGTTCTTATTCATTTTCTTGTGTTTTCTTTCTTTTTTGGGAGAATGAACAGAACAAGAATTTCATTGCATAGCAGAACTACCTGTTTTACTGTGCATATGACAATAAAAACTTTTGAATCTTGAAATAGGCTATTTATAACAAAAACAAAGGCATTATTTGGAAAACAGTATGGTCAGCCGCCGACGGCCACCAATGCATGTTAGGTTAATTGGTGACTCTAAATTGTCCATAGGTATGAATGTGGGTGTGAATGGTTGTTTGTCTATATGTGCCCTGCCATTGGCTGGCGACCAGTCCAGGGTGTACCTCGCCTCTCGCCGAAAGTGGGATAGTCTCCAGCATACCCCCGCGACCAGAGTTGAGGATAAGCAGCATAGGCTTCTTGAGACGTCATCTGTACTTCTGTGAAGAAGGTGTCGGACGTTTCGCTCCTCATCCGAAGAGCTTCGTCAGCGAACTAATAAGTGCTGGTAGCCTAGGCCTTAAGTACAGTAAGAGTGGGCGGAATTGGTGTGCCAACACCCTCCTCCTATTGGTTCCCTACACTAAGCCTGGGCGGAGTAGTGGTCTAATCCTCTCCTGACATTAGCACCTCTGATAAAAGGGAAGTGTTGCTCCCTGAGTTGGGTATGAACGACTCTGATACTGGCTCGTTAGCGTCTATTGTTCTGGCTCGGCCCTGGCTTCACCTCATTTGCAAGACTAAGAGCTGTGGGTTTCGGTCTCAGTAACCTGCTGAACACAGGGTCCAAATTAAACCTCAAACCACCATTCCGATTCAATGATGGGTTCTGTTGTTTGACAAAAATAGCTTCCTTTACTCCTCTTTCAAACCATCTGTTTTCTTTTTGCCAAAATCTTTACATCGCTGTCCTGAAAAGAGTGATTGGTACAGATGACGTCTCAAGAAGCCTTTCCCTCGATGGACAACTCCTATACAACTGAGAGCCTACACAGACGATAAGCAGCATAGAAAATGGATGGATGGACAGATGTTCTTAACTGATTCTCTATTGTTATCTAATCAAGTTATTGCTTATCATTTATTATGTACTAATTTTCCCATTAAAATTTAACTTGACAATCAGCACCAAATTGAACAGGAGAACTTGTTGCAGCCTCATGAATATGTTTTTGTGGTCGTACGTGTGATCCACACTTGCTGGTTTCTGGTCACAGAAGAGTTAGTAGTGGTCACAGTGCATGTGTGTCTGTACATTTCCAGGAAGGTAATACAAGCCAAAGTAATGGCCTCTGATGGGCTACAGCATGTTCTAGAACCCGGAGTGATAATTGGTCACAACAGAATGTGTGGCTTAACCGTGCATGTGGTACTGGCATGCTTGTATTTTTTTGGACCGACTTACCAAATACAGGAAGTGTTACGCCGAGTTTGCCCGAGTGATGCCAAAGCTGTTTTTTTCAGTTGAGATTTTTTTTTTTTAGACAAAAGTAAACATATATAACAAATGTGGTATAAGTACATTTCCAAGCTGCTGCAAAACACAAAGGAAATAAGGAAATTAAAGTATGCATATGGTAAAAAAAAAAAGTAAAGAAATGGAAAATGAAACAATAAACTAAGTGTTTCATACAAGATTCAGATGATAAATTGGATGAGTTAGTTGCGCGGCTGGTTTTGTCAGAGGTGGACAAAAAAGAAAGCTAGATTGTGAAATAGGCCTTGCTGACCTTTTGAACCCACTCATATATAAAATACCACATAATGAAAGTTGGTCTACCTCAAGTTGCCAGGTTTTAGACAGGTGTGCATGTCTGATGGTGCTCACAGAGGTGCAAGGATTGCTCAGGTCGTTTGTGTGTATGCTCAGACACGTGAAAAATTAGAGGAAACATTGATTGTGGCGCCTCTGAGACTTAATTAAAATTGTTGAAAAATACTACTTGTATAAACTGGGACCTTTAAGCAACTACTGCCACTACTACTACTGCTACTACGAGCCTTCACACAGTTGAAATATCTATACTACATGTATGGTTGCCAATTTTGCAATCATTTATTAATACAGTATTTCATCCATCCCTGACTTGCTTCAAATTGGTATCATTTTAGCGAAGGGACAGATGGGTGGAAGCTGTTTACCTGCCTTCCTGGACAAGTTTATTAAATACTAATCAGTGTGGGCCGCATAGATATTAAGTAATAGATCATAGTGATAAAAGTGCTCATTCATCCGTTCAATGATGAAGATTGAAATGTGATCCGAGTGGACTTTGGTGCTGAGCATAGCCTCAATTTAGGCTCTTAATTTGAACAAAACATCCCATGCATACATAGAACAAAGTTCAAAGGTCAGAGCCCCATCATACCCCTTCAATGTCACCTCCTATTATTTCCACTCCAATTTCCAGGATGTAAATGGCTTCATGTGAAACTCAATACTGGGGGTGAAGCATGAATATGGAGTAGTCCTTGCAAGGGAAATCGCACACGCATACACACAATCTGACCAGTCAAACACCCCCCCAAACCAAACCAAACCAGCTGGAGATGTTCTGCTGGGAAGCTATGGACATTGAACAACCTAATCCCACCCACCCTAATGCACTATTCATGATGCCCTTTCCATTGGTCCTGTCACTACTATCCCCCAACGTGTGCACACGTGCACACACACGCACACGCACACACAAAAGCATCATGGACTGGTCCAACCGGAGGTCCCTGAGCATGTCAGGTATTCAGGAGGATGCATTCACTGCCTCTGCTATTAGTAGTGATGGATAAATGGATGGAATCTCTGGAGTTTGCATGTTCTCCCTGTGCGTGTGTGGGTTTTCTCCGGGTACTTTGGGTTTTCGCTCACATTCCAAAAACATGCAGGTTAGGTTAATTGGCGACTCTAAATTGTCCATAGGTATGAATGTGAGTGTGACTGGTTGTTTGTCTATATGTGCCCTGCCATTGGCTGGTGACAAGTCCAGGGTGTACCCCGCCTCTCACTTGAAGTCAGCTGGGATAGGCTCCAGCATACCCCCGCGACCCTAATGAGGATAAGCGGCATGGATGGATGGATAGATAAATGGATGATAAATGGATGCTTAGATAGACAGATGGATGTGATTGATTAAGGGAATGGATCCATTTATTGATGTGAGGCCATCTCCAAGGTGGAACGCATCAACCCGTTCTCTAACACTATTTGACTGTTTCTAGAGCGGTTCCAATTTAATAAAAATACAAATAAAAATTCCATTATAAATAATGTAAAGTCCATTAATCTGTCCCTGGGTGAAACTGTGGTCATGATGATATGCATAACGGCTGGTTGATGTTTTGTACAACTTCAGAGGAGCAGCATATGATTCCTAATATTTGTGGTCAAATTTAAAACTGTCGCAAAAAAGCCACTGCAAGTGAAAGACAAACCACAGTGACTCTTTTGAAGCCCATTGATCTGAGGTCTTGTGAGATAGGCTAGTTAGACTTGCGAGGCCTTATTTGAGCCTCCAAGTGTTGGTTGACTTCCAAGTTGGATATAATGTGATGTGAATTAAGCTGTGGCCATTATGTAGTTGACTCATTGTGTAATGTTGTGCATGACAGCTGCTTGAATTTTGTGCCACTTGATGATGTTTCCAGAAATGTTGGTCAGTTTCTGAAACGTGTCGCAAAAAAATAAATCATAAAATAAATGCCAAAGAAAAAGCAAAAACAGAGGTAATCCTTTTACGCTCAATGAACTGAGACCTTGTATGACAACTTTAAGGGGTTATATTCATCCTCCAAAGTTAAACACAACGTTGACTTCCAAGTTGTTCACAACGGGCACAATGTAAATCTGTTTCAGTTCTTTGGTTAATCTGTTCCAGGGTCAAATTGTGGCCATGATGTTGTTGCAAGATGACGTGCATGGCAGCTGGTTGAACTTGGTTGAAGTTTTTTGCAACTTTAGAGGTACAGTGGATCACCGCACATTTTTTCTCTGAAAATAGGCCTTTTTCCATGGAAAACACACCTCGATCTCCATAAGGTAATAATCAACGGTAATAATTTATAAATAAGTGGTAATAAAGGTCAAATGTACAGAATACATGTACCACTGTTAGAAAGCCACACAATGTTTACATGTTTATGTCTTTATGCGTCAGTGACAATGTTTTTTTGTCAAGCGTTGTTTTTTCGCACTATGTTTGGTGGTTCTTGAGGCTTGAACACACCATAGTTGTGTACTGAGGTGCAAACGTTTCTTTGGCTATGGAAGCACGAGCTTTGACAGTCAATCCGGCCAGCAAGGTGCAGCAAGGTGAACACAAGTGATTACAGGATTTACAATAGGCAAGCATTGTGGCTCATCAATCATTCATTAGTGTTGCACTCCTGTACATGTTAATACATTTAGATGTGTTTAATAAGTGTGTGAGGCATATTAAGGCATATTAATCCAACAAACTTGGATTGTTTCGCTAGTGAACAATGACAATTGACGAGAGAAGGGGAGCTTACTGGAGCTGAATTTAATCTAATAATTACAACAGCCGCTTTTATTGCAAATCCAAAATCTGAGGAGAACATCAACGTCAAGCTAGCAGAAGGATTTGGAGGGGGAGGAGGAGGAGTACAGTTTTATGAGCGTATCAATTACTTGTTTTTTTGCCATTCACTGGTGCTTCCGGAAAGTAACTCCTGTGAAAAGCGGGGCTCTACTGTGCATTTTTTTTTTTGAATTTTTTGTGCAATTCTGAATCTTGTTGCAAGAAAACAGTAAAGGCCAAAGGAAAAAAGCTTAACTAGAGTTAGTGGAATGATGCTCAATGAACAGTATATCGTGAGATCCAGTAGGTAGTTGTTAGAGGTCTACTTTGATCCTCCAGAGTCCAACATAATCCGTTCTTGACATTGGTTGACTTCCAAGTTGTAATTTCAACATGTGTTTTTCCCGTAGGAAATAATAGAAATGTATCTTGTTCCAGGGTCAAAACTGCGGCCATGATGATGTTGTGTGATGTTGTGCATGATGGCTACTTGACCTACGAAGTTTTGTGCAACTAACAAATGAAGTTTATCGTCGTAAATAAATAAATAAATAAATAAATAAATAAATAAATAAATAAATAAATAAATACAAATAATAATAATAATAATACACTGTTAAATGTAATTCATTATTATGGGAACTCTGACACTTATTTGAAATTGGTGAACAATACTATAAACTGGGACCTTCAAGCAATGACATCACATCACACTTGGTGAATGGGAGCTACAGTATAATATAATACTATAATCATGCTTGCGGACAACTACAACTACAACTACAGAGGAACGAAGCTGATGAACCATACAATGAAGTTGTGGGAAAGAGTAGTTGAAGCTAGACTAAGGGCACAAGTGAGCATTTGTGAGCAGCAGTATGGTTTCATGCCAAAAAAGAGTACTACAGAGGCAGTATTTGCTTTGAGGATGTTGATAGAGAAGTACAGAGAAGGCCAGACGGAGCTGCATTGTGTTTTTGTAGATCTGGAGAAAGCTTATGACAGGGTGCCTAGTGAGGAACTGTGGTATTGTATGAGGAAGTCTGGAGTGGCAGAGAAGTATGTTAGAGCGGTGCAGGACATGTATGAGGACTGTAAGACAGTGGTGAGGTGTGCTGTAGGTGTGACAGAGGAGTTCAAGGTGGAGGTGGGACTGCATCAGGGATCAGCTCTGAGCCCCTTCTTGTTTGCTATGGTGATGGACAGACTGACAGACGAGGTTAGACAGGAATCTCCACGGACTATGATGTTTGCAGATGACATTGTGATCTGCAGTGAGAGCAGGGAACAGGTGGAGGAGAAGCTGGAGAGGTGGAGGTTTGCCCTGGAAAGGAGAGGAATGAAGGTTAGCCGCAGTAAGACAGAGTACACGTGTGTGAATGAGAGGGACCCAAGTGGAAGAGTGAGGTTACAGGGAGAAGAGATCAAGAAGGTGGAGGATTTTAGGTACGTAGGGTCAACAGTCCAGAGCAATGGAGAGTGTGGAAAAGAGGTGAAGAAGCGTGTACAGGCAGGATGGTGGGGGGGAGAAAAGTGTCAGGTGTGATAGAAGAGTTTGAGCTAAAATGAAAGGAAAGGTGTACAAAACTGTGGTGAGACCAGCGATGTTGTTTGGTCTAGAGACAGTGTCAATGAGGAAAAGACAGGAGACACAGCTGGAGGTAGCAGAGATGAAGATGCTGAGGTTCTCTCTGGGAGTGACCAGGAAGGATAGGATCAGGAATGAGTACATCAAAGGGACAGCACATGTTAGACGTTTTGGAGATAAAGTCAGAGAGGCCAGACTGAGATGGTTTGGACATGTCCAGAGGAGAGATAGGGAATATACCTGTATAGGTAGAAGGATGCTGAGTTTGGAACTGCCAGGCAGGAGGCCTAGAGGAAGACCAAAGAGGAGGTTTATGGATGTAGTGAAAGAGGACATGAAGGTAGTTGTTGTGAGAGAAGAGGATGCAGAAGACAGGGTTAGATGGAGGCAATTGATTCGCTGTGGCGACCCCTGAAGGGAAAAGCCAAAAGGAAAAGAAGAAGAACCATGCTCGCGGACCAATCACAGTCTAACTTCAGTTATTATGGTACCGTGGTGGCAAACGCGATGACATCATCCAAAATGAGCTAATGAAATGTTTACCTGCAGAGAACCGAATGACAGAACCACGGCTTGCTTAAAAGTAAGACAACTTGATAGAGAAAACCGAACATTTCAAAGTGAATGGACCGACCAATATACGTTCATGCTTCCAGAATCCAGTGCCAAATTGCTGTGTCTAAAAACTCTGAAACTGTATCGCTGGTCAGACGCGAGAATGTGATGTGTGACGATACAAAACACAGACCGTTCGATGGGGAGTATCTACCGAAGTCTGATGTGAAAGCACGGATAATAACATAGGTTAGAGCCCAGTAAGAAAAATCTGCAGTCATAACACATTCATTTACAGCACAGGAGCATGAAATGAGTAAGGCTAAGACTAAGGATTGTATAGATAGTGGGGCAAAACAAAACATCCTTCACTGATGGGAGAGTTGTGAAGAGTGCTACAGCTGCAGAGACCTTACTCAAAGGTAAACAAAAGGAGGACTTGTATCACAAAATCAAGCAAATCCCAATGTCAGCTACAACAATAACCAGAAAATCGGAAACTTTAACAAAGGATGTACTGTTGCAGCTTGTCTTTGAAAGAAACATTATTATTTGTTTTTTCTGCCTCTTGTGTTCATTTCATTGTTTGTACATTCAAACCTTGTATTTATGTGAAATTTGGTTCTGTTTCCTTATACACGTAATGTAGATGCCAAGTTAATTGTGTCGTATTGAAACAATAAGGAGATGTGCAGAGTTTCATTACATTTCATATTCATATGAGCTAGCCTGTTTGATGCAATTTAAAGCAAAATGAGGGTCGGACCTTCAATGTGAAAAAAATTGTATTAACAGACCTTACTCAATTTTAAATGAAGATCCGTGGTGTAGATTCTCACTGAGCTGAAGGCTCACAAGACTTGCTGACGAACTCTAAGTTTTGTTCGATTTTTCAAACATATATTTTTTTATCGACTATGCCATTAATTTAGACTGGGGTGACCTCAATCGACACAATTTCTGTGCAACTCAGAAAGAGCCAAATGTAGTTTTATTTATGTTTTTATCAAAATCATCCGGAAAGTGCGCAGCAATTATATCTGCAACCATTATATCTCAACAAACACAACACAACAGAGTGTAGTCTGGTTTTATGTTGTTGTTCCTGCCTCTCATATCTTCACGGCACACATTCACAGCCAACAATGCATCTCAGAATAGCCCCTATATTTAGTAGACACATTCTGGCACGCCATTAAATGGAAAGAAAATCTTCTGACGCAATCTATGTTTCAAGGCTGCATGCTGCAAAGTCTCCGGCTCTCTGCGCGATGATGAACACTACACTTACACAAAGTCACACACGAGTAGTAGTAAACCAACATGGCTTTGCCTCCAAGTATGCTAGCATCATTAGCGGCTGATGAAAAAGGTAACAAAAACAGTGTAATCAAGTAGCCTATTTGTTAGGCTTCTTATGCTCCAAACTAATTGTGGTTGACTAGCTATTTGTTTTTCCAGTACCCAAGGTTTCTTCAAGTTTTGGACTGGTGCCGTATATTTATAAACATTAAAGTCTTCTTGGACAGTGGAATTGGACTTGATATAAAATACACACCCAATCGAAATGTGAAGCCATGCCACTGGCGAAATGACCTAAAAATAAGATTAATAAATTAATACAACCAAAATATAACAAAAATGTAATAACTCCTTATAGCAGTAAAATAAAAGACAGGACGTAATGGATGTAGAAGCCATGCACCGTTCCAAGCAATATTGTCTTAATGGTCAAACAAGTGTAAAAATAAGCAAACCAGGCTAATTTTAATGACTATATATTATGCAGCTTAATTTAAAATGCAGCTTAACTCCTTGACAAGACCCAAATGGAACATACACTGCAAGTAAAAATACAGACATAAAATAAACAATTTAAAAGCATCATCATTTTTTGAAGAATAAAATACATTTTTTTGGTTTTAAATCTTTATGAAAATCTCTGCGTTAACCAAATAAAATACATGAAACCAAGATCTGCACCTATCTGGAGCCGTAACTACATTTGATGATTTTTTTTATATATATTTTTTAATCCTGCTAAGAATTCAAATGTACACAAATAAGCACAGCAGCGTGAAAAAAGAGTGTCTCATTTATCGGTTGCCTTCCCTCCCCACACACTCTGCCTGTTTTTGCTTTTTGAGCTTATCTATCATACCTTACGTCGAGCAATTTATATGGAAAACACTGTTAATGTGCTGCATTGCCTGCAAACGAGACATCCGTTTATATATAAAAAAAATACAAATTAAAGAAACATGGCAGCTGTGTTTCATCTATTAGAGGTGATTCAGAGCCTCCCGATGTTTCAACATATGGCGACGGAGATAAATCCTGCTCATTGTCTCCGTGGTCGTCTCTTGTATAAACGTCGTTATTTCTGGATTATGGTCTACTAATGTGAGGCTAACCATCCTGTCAGCGCATGGACGGAGATCACGTCAGGCCCAATTAGTTCACCTGCAGTTAGGTTAGGCTTCAATGTATGCAGACACCTGCTGGGACACTATGCACTTGGGGTGAACTTTACCAATTTTACGGTGAGCAATAACATCACGCCGTCTTCCTCTGGTGTGAGCCTTTTGTTTACACACTTTCCCCTGACACGATTTGGGCTGCTAGTGTGAGTTCATCAACTGTAAAGCTATTCACTTTCATTTGAACAGAGCAGCAAAATGGATGCGGCAGCCAACAAAAAGCGGTCAAGGAAGTGGGCGAGCTACTTGGAAAGCCATAGACAATGTGCATGCAGTGCTTGACATAAATACCAATGTGACACTTTTGTTGCGGAAACGTGCAGGTAAAAAAAGATTTGCTGAATGCAAACAAAAGGCTTATGGTGTATCATATAATTATCTGTGTTACACAGGCAAACAATGAAAGAGGGCTCTATAATTCACATTGTAAGTTCAAGAAAGCTCTTTATTGGTAATTACATAGGCACAGGCCTTTTGTCATACACCGTGATCATCTGCATTAGTGGTCCCCAACCCCCGGGCCTCAGCCCGGTACCGGGCCGTGGGTCATTTGGTACCGGGCCGCACAGAAAGAAAAAAAAAAATTCCATTATTTCATTTTTTTATGTTTTATTTTGAAAAGAGGACGGATTCTCTCTGTTACATCCGTCTCACTTGACGCATGTCCATTGTGCGTGTGCTAACTTTATCTCATGCCGCACAGATAGACTACTATTGTATTTTTACCATTTTTCTTTCACCTCATATTTGGTGTCAAATGCTGATACTATGTGGGAATGCATAAAGGTAAGTTTTGATGACTTATTGAGTGCTAATGTGCACATTTGTCTCAAGTTAATTCATGCTAGCACACTGTCTTTTACCACACACGTCAAACAGCGATGTAATAATCTCTCTGGAAAAACTTGGCTGGAACTTGAACTGGTGGATGGTGGGTCGGCATTCATTTTGTGCTTTTAATTTGATGTTATTCATGTCTTAGTTTTACACAATACGATTTGTGGGAACACAAGCCGGTCCGTGGGTCAAAAAAGGTTGGGGACCACTAATCTAGATACTGTACATGCAATGGATCGCATGACGGTGTGTATTTGTTTGTGTAAGCTTCTACTCTTGAACCACTGCACACAAAAATGTTGTCAAAACATGCAGCACCTACTGTGTTGCATGTGCTATTCTTTTTCTGACAAATACACCAGATGGTATGGTGGCTCTTGTCAATTGTTTATACAAATGTCAACAATCCCACTTCTGAGACCATTTGTCCCAGAACTTTGAGGAGTAGTTCTCTTAACCTATTCACTGGGTCTCCAACTGAGCATGCCTCAAACAGCTTCATGCATAATCATCCTGCTTCTGACAGATTTGCCTCAGAACCAGCAAACTCCAGTGCCCTCAACCTGGATTTGAACCAGTCAGAAAACTAGTTCCCTGACTACGACAGCCTCCATGGCATGGTAGCTAGATCTCTTACATAACTGTCAACGATCCAACTTCTGACACGATTTGTCTTAACCAGGTCAATGCGCCGTATAAGACGACCACTTTAACTTGAGGGTGTTTAGTCGAATCACCGTGATATTTGGTACACGCCATTATGCAACTGGCAAAGACGAGTGTGTAAAATTTCAACAAGATTAGTCTTTGCAGGAACACCTTCAGGACTTAGCAACTAATTGTCCATAAGTCATTGACCAGTTCTCTTCTGATTTTAAAACTTTGAGGTGTATCACATACAGTATTTGCTAGCATGTCTTCCAAAGGATTTTGACCACAACCCCAACGGGGCGCCACAAATGCCATTTACAGTTGCTGTGATGCGGGTGACACCTAATTACAGTAGAACAGATTGTGACTGTTTACACATCAAAACATCTGATTCTGTATTAAATGCTTGCAAGTGTGTGCATGAGCAGAGTAGGAAGCAATATTGTGCGTGAGGATGAGCACAGTGCTCAGAAGGGATGAAAATGAAGACAAATGATGTCAGCACTGCTAAACACTTTCTCTTTCAATTCTATATTACTCACCAGCAGCACGCTACTTTTTCAATTTTTTTCCCTCTCACTCCCAGTTTGCTAATGAAAAGCACAAAAGCGTGGCACTTTTTTGTGTGCTACTTTTGTGTCACCGTCAATTAATTCCACAGCAGAAGCTGGAGGCGGCTTGCATCGCTATAACACCACACTTAAAGCCAGCAGTGCATGTGCTGTATACCGCCTATAAATTTCAATCTCTGTCGCTTACTGTTAGCTATCGTCTCCAAATATGTGCTTTTGTGTAAATGATGTGAGCAGAAGGCCCTGAAGCTACCTGGATGGATGTGCAGGCGATTTTGAGCACAATTATATGCTGCATTCACCTTTCGGGACTACTAACAGCGTGAGCGTCTGGTAAAAGTTTGCAGAAAGGCTGAAAAACACTTCTTATCGCCTCAAGTTGAAGTGTTTTCAAAGCGGAGGTTTATTTTTCACGTCGGTCACCCTTTTTTTATCCACTCAGGTGAGAAGTGGGCAAAAGAGAGAGGTAGCAGAAGACGAAAATGAAGTGATTTGTAGCCGCATTGATCAACGGGTTGGGGGTTATTGATCAGGGAGCTGAAACAATTGGAGGTAGGAGGTGCACAGAGGGGAGGTGAATAATGGGACTCATTGGAGGTGGCGCTACAACTGAGCCAGCCAACCACAGGTCATCTTGGAGGAGCTTTGTTCATAAACTTCACTTTACGGGAGAAGGAACACGAGATGAGAACTGAAGCTTGGAAATCAATATCAGTCTTCCAGTTTCATCACACAGTAAAGTTTGGTTCATTTTGGGTGTGTATGTTATATGTTTTTATTGCTTTGGCAGATTTCCAATACATGATATCACATCACTGGATTACTGCAATTTTTCTGACTGTTTCACGACTTGTGCTTTGACTTTGTGTATTATTTTGAGTAGCTCTTTTTATTTGTAATAGTTATTTATTTGATGCAAAGTGGAGATGTTATCATTAACGACTGGTGGGAGGGGGCCGCACGGTGGTCTAGTGGTTAGCATGCTGGCCACACAGTCACAGTCAGGAGATCGGGAAGACATGTGGAGTTTTCCTGTTCTCCCCGTGCGTGTGTGGGTTTTCTCCGGGTATTCCGGTTTCCTCCCACATTCCAAAAACATGCATGTTAGGTTAATTGGCGACTCTAAATTGTCCATAGGTATGAATGTGAGTGTGAATGGTTGTTTGTCTATATGTGCCCTGCGATTGGCTGGCGACCAGTCCAGGGTGTACCCCGCCTGTCGCCCGAAGTCAGGTGGGATAGGCTTCAGCATACCCCCACGACCCTAATGAGGAGAAGCGGCATAGAAAATGGATAGATGGACTGGTGGAAGGAGAGATTGCAACTTATTTTTATTTGTTGTCGTTATTTGTAGTGGTTATTTCTATTATGAAAAGAGACTGTTGTCAATAACCGGTAGGAGGAGCCATCACATGAATTATAAGACGCGTCTATGTTGTCCTTATCTTGAGTTACTGGTGGGAGGAGAGGTTGCATTAACTACAAGACAAATCTATGCTTTGTGCTCCTGTGCTTTGACTTTGTGGATTATTTTTTAGATATTGTTATTATTTCTTGTGGGTATTTCTATTATCACAGTGGTGGTTATAATTAACAACTAGCCAGAGGAGCGGATCACATTAATTAGAAGACACATCTAATGTGATCACTCACATTAATTAAGCACTTCTCTGTTTTGACTTTGTGGACTATTTTGAATCATTCTGCTTGGTTATCATTAATAACTGTTGAGAGGAGTGAGCACATCCATTATTAAGACACTTCTATGTTGTGGACTATTTTGTGTTGTTCTGGTTATTTGTAATTATAGTATTATTATGCAAGGTGGTTATTATAAATAACTGTCAGGAGGAGCAATCACATTCATTATAGGACATGTCAACATTACGTGCCGTGTGCTTTGACTTGACAAGTCATTCTGCTTATTTCAGATAGTAATTTACAGTTTGCAAAATGGTGTAGTTACCATTAATAACTGGTGGGAAGAACTTGAACTGAACTGCAAATTGAATGGGAGAATCTCAATGTAAAGATGATTGCAAACTGTTTATGAGGATCATCTTTGTTGAATTGATTGGCAGGTTTTTATGATGATACACCAAATAGCACAAACATGGTTCATGTAAAATGCCGTCTATTACCTGCAGTATCTCAAATTGTCCTCTTAATGGACCCATCAAGAAGGTTACCAGTGTCCCAATTCGCCTTTTCCCATATGGTGGCACTAATGCACCAGTGAGCAAACACTTCCTCTCTCAGCTATGCAGAGTGGTAATGAGTCTGTGCGCACTTTGTTGTTTGCTGTTGACGACCATATGGAGGAGGCTCATCCAGGAGAGGCGGACGCTTGCTGGCTCGCCATCCAAGCTCTCCCCAGGTTGTCTGAGTGATGCATCCTGCTGCCATCTGCTATTGATTTGGGCTTCGCCAGAATTCCAGGGGAAAGAAAAAAAAAATAAAAATAAAAACAAGCACCATCCCAAAAGTGGAGGCCTAGATTCCTCTCCAGCTCCTTCTTCTTCTGGTGGCTGGTCATATCAGGAATGACTCAGGGGTAGAGTCCAAAGCAATTCAAAGTTGTTGAAATATTTAAAAAGCAGTTCATATGACGCAGCAGCAAAAAGTTAAAATGCTTTTAGCTTGTGGCACTTTGGTCTGATTTCTCTCTCAATGTGCGTGTGCGCGCGCGTGTGTGTGTGTGTGTGTGTGTGTGTGTGTGTGTGTGTGTGCGCGCGCGTGCGTGCATGTGTGTGTGTGTGTGTATGCATCATTAGCTTTGTGTCTGTACATCCACATCTCCGAGGATGCAGTTCCTCATTAAAAAGCATCCCTCACAATGCTTCCTTATAATTAAGCAGGGTTGAAAAATAAGACCAAATATGAGTGACACAAAAAAGTCTTTGAGGAGTGACGTCGCCAACAAAACGAGCGACGCGCCTTTCCTCATCACTCCGACTTGGCTGAATAATTGAACTGGAGTCAGAGTGTGCAGCAGTGCTGCAGCTTCCTTCATGCATTATTGCAGAGCCGCTGAAATCTGTTCTATGTGGCAAACTGCTGCTGAGTTGGAACAGGATATAGGAGTTGACAGAATCGGGTTCTGTCACCCATGACTCCATTATTGATTATGTTTAGCACAGTGATGCTTGAGGGGGGAAAACACAAGATGACAGTGATGCTTAAACGAGTTTTTGATGTCAACAAACTGGTTTCAGTGTTAAATAGCGCTGGGACACCACTTATTAGGGTATTACTACTTTCTGTCGACTGGTCCTGCTGGTCCCCAGTTGGAGTTGACTGACATTAAATGCTGTAATTATGGACGGGGCATCTGTATACTCCTGATTAAAAAATATAATAATAATAAGACAAGTTGAAAATTTGCAAGAATTTACATTTTGCACTGTTAAGGAGGTTGTAATTAGAGCTTCAAAATGCAACAACAAGAAATGGGAGTGACACCAAAGAAACTTTGGAGTAAGAAATTGATTGCAAACAAGCATTAAAGTGAAATAGGCTGTTCATCAGCTGATCATAAGTGTAAGACCGCAGCCTTTAAAAGCCAAAATCTTGGCAAAAATGTGGATTCAGTATAATTTTCTGTCAGGTATTCACACTGTCGTGATGTTTTGATGGCAAAGGCAAAAAGATTTCTCTCTTTGAATGCGGTCGGATTGTCGAGCTGCATAAGCAAGGCCTCTCGCAGCGTGCCATTGATGCTGAGGTTGGACACAGTAAGACAGTCATTTGAAATTTTGTAAAAGATCCTGCATTATTTGTAATGGGGGGAGTATTGGAGAGAGGCTGTTACTAAGTGTGGAACCTCATTATACAGTATATACAAAGTTTAATATTTGTTTTAACAGCTGACCACAACTCCCATAATTGCTCAAATATGTTCTAGAATATACAGTATCAGTTTTGATTAATCGAGTAATCGGTTAGGCTCTCGGCCAAATCAATATAAAGTAAACACAAACAGTGGTTTGGTCCACAACATATCAGAAAAGAGGCAGACATGTCAATCACTGTTTTCCAAAGTCAAAGCTGATGTGTGTGCATATCTTGTTTTGTCTAAAACACAAAGTAAATAAAAAGTCTGCTTTCATGGATGACTAATGAAATTAAAAAAAAAAAAATTCACATTTGAGAGGCTGATATCAGAGGATATTTACGGTACATTTTTAAATAAAAAGCAATTAAAGAAATACCACAATAATTATACACTACATAATAGCACTGATGGGTTTATTGTAAACAACAGTACGGCAAGTGACACATGCATGAGTTTCACACCAACAGCTACGACGTAACAACATTTTAAAGCGCATGCGGAGGCAGATAAAGCTGCTGGATGCTCGCTGTTCTTGACACTTAAAATGGATTATTTACTGCCGTCTTGTGGAGTTAATTAAAAAATAACTCAAGAAGGTTGCCTACAGCCAAACCTGTTAATGCCAATGTTTTTTGATCCGGCGCTAATTAGAGACTCCAGCAGTCATTTGTTTTTATACACAATAATCCCGGGGTCTATAGGCAATATTACAGGCTATCTACGCAATAGGTACATTAGGGGTGTCGTGACAGAGATCTCTACCTATAAAAGACGGTCTCACGGGCACTTGACCTGGGATGATAATAAAATAATTAATTAACCACACGATGAATTGAAATTAATTTGATATTTATATTGCCATGTGCATGTGTGTCTGTTTTCCTCTTCTCTCGCATCCAAACAGGCAGGAAGAGGATTCACTCTGTGCATTGGATTCAGCCCCTGGGCACGTTTGCTCCATAAAACAACGGCATGAACGGAGCTACATACTGTATATATCTATCTATCTATCTATCTATCTACTGTATATATCTATCTATCTATCTATCTATCTATCTATCTATCTATCTATCTATCTATCTATCTATATATATATATATATATATATATATATATATATACAGTATATACAGTATGTGTGTATCTATCTATCTATCTATCTATCTATCTATCTATCTATCTATCTATCTATCTATCTGTCTATCTGTACAACTTAGTACAACTTAGGACAAACAGATGCTTGCAAAGTCAAATGCTAAAGCCCAAATGTGGGAATATTTCAGCTTCAAACCAACAGTATGCCTTCGAGAGCCTTCGCCCCTGTAGTCCATGCTGAACGTTCGGTGGACAAAGTAAATACAAACGGAACAGCACAAAATGGTTAGTAGAAAGTTAGTAGATACATTGCAAAAGAAATGCTGCTGTTTAATACAGTTCAAAACCCATCATTTCAAGAAACGCTGACAAACAAAAAATACTGTACATGTTACAAATAGCGATTTCACAATTTTACAACACTGAAACATGACATATTAAAGGAATATTGCATCATATATCAATAATAATAATAATAATAATTTGTATAATCATAATATTAGTGGTTAATTTGGTCAACATTTCAAAATGCACCTGTATTATTTTGTGACTCAATTAAATAAAAAAAGATTTTTGTCCAGTCATATATTTTTTCATTGCACGTTTCTTAAAAGTAATGTTAAAATCTCGTCTCGTTCCCATAGACCCAATCTCGTGCATTGTCTTGTCTCGTGAACTGAGTGTATCGTGACACCCTTAGTAGATAGAACAGAAAGTTTAAGAGTGCACGTGTTTCTACCTCATTACTTTGCTGTACTGTATTGTGGTGCGATGAAGACATATAACTGTGAGTCTTTTGTCAAACATCATTTTTTTCCTCTTCGCTATAAGCGCGATTAGGCAGATGTTCTTTTCTGTCAACAACTGTCATATTTTAGAGCTGATTTATGAAGACGCAGCATCTGCTCACTTCTGAAAACCTGAAAGACCTAAGATAAATGAGGGAAGATGAGACTGATGTGGCCATGTTTGCTTTTCGGTAACTATTTTATTCTTGCTGTTCAGATTTATTTTAACGTTCTAAGTATGTCCAAAAAAAACATGATCATGACCATATTTATACAGACAACTGGACAAAATCATATTTATTTTACATTACCTATTTTCCCTTTTTTTTTAAATGTTGTCATTGCAATTTTTAAATCACCTCCTCAACGGTTCCAATTGAGAATATAGGTGTCAAACTCATAGTATGGTGAGTGTTTGTTTGTATTTGCTCACTCTTTTTGGGCATGGCACATTCAGCTCCATGCCAGGGGGACATAATTAAAATAAAAGAAGTAGCGTTTGTCAAGGGAGTCTGCAAATAGCAACGACTGCATCCCAAAGCAGACAAAACAATAGGAAACAACGTCAGCGCTGAGGAGAAAAAGTAAATAAAAAGACAGATCTGGATTTGTTTTTTAAGGATGCTCTATATCCTAACAAGCAGACTATCGAGGGATGACCTATTGGTTTTGATATAAGTAGGTGTGGTAAACAACAGCAGCCAATCCGGTGCCTATTAAAATGTATGCAGAGAGGAAATGCCTTGCTTTTCTTTTTTATTCTAATTTTCCCTCACCCATGTTCCTTCTTCTGCACACTACATCTACTAATGAAGCTCTCCCAGCTCTACTGTTTACGTCTTATTTTCCTAAATTTGCTTACAAATAGTGCTAGTGTGGCCTGTGCATGCTCAGTATTGAGTATAATTTGCTAAGTAAGTGTTCATGTTTTCTAATTGTATGCAGAGCCTTTATGATTGCTTCATTTATTTCACACATGCCGCTTGTGTTCAGTGTTGTTGTATGTTTTAACTGTATTGACTGAATGGGGCGCACCTACCATTAAGGCAAAGTCGGTAAACGCCTAAGGTCCGCAAACAGTAGGGGGCCCCCAATCAGCTGCCCCCGCCTCAACCAGCATGGGCCAGGGCCACCACAACCAGCGGAACCCCCAACTATATTCATGTATAATGTTAGCATACTAAACAAACAAAATCAAAAAAGAAAGCCATCTGAAAGCTAAATTCATATATCTGCCCCCCTCGCTCCCACACTACAATGGATGGTTCCATGATGACGAAAGACAGAGCAGCCAGGAATTTATGTGGGTCAGTCCAGTAGGTGGCGGTAACACCCCTTTAAGTTGGTTTGCCAACCGCCATTAAACATCGAAGAGGAAGAAGTCGTGAGTTTGTGAGAAGCTAAGTGTGAAGCTACTTAAAATGAAGCAAACTTACCAGAGCGGGTCCGGAAAGAGGAAACGGCGAGAGGACGGCAAAAAATATATTGCCTCATTACCGAAGGTCTCAAGAGTCCTTATGGTGTTGGTAGAAAACAATGTCAATGAGCCGGCGCTAACTACCGCGGACTGTAAGCCGAGTTCCAGTCAATACATGCACACTATCTTTCTCGCTGGTTTTATATCTGAAACTTTATTTTCCCATTCTAATTTAGTGCAAAGTTGTATATTGATAGCGGCCTTTGAGGCTGCCTTTCCTGCTTTTTTGAAGTGTTAAAAGAACATATGAAGAGGGCCCCTGGCTATGTTCGCCTTAGGCCCCACTGGTCCGCCACTGGTTACCAGTTCAGGGTGTACCCCGACTCTCGCCAAATGCTGGAATAGCCTCGAGCATACCCGCGACCCTAGTGACGACAAGTGGTATAGAAAGTCGATGGGTGGGAACTGTAGTTATCCACAGTATTTCACTAGGTAGCGACCAGGAGAGGGTGCCATTCATCCAGGCCTAACCAGTATAGTGCTGCCTAAACGTAAAGGGATCATTTTGAAGTACGGCAAATGCTCTAATTAACACCCCTATGCAATTAATGGCCAAGTATACTATCGTCCCCGGGTGTCTGGTCTACAATAGCAAATAACCCCCAAAAAAAAAACATTGGAATCAACAGCTGTGGCTGTAGGTAACCTCCTGATGTATTTTGTCTTATTATTTCCACAAGACGGCAGTCACGGCATTTGAAGTATCATGAGTGATCATGCCTCCAGCGGCTTTATCTAGCTCTGCATGCACTTTAAAATGTTGCATGTTACACTTGTCTACTGGTGTTTATCTTGAACTCATCAGGGCTATTAATGCCGGCTGAGCAGTTTGCTCCTTAGACTGGTTATGTTGTTGTCAAAGAGCTGGGTTTTCCTTTGACTTTCCCATGCACTCCAAATGATCATTAGAGTAAAACTAAATAAGTTGTTATATATTGTACAACATATTTCGGCACTTTTAGAATTTTGATAACATATTTAGCTGCCCAGAATTACATCTATTACCAGAATTACATCTATTACTCAGCGGTTGTTGTGAAACACCAGTGTGTTACACTTGCCATGCTGTTGTTTACAATGAACTCATCAGCGCTGTTAATGCTGGCTGAGCAGTTTGCCACTTACCGCTATTACAACAATTGTCCTGTTGCTGCTGTCCAATGCAGTATATTTATTCATAAATAAATATGTGGTCGAAGACAGCAAGGTTTTCCTTTCCACTTTCTCATGCACTCAAAATTCTGCAATTATCGCCTGCTTCCAATTAACACCCTGTCCTGTTTGCAGTTTAGGTAAATAAACGCACTGACTATTTACAGCAATAAATAGTCATTACAGTAAATGCAGCATTTATGGTAAAATCATTTCGAACAAAGTTAAATATTGCAACGTATACACAAATTGGTGGAAAGGCAATGACGTGAGGTTCCACATGCTAGCACAGTTGGCGCGTCAACATGTCTTTTTTAACATTTCTTTTATATTTATTACACGTCAAACTACTCCTGCAAAGTTTGCTGTAAATAACGAAATGGATGTGTAGGTACTGTGCAATCAAAGCTGCTACTGTTGTTCACCCTCTCATCAACACCACACTTCGTCCCTGGAATTACCTCTTCAAAATTAGATTGCCACAAATGAAAGTTCCCCTTCTCTGGAAATGCTGTGAGGCTGCATAGGGATTGTTGTGTGTATCTAAACCACCTGTGTGCATGATGGAAGTTTTCCGGTTCCACCCTTCCAACCGTATGATGCAAGGCACTCTGAGTTGTTTGCTGGCTGTCGGCATGGAAACCTTCCACCTCACTGGTACATCTCCACGAATAGAAGCATATTAAATAGAAGGGTCAAGACACAAGCAGCCATTAAAAGAGCACATCTATATTACTTAGTATCAACCGTGAAGAGAAAAAAGTGAAGAGTGGTGTCATTTATTGGCCGGTAAGTGGAAGATGTCCCTCAGGAGTGATCCAGCCTAATGAATTTAGCGTTGTTCAACACTGATGTGGCGTTAACCCCCTCCTAAAACACCACCCTCTTTCATTTCCTGATCTCCTGAATGTTGTTAGCGGGTGTCGCTGATTAAATCCCATCACAACACATTTGGCTTCACCTTAACAGGCTCACCAACATGTTTTCCATTTGTGCATCACCGCCTCTGCTTGTCTTACTGGATTTGCAACACGTCACAACATTCCCATTTCATTTTCTCCCAACTGGCACGGTTTGGAAACGAATATCATCAGGCCTCTTCCAAATGTGAATACAAATCAGATATGAATTGCCTACAAAGCATGAGCAAGCTTGACTTCATCGGAATACGATGACGTATAAACGCAGGCGACTCTCAAAACACAAAACACACCTACGGTGAATAAATACACCCGTGGTCAACATTACAGTAAAGTAAAAGCATATACAGCATGAAATAATATGGTGATAAATATGGTATATGAAGGTCGGTAGACAATTAAACAAGAACAACAAGTGGAGTAATACTTACAGTATATTGCGTGAAAGATTTCTGTTATTGTGTGCCATTGTTTGCTTCCGTGTTGCTGTTTTGTTGCTGCTCATGTTTTCCTGTACCGACCAGTTTAAATTTGCACCTTGTAAGTTTTTTTCAGATTTTGCAAACCAAACTCAAACATACACAACTCACAATTTACTCAATTCAGGGATATTCATCTTTAAAGTGCAATTTGTGAACGAACCTAAATTGCACTAGTCGTCCCTCACCACTTCACGATACGAACATCGCACCCTCGCTCCATTGCGTTTTTTCAAGAAGTAATTAATTAATACATTATAGGTTTGTTTCGTTAAAAAAAATTCATACTTAAGAAAATTTAGCATATTCTTGGCTTAAATTAAGCATTTTTAAGCATAAAAATGTAAAAATGAGTTAAAATTCAAATACAGTACAGTATAAGGCATTTTGACGATGGTGAAATGTCGTATTCTACTATGTAACTAACTAGGTGCCACTCAGTTCTGAACCCCCTGACGTCACTTCCTGTCTGCATCTGCGGAAGACATTTAGTGCAACAAACATGAGCACAAATCTTATTTATGTCTTAAATGGGTTGTTTCGTTTATTGTACAGGTGTTATTTCATCTCCAGGGAGCTCTAATGTTAAAACACATATTTAGACGATCGTCAACAAGGTTTCTGTGCTCTAATTATGGAAATATTTGATTTATAAATAAGGGATCGTACTTCGTGGAAATTCAGTTATCACAGTCGGGTCTGGAACCATTACAAATGAGAAATGACTGTATAACCTGTACAGGTCAACTTAAGTTGTCTGTTCAGCCCCTTGTGAGAGAGCAGCAAGTGCAACATTAAACAGTTGGACATGTGCATTCAGAGGTTTAGAGCAGGGCAAATTTTGCTCACTTGTCAAGGTTAGAGTGCATTTTAGGTTCATCCTGAAATTTCACCCAAAAGACAAATTTTATGATTAGTTTATATACTGTATTGTAAAATAAAAATTACAGATACAAGAAATAATTTACAATAATTAAAAACACATTTACGAAATTATAAAAAAAAAAAAAAAGAAAAAGACAAACTCCAAAATGTGGAAGGTTTGGAAACATGTTTCAGTTTTTTTTTTTAAATGTGTACGTTTACAATTTCAAAACTTAATTAAATTAAAATTTTAAATTGCAGAATTTTGTTTAAAATATTTGTAAATTTGTTTTTACTTTTTAAAATGTGTTTCATAGTTTGTAAAAGAGTTTCACAGTATGTTGATTTGTTTTCATTTTTGGTAATGTTGCTTAAACTTCGTATTCTCATTTGCACATGGTAATTTGGTATCTATTATTTAAAAATCCCAATAAAAATGAATGGAATGTAGTATAATGTAATTTGAGCCACTAATGTTTGTAGTTTTGAGTATATACCTAATCAGAATATGTGTTAAATTGTCCACTTATATGTTTTAATCACAGCAGTACAATCTTATTTCCTGGATCCTTAAAGCAGCATCGGTCATGTTTCATGGATGAGTCCCAGCAAAGATGAAGCACTACCTGCAAAAGATGTTTGCTCTAACAAGTGCAAACTGGACACAGTCTTTTTCCTTTGCAATGGGATTTTCTTTCTCAGCGTCCAGAAAGGGGAAAAAACTAAGAAATAGCAGAATGGAAGTGCAGCTTGTAACGCTGCAGGGCTCCGGGGAGATTACCTTACACTCTTGGAGTACACGGGCCAGCAAACATGCATACGCACACTCATTTTCACTCTCTAAGACCTTTGGACAAAGAAATGCAAAGCTTGTATTCACGCTGGAAATGGCACGAGTTTGTATTATTAATCAATAGTGAGCAAAGTGTAAAAGCTGCATGGCGCAGTCATCCAGTCAATGTTCTACACAGCAGACTTTTGTAGTCTGCACACACGTCCAATTCACATTTATAATCTAAGCACATCTCATCTTGTCCACTGAAGTGTATTTTTTTTTTACCTTCGCTTGGACATGTAAGTTTTGTACTCCACAGGGTCCACTTTGATGCAGCTGCCCTTTTTCTTCTATAGGATTAAAAACAATGTTACTAACTTGCTAACTGATGGACATTACAAAAATAAACACAAGTTAGCTTACCCTGGATGCTGCCTTAATATACTCTATAGTCCACTTTGCTACAGATGTCTTTTTCACCTCTTTGATTAAAAATATGTTAACTAACAGCAAGAACCAACTAGAAATGTCAAAAATAAACACACGTGCTGATGATAGCTACAGCTGCAACAATTAATTGTTGATTAATCGATTATCCAATTAATCAACAACTATTTTGGTATTTGATTAATCATTTTATTAAATTTAAAAATGTAAATATCCTCTGATTTCAGCCTCTCAAATGTGAATATTTTAAAATTTCCTTAGTCATCTATGAAAGCAGACCTATTAATCTGCGTTTTATGCAAAAACAAAATATTCACACACATCAGCTTTGACTTGGGAAAACAGTGATCAACATTTTTGCTGCTTTTCTGATGTGTTGCGGTCCAAACCACTAACTGTTTGTCTTGGGTTTATATTGATTTGGAACTAACCGATTACTTGATTGATTGAAACAACAAGCTTCAGATTAATCGACTAAGAAAATAATTTTTAGTTGTAGCCCTAATGTTAGAATACTCTGTTGCTCCATCTTTACATCTTTATCATACTCCAAATTCTCCTCTTGGTTGCAACTATCCATTTCTGGCTGCCCCAGTCTCCTCTGGCATTAAAAAAAAC
Organism: Dunckerocampus dactyliophorus; assembly: GCF_027744805.1. NCBI lineage: Eukaryota > Metazoa > Chordata > Actinopteri > Syngnathiformes > Syngnathidae > Dunckerocampus > Dunckerocampus dactyliophorus. Next base: position 16,025,109 of record NC_072819.1, on the reverse strand, counting down.
ATTAACTAACTGCTAAAAACTGATCCAAATTACAAAAATAAACATGTGCTAATTTTAGCAGTCTCAACTTTGCTGCAGTGATATTTTTGCTGGTTGCCGTCACGCTCCT